>NC_058083.1:328144261-328464307 GCF_014858855.1 Bufo gargarizans
CCGGCTTCCACAAAATACAGATTGAGTAGTGTGATATGCCTGCTTCCACAAAATACTAATTGAGGGGTTTGATATACCTGCTTCCACAAAATACTGATTGAGGGGTGCGATATACCTGCTTCCACCAAAAATTGATTCAGGTGTTCTATATACCTGTTTCCACAAAATACTGATTAAGGGGTGCGATATACCTGCTTCTACACAATACTGATTAAGGGGTTCAATATACTTGCTTCCATAAAATACTGATTAAGGGGTACGATAAACCTGCTTCCACAAAATATTGATTAAGGGGTGCAATATATCTGCCTCCATAAAGTATTGATTCAGGTGTTTTATATACCAGTTTTCACAAAATTCTGATTGAGGGGTGTGATATACCTTCTGTCAAGGTAGGTAAGATAAGGGAAGGAAACAGAACATGACAAGGCAAACAAAACAACCGACTAGGCCCCAAATGCTAGGGAACAAAGGGGTCACCTACTAGCAATCCCTTAAACACTTTCCCTAAGCTGCTTTGCCCATGTGCACATCTTGATGGTAGATATGCACATGTGCACATACCTAAGACTATAACACACTGAACCAAACCCTCAGCTGTAGGGAAGAGGGAAAGAGACACCCAGCTCCTTCAACAACCGAAGGAGCTAGCGTCACCCTAGAGGCCTAGTAATAACAGACACAGAAGGAAAAAAGGGAAAAAGGACTTATCTAGAGATGTGTTGGAGCAGACGATCCACAAAACCTCCAGAGCTGACACAAGGCAGAATTATAACCCTCAAAGGCTTTAGGGAGAGGGAGGAAAAAATAGCCCCACCAATTATCTAAAGAACAACACCTGGAAGGAGGTGGGATTCAGTCCAAACCCACAACAAAACAAACTGTCAGATCGAGTCACGTGCAGCAACTCTGACAGATCTCCTTAGAACACCCACAGGGCAGGGCGTGACACCTCCTTCCGCAAAATAGTGATTGAGGGGTTTGATATACCAGCTTCCACAAAATACTGATTGAGCAGTGCGATATACCTGCTTCAACCAAATATTGATTCAGGTGTTCTATATACCTGTTTCCACAAAATACTGATTGAGGGATGCGATATACCTGCTTCTACAAAATACTGATTAAGGGGTTCTATATATCTGCTTCCACCAAATACTGATTGCGACCTGCGATATACCTGCTTCCACAAATACTGTTTTTCTCTAGGGACTTTGGCACAGGGTCATTTTGAAAATGACAGGCAGAGGAAGAGGCAGGCCAATCCGCAGGGGTGGTAGGAGTCGGGCAGGTGCACCAGGCCGGAGCCTAAGTGGGAAGTTGGAGAAGGTGCATGCGATTATGTCAAAGGACGCACCAGAGTTGGTTAAGTGGCTCACTCAGCCTTCCGCTTCTGCACCCTCCTCATCCTCTGTATCTGCACCCTCCTTACTCTGTGCTGTGTGCACCCCCAAAGACACCACCGCCACCACCATAGCCCCTCCACTCAGGTTAGAGGAATTATTTACCCATCTATTCCCAGACTTCACCTATGAGCAGCTATTCTTGGCATCGGATGAGGAAGAGGAGGTAGCAATGGCCGACAACCAGCAGTCAGACGACAGTACCCAGATCAGCCCAAGGAGAGTGGTCCCCGTTGTTACTGCCTACACCGAGATCTCTGTCAGTGGTGGTGAAGGTGACGATGATGACGTGTCGATGGACGTTACATGGGTGCCCACAAGAGAGAAAGAGGAGGGGAGTTCAGAGGGAGAGACAGAGCAGCAGAGAGGGAGGAGAAGGAGGAGAAGAAGGCAGAACTTGCAGTGCACAGGAGGAAAAAAGCAGACTGCAAATGTATCTGGAGCGAGCCATCCACCATGCACGGTCACATCTTGCACTCCCAGGATGCCGGCACATGGCTCCGCAGTGTGGGCTTTTTTTTAACATGTCAGCTGCTGACAATAGTGTTGCCATCTGCAGCCTGTGCTGTCAACGCATATGTTGCGGTAAGCCCAACACTAACCTAGGGACGACCGCCTTAAGAAGGCACCTGGCCTCCCATCCCCAAGCCCAGTGGGAGCAATGTCGTCAGAACCCACAAAGCCACACACCCGGCGATCCACGTCCTGCCTTTTCTCCTTCTCCTCTCTCCTCCCATTTTTCGTCCACTCCACCTTCCACCGTGCCGTCATCACGTTCATCTGGCACAAGGCAGGCTTCCGTGGCCCAAATGTTCGAGCATAAAAAGTTGATGATGCTGAATAATCCCCTTGCCCAACGGCTGACCTCTGGCTTGTCGGAACTGCTAGCCCGCCAACTACTGCCATATAAACTGGTAGACTCGGAAGCCTTTAGAACATTTGTGGCCATTGGCACACTGCAATGGAAGGTCCCCGGAAGGAAATATTTGTCCCAGAAGGGCATCCCAGAGCTATATGGCTACGTTCAGCGGCAATTGAATATATCTCTGGAACACACGGGAAAGGAAGGTACATAACTTTTACTGCCCACTGGGTGAACCTTCTGACGGCAGTCAAGCATGTAACCTGTGGCACCCGTGTGGATTTGGTGTTACTGCCACGGATTGCATGCAGGCCTGCCTCTTATTCTCCTCCTCCTACTCCATCCTCCCTCTCCTCCTCGGCTCACTCCTCCTTTTCCACTGCTACCACCTCTTTCGCTGCACCCCCCAAGCTCCCCAGTACCTATTTGACATGCCAGGTAAGATGTTGCCATGCTGTGCTGCGGCTGTTGTGCCTGGAAGCCAAGAGACACACCAGTCCTGCACTGCTTTCAGCTCTGCGGTCTCAGGCCAATCAGTGGCTAACCCGCTCAATTTGACAGTTGGTAAAGTGGTGTGCGACAACGGTGTCAATCTGCTGAGCTCGCTGAAACAGTGTAAACGTCCTGAACTTAATCGTGCAGCGATTCATTGGCAAATACCTCAGGGTCCAGGACGTCTTGCGGCAGGCCAGGAAAATCTCTGGCCATTTTAGAAAATCTTACATGGCCATGGCCCATCAGATGTCTGATTTGTGAAAGCCTGACGTGCTGGAACTCCACCTTGTATATGCTGCTGCTCCAGCAGCAACGTGCCATTAACAACTGCCTGTACGAACTCTGCAGCAGGACAGGGTCTGTGGAGCTTGGTTTCTTTTCACAGCTCCAGTGGCTACTCATGCGCGATGCATGCAGACTTCTACGGCCATTTGATGAGATCACTAAACTGGTCAGTCGCAGCCAGGGCACCATCAGTGACATCGTACCTTATGCCTTCTTTCTGGAGCTTGCATTGCATCGTGTCATTGATCAAGCCGTTGAGGAGCAGGAGCTGGAAGATGAGGAAGTCGCAATGCTGAATGAATTCCCAGGCTGGGCTACTTCATCTGAGACAAGTCAGCAGGAGTCTGAAGAGGAGTCAAAGGAGGATGGTGGCTGGGGGGAGGAGCAAGAAGAGCAGGCTTTGAGGGGGACTTTTAACTTTTCGGGGATCCCTGGTGTTGTCCATGGCTGGGGGGAGGAGACCGTGGACGACATTCTCCTGTGCGATGAGCTTCCAATTTAGTGCAAATGGGAGCCTTCATGCTCTAGTAACATAGTAACATAGTACATAAGGCCAAAAAAAGACATTTGTCCATCCAGTTCGGTCTGTCATCCTGCAAGTTGATCCAGAGAAAGGCAAAAAAAAAAAAATGTAAGGTAGAAGCCAATTTTCCCCACTTTACGGGAATTAAAAAATTCCTTCCCAACTCCAATCAGGCAATCAGAATAACTCCCTGGATCAATGACCCCTCTCTAGTAGCTATAGCCTGTAATATTATTACACTAAAGAAATACATCCAGGCCCCTGTTGAATTCCTTTATTGTACTCACTATCACCACCTCCTCAGGCAGAGAGTTACATAGTCTCGCTGCTCTTACCGTAAACAATCCTCTTCTATGTTTGTGTACAAACCTTCTTTCCTCAAAGTCCTGAGGATAAATAGATGATGGGATAGAGCTCTGTACTGACCCCTGATATATTTATACAAAGTAATTAGATCTCCCCTCAGTCGTCTTTTTTCTAAAGTGAATAACCCTAATTTTGATAATCTTTCAGGGTACTGTAGTTGCCCCATTCCAGGTATTACTTTAGTTGCCCTCCTCTGGACCCTCTCCAGCCCTGCTATGTCTGCCTTGTTCACAGGAGCCCAGAACTGTACACAATACTCCATGTGTGGTCTGACTAGCGATTTGTATGGTGGACTATGTTCTTATCATGGGCATCTATTCCCCTTTTGATGCAACCCATTATCTTAATGGCCTTGGAAGCAGCTGCCTGACACTGGTTTTTGCAGCTTAGTTTGCTGTTTATTAAAATTCCTAGGTCCTTTTCCATGTCAGTGTTACCGAGTATTTTACCATTTAGTATGTACGAGTGACTTGCATTATTCCTTCCCATGTGCATAACTTTATATTTGTCAGTGTTAAACCTCATCGGCCACTTATCTGCTCAAGCCTCCAGTCTATCCAGATCCCTCTGTAGTAGTATACTCTTCAGTGTTAATTACTTTACACAGTTTAGTGTCATCTGCTAAAATTGATATTTTACTATGCAAGCCTTCTACAAAATCATTAATAAATATATTGAAAAGGATAGGGCCCAATACTAACCCCTTAGGTGACCCAATATGAGTGTGTACCATTAACAACCACGCTCTGTTTTCTATCACTGAGCTAGTTACTTACCCACATACAGACATTTTCTCCTAGTCCAAGCATTCTCATTTTATATACTGACCTTTTATGTTGTACAGTGTCAAATGCTTTGGAGAAGTCCAGATATACGACATTCACTGATACACCAATGTCAAGTCCAGTGTTTGAAGAGGGACACCTGTATTAAAAGCATAAAGGGCAAGGACCAGTACTGGGTGGCAGCGTACTTAGACTCCCGGTACAAACACAAGATGGTAGACATCTTACCAGCATCACAGAGGGCTGTCAGAATGCAGCATTTCCATGCCTTGCTGCGAGAGATGCTGCATTCTGCTGTTGCGGGCGCTGGCATAGGAATTACCACTCACAATGAAACAGGTGCAGGTACCAATCCTACCGCTCCTGCAAGAAGAGGGCGGTTTGAAGATGTATTGGTCACTTCTGATAAGAGATCATTCTTGCAGCCAACCCATTAACCACCTCCCGACCGCCGTACGCGTATATGCGTCCGGGAGGTGGTTGCTTTATTCCTCCTGGACGCATATACGCGTCTTCTCGCGAGACGCGAGATTTCCTGTGAACGCGCGCGCACAGGCTCGCGCGCTCACAGGAACAGAAGGTAAGCGAGTGGATCTCCAGCCTGCCAGCGGCGATCGCTCGCTGGCAGGCTGGAGATCCGAATTTTTTAACCCCTAACAGGTATATTAGACGCTGTTTTCATAACAGCGTCTAATATACCTCCTACCTGGTCCTCTGGTGGTCCCTTTTGTTAGGATCGACCACCAGAGGACTCAGGTAGGTCAGTACAGTCCCACCAAACACCACACTACACTACACTACACCCCCCCCCCCCGTCACTTATTAACCCCTTATAAACCCCTGATCACCCCATATAAACTCCCTGATCACCCCCCTGTCATTGATCACCGCCCTGTCATTGATCACCCCCCTGTCAGGCTCCGTTCAGACGTCCGCATGATTTTTACGGATCCGATCCATGTATCCATGGATCCGTAAAAATCATGCGGACGTCTGAATGGAGCCTTACAGGGGGGTGATCAATGACAGGCGGGTGATCACCCATATACACTCCCTGATCACCCCCTGTCATTGATCACCGCCCTGTCAGGCTCCATTCAGACGTCCGCATGATTTTTACGGATCCGATCCATGTATCCATGGATCCGTAAAAATCATGCGGACGTCTGAATGGAGCCTTACAGGGGGGTGATCAATGACAGGCGGGTGATCACCCATATACACTCCCTGATCACCCCCTGTCATTGATCACCGCCCTGTCAGGCTCCATTCAGACGTCCGCATGATTTTTACGGATCCGATCCATGTATCCATGGATCCGTAAAAATCATGCGGACGTCTGAATGGAGCCTTACAGGGGGGTGATCAATGACAGGCGGGTGATCACCCATATACACTCCCTGATCACCCCCTGTCATTGATCACCTCCCTGTCATTGATCACCCCCCTGTAAGGCTCCATTCAGACGTCCGCATGATTTTTACGGATCCGATCCATGTATCCATGGATCCATAAAAATCATGCGGACGTCTGAATGGAGCCTTACAGGGGGGTGATCAATGACAGGCGGGTGATCACCCATATACACTCCCTGATCACCCCCTGTCATTGATCACCCCCCTGTCATTGATCACCCCCCTGTCAGGCTCCATTCAGACGTCCGCATGATTTTTACGGATCCGATCCATGTATCCATGGATCCGTAAAAATCATGCGGACGTCTGAATGGAGCCTTACAGGGGGGGTGATCAGTGACAGGGGGGTGATCACCCTGATTACCCTGATCACCCCCTGTCATTGATAACCCCCCTGTAAGGCTCCATTCAGACGTCCGCATGCGTTCTGTGGATCCGATCCATGTATCCATGGATCCGTAAAAAATCATGCGGATGTCTGAATGGAGCCTTACAGGGGGGGTGATCAGTGACAGGGGGGTGATCACCCTGATCACCCCCTGTCATTGATAACCCCCCTGTAAGGCTCCATTCAGACGTCCGCATGCGTTTTGTGGATCCGATCCATGTATCCATGGATCCGTAAAAAATCATGCGGATGTCTGAATGGAGCCTTACAGGGGGGGTGATCAGTGACAGGGGGGTGATCACCCTGATTACCCTGATCACCCCCTGTCATTGATAACCCCCCTGTAAGGCTCCATTCAGACGTCCGCATGCGTTCTGTGGATCCGATCCATGTATCCATGGATCCGTAAAAATCATGCGGACGTCTGAATGGAGCCTTACAGGGGGGGTGATCAGTGACAGGGGGGTGATCACCCTGATTACCCTGATCACCCCCTGTCATTGATAACCCCCCTGTAAGGCTCCATTCAGACGTCCGCATGCGTTCTGTGGATCCGATCCATGTATCCATGGATCCGTAAAAATCATGCGGACGTCTGAATGGAGCCTTACAGGGGGGGTGATCAGTGACAGGGGGGTGATCACCCTGATTACCCTGATCACCCCCTGTCATTGATAACCCCCCTGTAAGGCTCCATTCAGACGTCCGCATGCGTTCTGTGGATCCGATCCATGTATCCATGGATCCGTAAAAATCATGCGGACGTCTGAATGGAGCCTTACAGGGGGGGTGATCAATGACAGGGGGGTGATCAGGGAGTCTATATGGGTGATCACCCCCCTGTCATTGATCACCCCCCTGTCATTGATCACTCCCCCCCTGGTAAGGCTCCATTCAGCCATTTTTTTTGGCACAAGTTAGCGGACATTTTTTGTTTGTTTTTGTTTTTTCTTACAAAGTCTCATATTCCACTAACTTGTGTCAAAAAATAAAATCTCACATGGACGCACCATACCCCTCACGGAATCCAAATGCGTAAACATTTTTAGACATTTATATTCCAGACTTCTCACGCTTTAGGGCCCCTAAAAAGCCAGGGCAGTATAAATACCCCACATGTGACCCCATTTCGGAAAGAAGACACCCCAAGGTATTCCGTGAGGGGCATATTGAGTCCATGAAAGATTGAAATTTTTGTCCTAAGTTAGCGGAAAGTGAGACTTTGTGAGAAAAAAAAAATAAAATCAATATCCGCTAACTTATGCAAAAAAAAATAAAAATTCTAGGAACTCGCCATGCCCCTCATTGAATACCTCGGGGTGTCTTCTTTCCAAAGTGGGGTCACATGTGGGGTATTTATACTGCCCTGGCTTTTTAGGGGCCCGAAAGTGTGAGAAGAAGTCTGGGATACAAATGTCTAAAAATGCCCTCCTAAAAGGAATTTGGGCCCCTTTGCGCATCTAGGCTGCAAAAAAGTGTCACACATGTGGTATCGCCGTACTCAGGAGAAGTTGGGGAATGTGTTTTGGGGTGTCATTTTACATATACCCATGCTGGGTGAGAAAAATATCTTGGTCAAATGCCAACTTTGTATAAAAAAATGGGAAAAGTTGTCTTTTGCCAAGATATTTCTCTCACCCAGCATGGGTATATGTAAAATGACACCCCAAAACACATTGCCCAACTTCTCCTGAGTACGGCGATACCAGATGTGTGACACTTTTTTGCAGCCAAGGTGGGCAAAGGGGCACCTTTTGGATTTTGCAGGCCATTTTTTACACATTTTGATTTCAAGGTACTTCTTACACATTTGGGCCCCTACATTGCCAGGGCAGTATAACTACGCCACAAGTGACCCCATTTTGGAAAGAAGACACCCCAAGGTATTCTGTGGGGGGCACGGCGAGTTCCTAGAATTTTTTATTTTTTGTCACAATTTAGCGGAAAATGATGATTTTTCTTTTTTTTTCTTTTTTCCTTACAAAGTCTCATATTCCACTAACTTGCGACAAAAAATAAAAAATTCTAGGAACTCGCCATGCCCCTCACGGAATACCTTGGGGTGTCTTCTTTCCAAAATGGGGTCACTTGTGGGGTAGTTATACTGCCCTGGCAATTTAGGGGCCCAAATGTGTAAGAAGTACCTTGCAATCAAAATGTGTAAAAAATGCCCTGCAAAATCCGAAAGGTGCACTTTGGAATATGTGTCCCTTTGCCCACCTTGGCAGCAAAAAAGTGTGACACATCTGGTATCGCCGTACTCAGGAGAAGTTGGGCAATGTGTTTTGGGGTGTCATTTTACATATACCCATGCTGGGTGAGAAAAATATCTTGGTCAAATGCCAACTTTGTATAAAAAAATTGGAAAAGTTGTCTTTTGCCAAGATATTTCTCTCACCCAGCATGGGTATATGTAAAATGACAGCCCAAAACACATTCCCCAACTTCTCCTGAGTACGGCGATACCAGATGTGTGACACTTTTTTGATGCCAAGGTGGGCAAAGGGGCACATATTCCAAAGTGCACCTTTCGGATTTCACCGGTCATTTTTTACAGATTTTGATTGCAAAGTACTTCTCACACATTTGGGCCCCTAAATTGCCAGGGCAGTATAACTACGCCACAAGTGACCCCATTTTGGAAAGAAGACACCCCAAGGTATTCCGTGAGGGGCATGGCGAGTTCCTAGAATTTTTTATTTTTTGTCGCAAGTTAGTGGAATATGAGACTTTGTAAGGAAAAAAGAGAAAAAAAAAAAATCATCATTTTCCGCTAACTTGTGGCAAAAAATAAAAAATTCTAGGAACTCGCCATGCCCCTCACGGAATACCTTAGGGTGTCTTCTTTCCAAAATAGGGTCACTTGTGGGGTAGTTATACTGCCCTGGCAATTTAGGGGCCCAAATGTGTGAGAAGAACTTTGCAATCAAAATGTGTAAAAAATGCCCTGCAAAATCCGAAAGGTGCACTTTGGAATATGTGCCCCTTTGCCCACCTTGGCAGCAAAAAAGTGTGACACATCTGGTATCGCCGTACTCAGGAGAAGTTGGGGAATGTGTTTTGGGGTGTCATTTTACATATACCCATGCTGGGTGAGAAAAATATCTTGGTCAAATGCCAACTTTGTATAAAAAAATGGGAAAAGTTGTCTTTTGCCAAGATATTTCTCTCACCCAGCATGGGTATATGTAAAATGACACCCCAAAACACATTCCCCAACTTCTCCTGAGTACGGCGATACCACATGTGTGACACTTTTTTGCTGCCAAGGTGGGCAAAGGGGCGCATATTCCAAAGTGCACCTTTCGGATTTCACCGGTCATTTTTTACACATTTTGATTGCAAAGTACTTCTCACACATTTGGGCCCCTAAATTGCCAGGGCAGTATAACTACCCCACAAGTGACCCCATTTTGGAAAGAAGACACCCCAAGGTATTCTGTGAGGGGCATGGTGAGTTCCTAGAATTTTTTATTTTTTGTCGCAAGTTAGTGGAATATGAGACTTTGTAAGAAAAAATAAAAAAAATAAAAATCATCATCATTTTCCGCTAACTTGTGACAAAAAATAAAAAGTTCTATGAACTCACTATGCCCATCAGCGAATACCTTAGGGTGTCTACTTTCCGAAATGGGGTCATTTGTGGGGTTTTTCTACTGTTTGGGCATTGTAGAACCTCAGGAAACATGACAGGTGCTCAGAAAATCAGAGCCGTTTCAAAAAGCGGAAATTCACATTTTTGTACCATAGTTTGTAAATGCTATAACTTTTACCCAAACCATTTTTTTTTTTTGCCCAAACATTTTTTTTTTATCAAAGACATGTAGAACTATAAATTTAGCGAAAAATGTATATATGGATGTCGTTTTTTTTGCAAAATTTCACAGCTGAAAGTGAAAAATGTCATTTTTTTGCAAAAAAATTGTTACATTTTGATTAATAACAAAAAAAGTAAAAATGTCAGCAGCAATAAAATACCACCAAATGAAAGCTCCATTAGTGAGAAGAAAAGGAGGTAAAATTCATTTGGGTGGTAAGTTGCATGACCGAGCGATAAACGGTGAAAGTAGTGTAGTGCCGAAGTGTAAAAAGTGGCCTGGTCATGAAGGGGGTTTCACCTAGCGGGGCTGAAGTGGTTAAGAGCCGCCCTACGGATCCAGCCTCAGGGAACGCCTAGACTGACAGGTGTCCGACTTCATTGAGTTAACGGCCAATGTGGACGCTCTGAGAAGCAAGGAACCCCTGGACTACTGGGTGTGCAGGCTTGACCTGTGGCCCGAGCTGGCACAATCTGCCATGGAACTGTTGGCTTTCCCCTCGTCGAGTGTCCTGTCCGAAAGGTTGTTCAGCGCAGCAGGGAGGATCGTGACCGATAAGCGAACTCGCCTAGCTCATGACAGTGTGGACTACCTCATATTTCTAAAAATGAATGAGGCATGGATCTCGGAGGAATTCAACACCTGTGACGACCACGTGTATTTGAATTTCCTCATGCCAGCCCATGCATATCCGCCACTACACAGAGCAAAGAATGGTCCTTGTCTTATGTATATGTACAGCGGCATAAAAGGCCTTTTCTGTCAGGTGAATGCCTAATTTTGGGGTCTTCTACTCCAGTGACCTACAGTAAAAATGTTATTCAGTGACCGCCTAATGTACCTCCAACCACATAATCACTAGTTCTTTTCTGTCAGGTGAATGCCTACTTTTTGGGGCCTGTACTCCACTGTCCTACAGTAAAAATGTTATCCAGTGACCGCCTAATGTACCTCCAGCCACATAATCACTTGTTCTTTTCTGTCAGGTGAATACCTAATTTTTTGGGCCCGTACTCCCATGGCCTAAAATACAATTTTTCTAGGCTCCAGCAGGGCACATTTTTCAGAGTTTCCCTTTACGACGCATAAAAATGGCCCCTGATTAAAATACATATTTTTTGTGAGAATTTTTGCCATTCATCCCCCTCTGGTATGTCCATGTTGTGGGATTATTTGTGCACTTCTAGTATTTGGTGGCTGCAAATATGACATGAAGGTTTTTCAGGTTCGTCTGCCATTAAAGTGAACATTTGATCGTGAACGCAAAACATCCTGGCCGATGTTCGTACATCACTAGTGGTCTGGTCTGGGCTTCCATTGATGGAATACAGATCCGTCGTTTGGCATAAATGAGTTTTCAACTACAGCATATTACAACGACAAAAAAAAAATATACAACATGACAGATTGACATGTGACAGATATCTGTCATCAACTTGCATCTGTCACACTTGTATCATGAAAAAGAAATGAAAATGATCTGAATCGTCCCTTTCGGCTGTCTAAAATCTCTAGTGTGTGGCCAGTTTAAAGGCCATGTTTAGCATTAAAAAAATGAAAATGATATAGTTCATGACAATCTCTTTCTAAAAAAGCCAGAACCAGCCCTGTACCTCACATGGATCCAGATCTCCCTCCATTCATTGCTTCAAATGCTATGATAGATTTATTTGAAGTTGGCAGCTCAGTGGGCGTTTCCTTTCTCAAGGAGTATGTCCTTTCAGCTGCAGCTATCTCTGCAAGCTGAAAAAATGAACAAACAGCAGGTAATAAATATATTTTATTTAATAACTCAGCGGATATACTAAAGTTTTAATTACATGCAGGTACAAAAGTATTCAGATCCAGGTGCTGGTTTGAAAAATGCTGAATATTTTTCCATGAGACAACCCCTTTAAGATGCTTGTTATCTTTTTCAAGATTGGCGGTGTGTCAAAAGAACATATACATCTTCCCCTCAAACTACAGAGTGGTTAACTTTTGATATTCACTGCAGTTTTGCTTGTCTGGAGATCTTGATTTTCCATTTAATAAACCTTCACATGGAACAGGAAGAAAATGCAAGAAATTGTTCATCTGGAAAAGTTCTCTCATTAAAAACTGGTACTGGAAGCATGGCCGTTCCATTCTTTACAATTTGTAGAAACATAACTGGCAAAACCATCTTGATGAATGAATGAAGATGTGAAAAACAGTCTGTCGGCTGTTAAATCCTCAGGAAATATATATCGAAGAAAACTATATGTTAGGATGCTGTTCATTTCTCAGCCAGAGATTTTCTCTTACTAATGTATATATTGGGCACATATGTTGAAGCAGAACTGCAAATGAAATGTGTAAAATTAATACCCTATTGAGACATACTTGGCTCCAAGCCATAAATTTAACATTGTTTTTAGTCTCACAGTCTATTATTACCCAATTTGGCAGCAGGACCTAGCGTACGGTATCTGGTATCACCTCATAGTTTTACTGGATCATTAATGGTGACCAATATTCTCTGTATTACAAAATCATGTTTGGAATATTTTTTTAAGTTTAACATAAGAAGCAACTGTGTTCCTTCTATAAGGAAAGACATATATAAATACACATTGAAACTTTAATTCCCCCCCAAACTCCCCGCTATTAACCTAATAAACCTCATGGCTCTATGCAGATTACCACCTTTTTTCTATTGATTTGCATTCCATCTCCTAGTTCAAGCCCAAATCCTCCTAGCATAGTCCAGGGGAGTCATCTTTCATTAGGGTGGGTTCACATCACGTTTTATGCCTCCGTTTGACATATAGTAAAAAGAAAATGCAGCAAACCACTTTCTTGTATACTGCACAGTCCGGTAAAAAAAAACTTAGATATGTTTTCTTTCACAATGTTTTTTTACAATGAAACTCTATGGTGAACGGATGCCACTGTATGGCATCAGTCTGAGGCATCTGTTTAATGTATACATTTTTGGGATATGTTAAACGGATGGGAGAAACGTGATGAGAACCCAGCCTAACTGATTTTAACAGGTTCAAAGGAAAAAAAGGCAGACTGATTGAGCGCTGCTGGAAGAAAGTACAATCCAGAAGATATGGAATGAACTATGTCTTTATTGGCTATGTGATTTGTCACTGAACCAGCTCCTTTCTCAGATTATGGGTTGAGCAAGGGGGTTCAGTTAGTTATGAACATAATTCATTCCATATCTTCTGGATCGTCTTGAAGTACCTTCTGTCAGCAATAGAGTTGAGCGAACCCGAACTATAAAGCACCCGGACCCGAACCCGAACATTTACGTAAAAGTTCGGGTTGGGGTTCAGTGTTCGGGGATTTTTATGGCGCTTTTTGAAAGGCAGCAAAGCAGCCAATCAACAAGCGTCATACTACTTGCCCCAAAAGGCCATCACAGCCATGCCTACTATTGGCATGGCTTTGATTGGCCAACTGCAGCATGTGACCCAGCCTCTATTTAAGCTTGAGTCACGTAGCGCCGCCCGTCACTCTGCTCGGATTAGTGGAGTGAGAGGCTGCAGCTGCTGTGAGAGAGAGATCAGGGAGAAATCTTATCAAGAACTGTTTTTTGTACTCAGCGATCTACATTAGGCCAGAAATATGGCTTTGGCATACTGTGGTGAAAAAATCCTCTAATATATTGCACATCTGGGATTACACATGCATAAGTGACATTTAGGCCAGAAATACGACTTTTTAGTTACTGGGGTGAAAAAGCTCTCTAATACACTGCACATCTGGGAAAAGACATGCATAAGTGAGTGTCACATTTAGGCCAGAAATACATCTTTTTGCTTACTGGGGTGAAAAAACCCTCTAATATACTGCACATTTGGGATAAGACGTGCATAAGTGAGTGTCACATTTAGGCCAGAAATACGACTTTATGGTTACTAGGGTGAAAAAACCCTCTAATATACTGCACATCTGGGATTACACATGCATAAGTGATTGTCACATTTAGGCCAGAAATATGGCTTTGGCATACTGTGGTGAAAAAACCCTCTAATATATTGCACATATGGGATAAGACGTGCATAAGTGACTGTCACATTTAGCCAGAAATACGGCTTTTTGGTTACTGGGGTGAAAAAACCCTTTAATATACTGCACATCTGGGATAAGACATGCATAAGTGTCTGTCACATTTAGACCAGAAATACGGCTTTTTGGTTACTGGGGTGAAAAAACCCTCTAATAAACTGCACATCTCTGATTAAACGTGCATAAGTGACTGTCACATTTAGGCCAGTAATACGGCTTTTTGGTTACTGGGGTGAAAAAAAAACCTCTAATAGACTGCACATCCAGGATTAGACATGCATAAGTTAATGTCACATTTAGGCCAGAAATACATCTGGGATTAGACAAGAATAAGTGACTGTAACAATTAGGCCAAAAAACGGTTTTTTTGGTTACTGGGGTGAAAAAACCCTCTAATATACTGCACATCTGGGATAAGACTTGCATAAGTGAGTGTCACATTTAGGCCAGAAATACGGCTTTATGGCTACTGGGGTGAAAAAACCCTCTAATATACTGCACATTTGGGATTAGACAAGCATAAGTGACTGTCAGATTTAGGCCAGAAATACGTCTTTTTGGTTACTGGGGTGAAAAAAAACCCCTAATATACTGCCAATCTGGGATTAGACAAGCATAAGTGACTGTCACATTTAGGCCAGAAAAACAGCTTTTTTGGTTACTGGGGTGAAAAAACCCTCTAATATACTGTACATCTGGGATTAGTCTTGCATAAGTAACTGTCACATTTAGGCCAGAAATACACTTTTCTGGTTACTGGGGTGAAAAAAGCCTCTGATATACTGCACATCTGGGATAAGACATGCATAAGTGAGTGTCATATTTAGGCCACAAATACCGCTGTCATATAGAGTTAAAAAAAAAAATATATAGAGTGCAATACCCTACATCAGGGTTTATTTTTGCGGTTAATTATTTTTAACATACTTAACCACTTTTTACTTTGCTTTGTGAACGCTAACTATGAGGCAAACATATAATAAGGGATGCAGTCATAGTCATGGTGGTGGTGGTGTTGGTGGAGCCTCTGGTGCAGGGAGAGGACGTGGCCGTTCTGCCACAGCTACACATCCTACTGAACCTACTATCTCAGGTCCCAGTAGCCGCCAGAATCTACAGAGTTAATTGGCTGGGCCTAATGTTGTTCTAAGGATGTTAAGGCGTGAGCAAATGCAGGCGCTATTCAATTGGGTGGCCGACAGTGGATCCAGCACGTTCACATTATCTCCCACCCAGTCTTCTGTAGAAAGCGCACAGGTGGCGCCTGAAACCCATGCCTATCAGTCTGTCACATTACCACCGTGCATATCGAGGAACCTGTTTGAGCCTCAAGTCATGCAGCAGTCTCTTATGCTAGACTCTGCTGGCAGGGTTTCCCAAGGGCATCCACCTAGCCCTTCCCCAGGGGTGGAAGACATAGAATGCACTGACGCACAACCACTTATGTTTCCTGATGAGGACATGGAAAGACCACCTCAGCACGTCTATGATGATGAGGAAACACAGGTGCCAACTGCTGCGTCTTTCTGCAGTGTGCAGACCGAAAAGGAGGTCAGGGAGGAAGACTGGATGGAAGACGATGCAGGGGACGATGAAGTCCTAGACCCCACATGGAATGAAGGTCGTGCCACTGACTTTCAGAGTTCGGAGGAAGAGGCAGTGGTGAGACCGAGCCAACAGCGTAGCAAAAGAGGGAGCAGGGTGCAAAAGCAGAGCAGCCATCGCCAAAACAGTTTGTCTGCTACTGGCCACCATCACCAGGGACCGAGCACACCAAAGGTAGCTTCAAGGAGTTCCCTGGCATGGCACTTCTTCACACAATGTGCTGACGACAAGACCCGAGTGGTTTGCACACTGTGCCATCAGAGCCTGAAGCGAGGCATTAACGTTCTGAACCTTAGCACAACCTGCATGACCAGGCATCTACATGCGAGACACGGGCTGCAGCAGAGTAAGCACCTTCAAAACCAAGAAAGGGGTCAGGCCGCTCCTGCTCCCTCTTCTGCTGCTGCCTCGGCCTCTTCCTCCTCCTCTGGAGGAACGTTGGCACCTGCCGCCCAGCAAACAGAGGATGTGCCACCAACAACACCACGTTCAGCTCTCTATTTCACAAACCTTTGAGAGAAAGCGTAAATTCCCACCTAGCCATTCGATTCCTGGCCCTGCATTTCTAAACTGCTGGCCTTTGAAATGCTGTCATTCAGGCTGGTGGAGACGGACAGCTTCAAACAGCTCATGTCACTTGCTGTCCCACAGTATGTCGTTCCCAGCCGCCACTACTTCTCCAGGAGAGCCGTGCCCTCCCTGCACAAACAAGTATCGGATAAAATCAAGTGTGCACTGCGCAACGCCATCTGTGGCAAGGTCCACCTAACCACAGATACGTAAAGCAGAAATTCATTCACAACTACCCCAACATGTCTGAGCTGCTGCATAAAGTGCGGGCCGTCTGTGCGCACTTCCGGCGTTCTCATCCTACCGCCGCTCGGCTGTCTGCGCTACAGTGTAACTTCGGCCTTCCCGCTCACCGCCTCATATGCGACGTGCCGACCAGGTGGAACTCTACCTTGCACATGCTGGAGAGACTGTGCGAGCAGCAGCAGGCCATAGTGGAGTTTTAGCTGCAGCACACACGGGTGAGTCACACTGTGGAACAGCACCACTTCACCACCAATGACTGGGCCTCCATGCGAGACCTGTGTGCCCTGTTGCGCTGTTTCGAGTACTCCACCAACATGGCCAGTGGCGATGACGCCATTATCAGCGTTACAATACCACTTCTATGTCTCCTTGAGAAAACACTTAGGGCGATGATGGAAGAGGATGTGGCCCAGGACGAGGAGGAGGAAGAGGGGTCATCTCTAAAACTTTCAGACCAGTCTTTTAGAAGTGGCTCAGAAAGAGGATTTTTGCAACAACAGAGGCCAGGTACAAATGTGGCCAGCCAGGGCCCACTACTGGAGGACGAGGAGGATGAGGATGGGGATGAAGCATGTTCACAGCGGGATGGCATCCTACGCAGCACGGGCCCATCACTGGTGCGTGGCTGGGGGGATACGGAGGACGCAGACGATACGCCTCCCACAGAGGACAGCTTGTCCTTACTTCTGGGCAGCCTGGTACACATGAGCGACTACATGCTGCAGTGCCTGTGCAATGACTGCAGAGTTGCCAACATTTTAACGTGTGCTGACTACTGGGTGGCCACCCTGCTGGATCCCCATTACAAAGACAATGTGCTGTCCTTAACTCCCTCACTGGAGCGTGATCGGAAGATGTGCGACTACAGGCGCACGCTGGTAGACGTGCTCCTGAGACCATTCCCGACTGACGCCGGGGGATAAGTGGAAGCACAAGGCGAAGGCAGGGGAGGAGGAAGAGGTCGCCAATGCAGCTGTGTCAGCGCCAGCAACTCAGAAGACATGTGGAAAAGCTTTGTCACCTCGCCGCAACAACCAGCCCCAACAGCTGATATGAAGCGTGTTAGCAGGAGGCAGCATTTGAACAACATGGTGGAACAGTACCTGTGCACACGACTACACGTACTGACTGATGGTTCTGCCCCCTCTGAACGTGTATTTAGCATGGCAGGAGGCGTCATTACAGATAGACACAGCCGCCTTTCCACAGCCAACGTGGACAAGCTCACGTTCATTAAAATGAACCAGGCTTGGATCCCACAAGACTTGTCTGTACCTTGTGCAGAATAGACAGTTCTAACAGCCTCAACCATCCATCCTTGTACTCAAGTGCACTTATTCATTTTTATATATATATATATATATATATGTCCCAATATTTTGCGGGAAACCTCTATGTAAAAATCCAAAATAACACACATCTGTGTTGGCTACCTATTCCTCCTTCGCCGCCGCTTCTACCTAGACCGCCACGTGAGCCTACACCGCCACATCCACCCATTCACCGCCTCCTCAACCTCTTCCTCCTACATCATTCCTAATTTTTATTTTTTTAAGGTCTTTTATGTTTTTTTAAATTAATTTCCCTATCCACATTTGTACCTGGCCTCTGCTGTAGAGCAGACAGCCGAGCGGCGGCAGGATGAGAACGCCGGAAGCGCGCACAGACGGCCCGCACTTTATGCAGCAGCTCAGACATGTCGAGGTGGTTGTGAATGAATTTCTGCACCACCAAATTCAGCACATATGCCAGGCAAGGGATGTGCGTCAAACAGGCTGGTCCCAGAGCTGCAACAAGATTTTGCCCATTATCGCACACCACCAGGCAGGGCGTGAGGCCCACTGGCAGCAACCACTCGCCGGTCTGTTGTTCTATACCCCGCCACAACTCCTGCGCGGTGTGGGGCCTGCCCCCCAAACACATCAGTTTCAAAACGGCCAGCTGACGTTTACCCCTGGCTGTGCTGAAGTTGGTGGTGAAGGTCTGTCGCTGACCGGATGAGAAGGTGGTAGAAGAGGAGGAGGAAGCCGAGTAGGAAGAGGAGGCACCAGGAGGCAAAGAATTATGCCCTGCGATTCTTGGCAGCGGAAGGACGTGCGCCAAACAGCTCTCCGCCTGGGGCCCAGCCGCCACTACATTTACCCAGTGTGCATTTAGGGAGATATAGCATCCCTGGCCGTGCTTACTGGTCCATGTATCTGTGGTTAGGTGGACCTTGCCACAGATGGCGTTGCGCATGGCACACTTGATTTAATCCAATATTAGTTTGTGCAGGGAGGGCATCACTCTCCTGGAGAAGTAGTGGCGGCTGGGAACGACGTACTCCGGGACAGCAAGCGACATGAGCTATTTAAAGCTGTCCGTCTCCACCAGCCTGAATGACAGCATTTCAAAGGCCTGCAGTTTAGAAATGCTGGTATTCAGGGCCAGGGATCGAGGGTGGCTAGATGGGAATTTACGCTTTCTCTCAAAGGTTTATGAGATGGAGAGCTGAACGCTTCTGTGTGACATGGTGGAGATGCTTGGTGATGGAGGTGGTGTTGTTGGTGGCACATCCTCTGTTTGCTGGGCGGCTGGTGCCAACGTTCCTCCAGAGGAGGAGGAAGGGGCCGAGACAGCAGCAGAAGAGGGAGCAGGAGGGGCCTTTCTTGGTTTTGAAGGTGCTTACTCCACTGCAGCCTGTGTCTCATATGTAGATGCCTGGTCATGCAGGTTGTGCTAAGGTTCAGAACGTTAATTTCTCGCTTCAGGCTCTGATGGCACAGCGTGCAAATATTTTTGCACCCTGCTCCCGCTTTTGCTACGCTGTTGGCTCAGTCTCATCACTGCCTCTTCCTCCAAGCTCTGAAAGTCAGTAGCACGACCTTCATTCCATGTGGGGTCTAGGACCTCATCGTCCCCTGCATCGTCTTCCACCCACTCTTCCTCCCTGACCTTCTTTTCGGTCTGCACACTGCAGAAAGACGCAGCAGTTGGCACCTGTGTTTCGTCATTATCAGAGATGTGCTGAGGTGGTATTCCCATGTCCTCATCAGAAAACATAAGTGGTTGTGCATCAGTGCATTCTATGTCTTCCACCCCTGGGGAAGGTCTAGACGGATGCCCTTGGGAAAGCCTGCCAGCAGAGTCTTCAAACAGCATAAGAGACTGCTGCATGACTTGAGGCTCAGACAGGTTCCCCGATATGCACAGGGGTAATGTGACAGACTGATGGGCATGGGTTTCAGGCGCCACCTGTGCGCTTTCTGCAGAAGTCTTTGTGGGAGATAATGTGAATGTGCTGGATCCACTGTTGGCCACCCAATTGACTGGCGCCTGTAATTGCTCAGGCCTTACCATCCTTAGAACGGCATTAGGTCCGACCAAATATCGCTGTAGATTCTGGCAGTTACTGGGACCTGAGGTAGTAGGTTCAGTAGGTTGTGTAGCTGTGGCAGAACGGCCACGACCTCTTCCTGCACCAGAGGCTCCACCAACACCACGACCATGACCGCATCCCTTATTAGATGTTTGCCTCATAGTTAGAGTTCACAAAGCAAAGTAAAAAGTGGTTAAGTATGTTAAAAATTATTTAACCGCAAATATAAACCCTGATGTAGGGTATTACACTCTTTTTTTTATTTTTTTTACTCTATATGACAGCGGTATTTGTGGCCTAAATGTGGCACTCACTTATGCACGTCTGTCACGGAAGGTGTATAGAAAACTAGAAGACACAAAATGAAGATCCGACTGACTGGATCCAAAACTAAGGAACAAAAGGGAAAGCCCTGCAACAGACCTGGCTCTCTCCCTAACTGCTCAGCCTATGCAAAAATCTCAATGGTAGATGATCTCGTACCTCGACTGTATAACACCTAAACACCCTATAATAGTGAGGGGACATGACCACCGGCTCCCTACACTTGATACGGAGGGAGTCAGGGTCACCTGGGATCCAGCAAACAGGAAAACACAAATGAATGAACAAAACTTATCTGTAGAAGACTCAGTAGTAGCATCCAGCATGCATACACTCCAGGAAGTTGTATAAACTGCAAAGTGATGCAGTATGGGAAGGGATTTAAAGGGATGCAATCAGTGCAACTACATGACAGCTGAGAGAGGCTAACGAGATGAGAAAAGGAAAGCAAAACAAAAGGAACCTCAAGGAGGAGGTTCTGAAGGACGTCTGTCAGAGCTTCTCAGATGTCTGTTGGTGACAGTACCCCTCCTTCTACGAGTGGACTCCGGACACTCAGAGCCCACCTTCTCAGGATGGGACCTATGGAAAACCCTGATGAGACGAGTGGCCTTAATGTCCGTCACTGGGACCCACATCCTCTCCTCAGGACCATAACCCTCCCAATGAACGAGGTACTGGAGAGAACCGCGGACAACACGAGAATCCACAATCCTAGAGACCTGAAATTCAAGATTACCATCAACCACAATCGGAGGAGGAGGCAAAGACGAGGGTACAATGGGTTGGACATAAGGTTTTAATAAGGACTTATGAAAAACATTATGGATCTTCCAAGTCTACCGACCAGGAGGAAACATCTACCCCCTTTCTAGTCATATCAGTGAGTGGTTTAACAACAGAGGAATAATTCAAAATAAACTTCCTGTAATAATTGGCAAAACCCCAAAAACGCATCAGAGCCTTCTGATTCTCAGGAAGCTCCCACTCAAGCACAGCGCGGACCTTCTCGGGGTCCATGCGAAAACCAGAAGCGGAGAGAAGAAACCCCAGAAATTGAATTTCTGGAACCACAAACACACATTTTTCCAGTTTAGTGTACAATTTATTCTCCTGCAGGATGAGCAAGACCTGATGTAAGTGTTCCTTATGAGTTTTGAAATCAGGAGAAAAAATTCAAATGTCATCTAGATACACTAATACAAATTTCCCCATTAAATGATAAAAAATGCTGTTCATAAAATGCTGAAAGACGGCTGGAGCATTCATCAAACCAAAAGGCATAACCAAATTCTCAAAATGGCCCTCAGGGGTATTGAAGGCTGTCTTCCATTCGTCTCCTTCTCTGACCCTGACCAGGTTGTATGCCCCTCTTAGATCCAACTTGGAAAAAAACTTTAGCCACAACAATCTGGTTAAACAGGTCCGGGATCAGAGGAAGCGGATAAGGGTCACGAATTGTGATACTGTTCAGCTCCCTGAAATCCAGACATGGTCTTAAAGAACCATCTTTTTTCTTAACAAAGAAAAAAACAGCGGCAACAGGTGACTTCGAGGGTCGTTTGTGTCCCTTTCTCAGACTCTTAGAGATATAAGCACGCATAGCGACCCTTTCAGGTTGGGAGAGATTGTATAAACGAGATTTAGGCAGCTTGGCGCCTGGGGTGAGATTAATAGGGCAATCGTACTCCCTGTGAGGGGGCAATTCCTGAACACCACTCTCAGAAAACACATCCGAAAATTCAGAGAGAAAAGATGATACAGTCTTAGTAGAAACCTCTGAAACAGATGTTGTGAGGCAATTCTCTCTGCAAAAGTCACTCCAACCATTTATTTGCCTCGCTTGCCAATCAATGGTGTGGTTATGTTTAGTGAGCCAGGGTAGCCCCAACACTAGAGGAGTAGGCAACCCGCTTAGGACAAAACATGACACATCCTCAACATGAGTATCACTCACAATCAAACGGATATTGTGAACTATGCCCTTTAACGATTTCTGAGAAAGTGGAACGGAATCAATAGCAAAAACAGGTATATCCTTTCACAAAGTGCATACCTGGAAACCATGAGTTATAGCAAATTGATTATCAATGAGATTGACAGCTGCTCCACTATCTACAAAAATCTCACAAAAAATGTTCTTGCTCTCTAGCTCTAGGTAGGACAAAACGGGAACTACAAGCAAACGGAAAACCTTCAATTTCCGCATCAACCTTGCCAATAGTAACAGATGGAACGTCTTTAGAGGATTTTTTTCTTTTTGTTTCTTTATTACTCTAAAAAAAACTGCCTGAATCTCCTAGAGGGACAAACATTTGCCAAATGATTTATACCTCCACAACAGAAACAAACCTTCCTATGAGAGCTGAATCTTCTATTGTCAGAGGCAAGCAAACCCAGCTGCATGGGCTCCTGCTCAGAAGGGATTGAGAGCGAGTGAGACCCCTGTGCACTGAATGAGACCGCCGCACTGTCCTTGGACTGAGTATGACAGGAAGGAGTGATCTCTCCTCTCTCTCTAAGACGCCTGTCAATACGAACGTCCCGAGACATGGCAGAGTCCAAGGAGGTAGGTCTCTCATGAAAGGCAAATGCATCTTTCAATCCCTCTGAAAGACCATGTCAAAATTGACTTCGGAGTGCAGCATCATTCCAACCAGTATCAGCTGCCCATCTCCAAAATTCTGAACAGTATATCTCTGCGGACTGTTTACCCTGGCATAAAAGACGTAGTCTAGACTCAGCCAGAGCAATACGATCCGGATCATCATATATCTGACCCAGGGCTAAAAAAAAATTCATCCACTGAACAGAGGGGCCGTGCCCCCACCGGCAGCGAAAAGGCCCAGGACTGAGCGTTATCCCTGAGCAGCGAGATGATGATCCCCACCCTCTGCTCCTCATTACCAGAGGAATGGGGAAGTAGGCGAAAATGGAGTTTGCAAGCCTCTCTAAAACGAACAAAATTCTCACTACCCCCGGAGAACATATCCGGGAGCGAGATCTTAGGCTCAGAACAAACTCCATGAACGCAAGCTGAACCGGTCACCTGAAATTGAGAAACAGTCTTACGGAGATCTGCTACCTCCAATGAAAGACCCTGCATGTGTTCAGTCAAAAGTGAAACCGGATCCATGCTTGAGACGGTTTTGGCGGTTTATAATGTCACGGAAGGTGTATAGAAAATTAGAATACACAAAATGAAGATCCGACTGACTGGATCCAAAACTAAGGAACAGACCTGGCTCTCTCCCTAACTGCTCAGCCTATGCAAAAATCTCAATGGTAAATGATCGCATAGCCTTGTACCTCGACAGTATGGGAAGGGATTTAAAGGGATGCAATCAGTGCAACTACATGACAGCCGAGAGAGGCTAACGAGATGAGAAAAGGAAAGCAAAACAAAAGGAACCTCAAGGAGGAGTTTCTGAAGGACATCTGTCAGAGCTTCTCAGATGTCTGGTGGTGACAGTATGTCAATAAATTGTTCATGGTTAGCACTTGTTTTAAAGCAACACTATTTTTGACATTTTTATCACTGTTATTTATTTATTATTTTAATTGCCTCATAATGATGGGGTCACTATTTATATGTGTATTCAGCACCATTACTTTGTAACCACTGCTTGAGAACAGTCCCACTGAGAGGACTGAAACGGCGCATGATACCGGGTGAATAAACGCACATTCACAGAAGTGCCGTGGAGTTTCTTTATCTTTCGTGCAGCTATCTCCATCATACTAAATAGTTTTTTGCCTGCTCGTATACAAAACGCATTTCCATTTTCCACAGTTCATCCTCCACCCCCCATATATGTGTGTATATGTGGGGGTCCTGGGTATAAAGTGGTCCAGACCTATATCTCAACATGTGGATTTCTTAATACAGCTTATGTACCTGTTGACATCCGATCATGTGATTTGTATCACGTGACCATTGATGGGAGGCCGATACTTGCACATGGACATGCGCACACCGACCGGGGGACAGACCTGGCCATCTTTGTTGTGGTTTTTGGTCAGTCTCTCTGCGCACGTAGTATCGCGCGATTTGAATTTCTCGCGCATGCACAGAGACTGAACAGGGACGCCGCCGGGATCATGATGCCGGCTCTGCACTGAACATCAGCTGATTGTGAGTTTTTAATGTGATGATTATGTATAACACACCTGCACTAATTAGGGGTATTTACAGTACTTGCCCTATATTATAAACACTATGTATTTTTAGCGGACACTTAATGTATGTACTGTATCTGGTAACTTTGGGACACAATTTATGTATTTTGTTTAGTACGACGAACCATGGATCTTATGAATTTTTCCCCTATATGGATAAATTGTTTTTATTGTATTTTTAATTGATGCACCTTTAAATTGCATGCTTGTAACACATGTGCACATACCTTGAGAAAGACAGCAACAAGCTGTTGAAACGTCGCTGCTGACTCTGGGTGAATAAACTACACGTTTTCCGTAGAAATCCGTGGTGTGGTGCTGGCCTTCTTTCATCTTTACATTGCATTTGACCTAGGTGCCAGTTCACACTGGCCTGATTTGCACCCACAACTTACAATGTGCTGCATCCTCATTTTTTATAAAGCATGTACGTATACACATATATATATATATATATATATTTATTTATTTATACATGTTTGTCTGTAATTTCTCATTTTTATTTACAGTTTCATTCTATTCTCACACCTCATTTCCCCGTCCATGCGTATTCATTCCCATTGTACTGAACCATCTCAATTGTACTGGGTCTAGCCCCTGTTATGCTATTTCAGCTTAATATACATATTTACACATCACCTATTTATTCATATATTTATATAATTATTCTTTAACTTTTTGTTTTTACATTTTTATTATGCAAGTTCCTCCTTTATTATCCTGTGTTTCATCCACTTTTACCCACATGTAATTCCTCAAAACCGCCAGCACAAATTTTCAATTAATCAATTATTTCTTACACTGTCCCCCTCTTGCTCTCAAGTGTTAAGACTGTCACACTTCAATCAGCGCCAAGCTGATCGCTTCATTTCCCCTACCTGGTGCCGGGGGCGCTCCCCCCCCTTCCGACAGCACATACATTCTTGCTCTCAGCGTCTATTCTTCGATCACGTGACCGCTGTCCCGAGTCACGTGGGCACCTCCGCACCACGATCGCCTTGGTAATTACCGGGCACCACTGGGGGACAATATACCGATGCCAGACATTAATTTTTACACACCACTAACTCCACCAACGTGTTTTAACACTAAGTACATGTGCAAACCTATTTTCAAATAAAAATAAAGATAAATTAATACCCACCAGGAACCCCTTAGGCAAATGTCCATTACCGCCCATCCCCACCCCCTGACTCCTCCGTTTTTTTATGACATTTATATTGGTATAACAGCTATATTGTCTGTATGCAAGTATTCTGTACCTGATGAAGGGGACTGCTGCCCCCAAAACGTGCTGTACCAATTGCTGAATAAATACTTGGAATTTTAACCGAAATAGCGGGTGGTCTTCTTGCGCCGCGGGACATGCTCTGCTGATCTAATTACCTTCTGAGGGACTCCAGGCATCCCTGACCAGAAGCACTCGTACCCCTGGCCGCATACCATCCGCATAAGAGGGGGATTCATACAACCCCAGATGAGCCCACACTAGAGTTGCCCATACGTTTTGCACAACTCCATAAGGTGAGCCTCCTCATTGGAGACATTCTGTATCACTAACGTTATGTTATTACCCTATGGTGTGCCATTTTGTGTTTCTTAGTTAAACATTGCCTGTAAAACTATTCCTTTAATATGGCCATCCTAGGGTGCCTGCCGTTGAACTTCCTTAAGAGCTCGAAACGGATCTCCCTCATAATGCTCTGCTTCTCAACCTGGACCCTGGTCCTATCATAGCCCCACTCCAACATGCGCTGCAGGATAAAGATGCAAGCATATAATCCCAAGTTTTTTCAATACACGTAATGAAAATTATGTCCTCAACAAAACATCAAAAACTATTTAAGTCTTTGAAGGGGAAATATTAGATTTAATGTTACCGTTATTAGATCAGATTGTATTGCGATTGTATGTGTGTGGGGTTTGAGCAATCGGATATTGGTCAGCTGAGCAGAGATGTACCGGTTTAGTGAAGTGATGGGGTGTAAAGCTGGTTCGCCTCCCCTTAATATGCTTAAGGCGAGCAGTAAGGGACAGGGAAGTGGCCGTGCTGCTGATTGTGCACGCAGAGGCCGTGGCACTGGGCGTGCTGAAACTGTGCCTGCTGCCAGAGCACAAGAAACACACTCAGCGACGATACCTAGCTTAATTTGCCATTTTGCAGGGCGGCACAGGACATCACTCTCGAAGTCACACCAGTGCGACCAGGTGGTCGGTTGGATTG
This sequence comes from Bufo gargarizans, assembly GCF_014858855.1. Classification (NCBI taxonomy): domain Eukaryota; kingdom Metazoa; phylum Chordata; class Amphibia; order Anura; family Bufonidae; genus Bufo; species Bufo gargarizans. The sequence continues at coordinate 328,171,152 of NC_058083.1, forward strand.
CAGCAGATAATGCTTCCAGTCTTCCACAAAGTCAAGTCTCAATAGCCAAGAGTCTGGTCAACAGAATCCTCACCTTAAAGCTTCTTTCTCCCACCCTGGAGAGTCTTGGCATACAAGTGATCCCACACTCGGATATTCTGAGGAGCTCTTTTCATCGCCATTCCTTGATTTGGCCCTCTCGCCAAGCCTGCTTGAAGAGGGACATGAGGAGATCTTGTGCACTGATTCCCAAACTCTTGAGCATCCACAGTCAGAAAAAGATGACAGTGGGGAACGGAAATTAGTGTTTCATGAGGTGGATAATGATGATGAAACACAGTTGCCAATAAGTGAGGTTGTTGTTAGGTCAACAAGTCAGGAGGATGACCAGAGTGAGGAAGTGGAAGAGGAGGTGGTGGACGATGAAATCACTGACCCAACCTGGGAACGTGGCAAGCCGAGCAAGGACAGCAGTACAGAGGGGGAGGGATCAGCAGCACTGCAACAGGCTGGAAGAGGCAGTGGGGTGGCACAATGGAGATGGCGGGAAACACCAAACAGGCCGCAACTGTTCCCCGGAGCACCCCCTTGTGTTCAATCTCCCTTGCCAATCGAAAGGTGTCCTGCAGTATGGCGCTTTTTTTTAGGAAAGTGCGGACGACAAAAGGATAGTAGTTTGCAACCTGTGCCACACCAAAATGAGCCGGAGCGTGAACACTAGCAACCTCACCACCCGCAGCATGATCCGCCACATGGCATCCAAGCACCATAATAAGTGGGAAGAACGACTGGGTCCACAATCGGTGTCTGCGGGTCACACCACTGCCTCCTCTTCCCCTATGGTACATGTGGCCAATCGCATGTCGAAGGCGCCGGCGAGGATGCCTCCTGCCCTGCACCTAGACCTTCGCAAGCACCATCAGTGACCACATCCACTTCCCTGTCCCAGCGCAGCGTCCAAATGTCATTACCCCAGGCATTTGAACGCAAGCGCAAATACCCAGCCACCCACCCACAGGCCATAGCACTAAATGCGCACCTTTCAAAATTACAAGCCCTGAAAATCTTGCCATTTAGGTTTGTGGACACTGAGGCCTTTCGCAGCCTGATGTCTGCAACCGTCCCATGGTACTCTGTCCCCAGCAGCTACTATTTTTTAAGGTGTGCCGTGCCCGCTTTAGACCAATATGTGTCCAGAAGCGTCACCCGTGCCCTGACCAACGCAATTACTTGGAAGGTCCTCTTAACCACAGACACATGGACAAGTGCATTCGGCCAGGGATGCTACATTTCCTTGATGGCACACTGGGTAAACGTTGTGGAGGCCGGGAGCGAGTCATACCCTGGGATAGCACAGGTGCTAAGGACGCCGAGGATTGCGGGCCCTAATTCCATTAGGGTTTCCACCAGCACCTACGTTAGTGGCTCCAACCCCCACTTCTCCTCCTCCACTTCTCAAACTCTTGAGCATCCACAGTCAGAAAAAGATGACAGTGGGCAACGGCAATTAGTGTTTCATGAGGTGGATGATGATGATGAGACACAGTTGCCAATAAGTGAGGTTGTTGTTAGGTCAACAAGTCAGGAGGATGACCGGAGTGAGGAAGTGGCAGAGGAGGTGGTGGACAATGAAATCACTGACCCAACCTGGGAAGGTGGCAAGCCAAGCAAGGACAGCAGTACAGAGGGTGAGGGATCCGCAGCACCGCAACAGGCTGAAAGAGACAGTGGGTAGGAAAAAGGGAGAAGGCAGGCCACACCAAACAGGCCCGCAACTGTTCCCGGATCACCCCCTTGCAGCAGTCTCCCTTGCCAAGGGGTAGGTGTTCCGCAGCCTGGAGCTTTTTTGAGGAAAGTGTGGACAATAAAAGAATTGTAATATGCAACCTGTGCCTTTCCAAAACGAGAAGGGTCGTGAACACTAGAAATCTCACCACCACCAGCATGATCCGCCACATGGCATCAAAGCACCCTAATAGGTGGGACGAATGCCTGGGTCCACAATCAGTGTCTGAGGGTGACACCACTGCATCCTCTTCCCTTGTGTTACATGCTGGCCAATCCCTTGTCCAAGTCGCAGGCCTGGATGCCTCCCGCCCTGCACCTGGACCTTGGCAAGAACCAGCAGCTAGCACATCCACTTCTGTGTCGCAGCGCAGCGTACAGATGTCCATACCCCAGGCCTTTGAACGAAAGCACAAATACCCATCCACCCACCTACAGGCCATAGCACTAAATGCAAACCTTTCCAAATTGCTGGCCCTGGAAATGTTGCCATTTAGGCTTTTGGACACTGAGGCTTTCCACAGCCTGATGGCGGTGGCGGTCCCTTGTTACTCAGTCCCTAGCCACCACTTTTTTTTCCGGTGTGCCGTCCCTGCCTTACACCAGCGTGTATCCCGTAACATCACCCATGCCCTGATCAACGCAGATATTAGGAAGGTCCACTTTACGACTGACACATGGACAAGTGCTTTTGGCCAGGGACGCTACATTTCCCTGACCGCGCACTAATTGAATGTTGTGGAGGCCGGGAGCGAGTCATACCCTGGGATAGCACAGGTGCTACCGACGCCAAGGATTGTGGGCCCTTCTTCCATAAGGATTTACATCACCACCTATATTAGTGGCTGCAACCCACCCCTCTCCTCCTCCACCTCCTCCTCCACTTCCACCTCTGAATTATCATCTTGCATCACCAGTCAGCCACCAGTCAGTAGCACTGGAAGCAGTGTAGCACTGCAGTGGGGAAGCGGCAACAAGCCGTGCTGAAACTAATTTGCTTAGGTGACAAACAGCACACCGCCGCAGAGCTGTGGCAGGGTGTAAGTGACCAGACTGAGCTGTGGCTTTGGAGCTCGGCAAGCTCAAACACATGCCATGCCTAGCCCACATGTTCAACTTAGTGGTTCAGCGGTTTCTCAAAACCTACCCCAATTTGCCTCAGCTACTGGTGAAGGTGCGCAGCATGTGTGCCCATTTCCGAAAGTCATCTACAGCTGCCGTCGGTCTGGCAACACTGCAGCAGCGTTTGCAATTGGCAACTCATCAACTGTTGTGCGACGTGAGCACGCATTGGAACTCCACGTTACACATGTTGGCCAGGCTTTGTGAGCAGCAGTGGGCAGTAGTGGAATACCAGCTGCAACATGGTCATCGCCTTTCCAGTCAGCCTCCGCTCTTCACAAGCGACGAGTGGGCATGGATGTCTGACCTCTGTGAGGTTTTTCGCAACTTTAAGGAATCAACACAGACGGTGAGCGCCGATGCCGCTATTATCAGCGTTACCATCCCACTTCTGTGTCTACTGAAACGCTTGCTGCTCACAATGAAGCAGGACGCTTTGCATGTGGAAGAGGTGGAAATGGGGGAAGACAGTACATAGGGTTATAGCCAGACCACTCTCAGTTCGTATTTTTAGCGCAAATGATGAGGGTGATGATGATGAGGAGGAGCTGGAGACGGTTGCCTCTGCTACAGAGGGAGGTACACATAGCAAGTTTATTCCATCTGTTCAGCGTGGATGGGCTGATGAGGAGGAAGAGGATGAGGAGATTGAGAGTCATCCTCCTGACGAGGACAGCAAAGTCTTGTCTGTTGGGACTCTGGCACACATAGCCGACTTTGTTTTGCTGCCTTTCCCGTGACCCTCGCGTTATACGCATTTTGGCCAACACAGATTACTGGTTGTTCACCCTTCTCGACCCCTGCTACAAAGAGAACTTCTTATCGCTCATTCCTTCCTGTGGTGGAGAGCACTATCAAAATGGTACAATACCAGATGGTCCTTGAGGAAAAATTGCTTTAAAATTTTTCAGCTGACAACGCTGGCAGCAAAGTACTTTTTTTTTTTTTTTTTTTTTTATATTTAAATATTTTATTAATTATAATACAAAAAATACAGGTCAATACAACATTTATAATACTATAAAATCCACAAGTCCGTCGATTCCAACCCTGAGCATACTCGGCAATAATTACATAAACACCCCAGCATCCGTCATTTAATTCCTGAGGGACCTGCCATCCCCCAGCATCTCTGCAGATTCTACAATACTCCAGAACAACTGCACATTCTTTGCCGATACAGACAAGTAGAAAAGACCGGACTAATGAGATCTTCCCCATCCCACCCCCCAAACCCCCCACCTTGCAGGAAAAAAAAAAAAAAAAAAAAAAAAGGGGAAAAAAATAATGATTCCTAATTAATTATCCGTGTCCCAATCTTCCCACAGCTGACTCCACTTTGCGCAGGATCCTCTTTGTTTGTACAGAATCCTCTCATAGTTTCTCACTTTCTCAACCAAACCCAGCCAATTACTGCAGTCTGGAGTAGAAGAGCAAAACCATGATCTGGAAATGAGAAGCCTAGCCAAAAACATCACCTTGATCAACAAACAGCGTTTTATAGGCTGGTAATCAACCTCCGATAGGTCTCCCAGGACCCATATCCTGGGAGACAGAGGAACCACAATACCGAGTTTACGAGCCAGATTGGATTGGACCAGTCTCCAATAGCTGCTCACCATTGGGCAGTCCCAAAACAGATGTAAGTGATCTGCCTCGGAGTCACCACAGCGTGGGCAGTCAGAGGAGGCTCTGAGTCCCCTCCTATATAACCATACAGGTGTCACATAAATTTTATGCATAATATTAAATTGTACAACCGTGTGATTAAAATTATGTGAAACCAACTTTAAACTTTCCCCTATATTCTCCCAATTTGGAGGGCCCACCTCTGAAAGTAAAGAAGACCAGGATTTCTGTCCTGGAGAGAGAACATCCAAAAAAAATTTCTTCATTAAGTGACTATAACAATGTGATATTTTAATTCTCGTGACAATTTTCTTGCAAATTAAATCGTGTAAAAATTCAGGAGTATCTATAATAAAAACGTGACTATTCGTAGTGCTAGAAAGTGCTAACCTCAATTGAAAGTATGCATACCAAGCCCCCTCACCTAAATTTGCCCTTTGCTTTAGTTCCTTAAGGGGCAGGATTTGTCCACCACTAACCACTTGGTGTAAATACTGGACATTTTTGGTCCTCCAGTACTGGCTACAGCTCAAATCTCTCAGGTTCATAAGCTTTGAATTATGCCACAATGGGGTGCAAACGAGTGATGCCTTGACTCCGCACCAACTCCTTATGGCCGCCCAAGTCTTTGTAGCCATTCTGCAGAAAAGTGTATAACCACCCAGTGTATTTAATAAGTAGTCAGATTCCAATACGGTAAAAAAATCCGAAAAACCTGAATCCTTCACCACTCTGCTGCAGAAATGGCTATTTTCCCAATCATTAAAAAGGCAGAGTTGGGAGGCCACAAAGTAGCCCTTAAAATAGGGGAGGTTAAGACCTCCCCGATTATAGGGCATAGAAAAATAAAGTGCCTTCAGTCTCACGCGCTTCCTCCCCCATAATAAGTCGTTAAGCATCCGCTCTATCAATCTAAAGTATTTATCTGCAATCCAAACAGGCGAGTTACGCAGGACGTAAAGAACCTGGGGAAGCACTACCATTTTTATTAAGGAAATTCTGTCCGCTCTTGCAAGCAGAATTTTTTGCCATATCTTAATTTTAGCCCTCAGTTTTATCAGCAAGGGGATCAGATTGAGTTGTAAATATTCCTGTGGTTTAGCAGAAACTGTTATCCCCAGGTACTTTATTGAGTCCGAGATCGTTAACTGGTTATCTCATTCGCCCCGCAACTCGTCTATAGGGAGAAGAACGGTCTTGTCCCAGTTGATCTCCAGACCAGATGGATCGGAAAAGAGACCAACCAGGTCCATTATACGAGGGAGAGTGGTATCTGTTTGGTGAATAAAGACCAGGATATCGTCTGCATAAAGGGATACACGATCGTGCTTCCCCATTATACCAAAGCCGGCCACCTTCGGATCCTGCCTTATACTAGCCGCTAGGGGTTCAATGTAAATGTTAAATAAAAGGGGGGAGAGGGGACAGCCTTGACGGGTACCTCTTTCTAGAGCGAAGCTCTCTGTCGTCATATCATTGATCCTAATCCTAGCCACTGGAGAGTTATATAATAGCTGAACCATCGCCATAAATCTTGGGCCAAAGCCCATTTTTTTCATCACCTCCCAGAGGAAAGTCCACTCCACCCTGTCGAAGGCTTTAGTAGCGTCCAACGACAGGATGGAGCGAGTACCACACTCCGGGGACTGAATATTCATAAATAGCCTATGGAGATTATGCTGGGTGCCTCTTTTTGGCATAAAGCCATTTTGATCTGGATGAATGATAGTAGATATTACCCGCGAAAGCCTCCTTGCCAAAACTTTTGATAGTAACTTAACATCAGTATTTAATAAGGAGATTGGCCTGTAGGAGCTCAATTCTGCCGGGTCTTTATCCTTTTTTGGAATTAAAACAATGAGAGCCTCCATCATAGAGCATGGTAGTCCCCCTCCCTTTAATGCTTGAGTAAAAACCTCTAGCATCTGAGGGAGAGTCACTTCACTGTACTTACGATAAACCTCATATGGAAGGCCATCCAGTCCTGGCGATGAGTTCCCCGAGATAGACCCCAGGGCCTCCTGCAGCTCCGAGAGAGACAACTCCTCTTCCAGACATTCTATTTGAGCTTTATTTAAAGTAGAGAGAGGAATTTTCTCCAAGAACCGCATCGCCAGTTCGGATGACAAACCAGGAGAGGATCTATATATCTGAGTAAAGTATTGTAAAAAAGTATCTCTCACTCCTTCTAAATCTGTTATAATTACCCCCTCTGTGTTACGAATCAAAGTAATGGATTGTTTTTTCTTATCTTGTTGTGTAATGATTCTGGCTAAAAGCTTACCAGGGCGTCCAGACTCTGAAAAATATTTAATCCCCTTAAAAAATACTCTATGGTTTGCTTTCTCAGTTACATATTTCTCCAGAGAACCGCTGGCCTTCTGAAACTCTTCCCTGTTGTACTCAGTGGGTTGACTGATAAATCGCTCAGTTGTAAGTGCGACAGTCTTGACCAGTTCCTCCTCTTTTTTCCTAAATGTTCTCTTTACTGCCGAGATCTCACTTATAAAAACCCCCCTCAGGTATGCTTTCAAGGAGTCCCACACTATATTAATGTTAGCAGAGGGTAGATTCACCTCCAAAAAGGAGGATATCAGTATCCTGATGGACTGTGGATTGTCCAGAATAGTGAGCCAGTATGGATTCAACTTGAATCCCAACCCCCCACCATCCTTATTCTCCCCAGTGCGAACCTCAATTAGTACGGGTGAATGGTCCGAGACTGTTCTTACTCCATATCTTATCTTCCGAATGTTGCTCAGATTGCTCTCATTAGTGAATGCTAGATCAATCCTGGACATTGCTCTGCCACTCCTACTAACACAGGAGTATACTCTCTTTCCTCCGCCCAGATGTTCCCATATATCCACCACTCCTACCTCCAAGCAGAACTGGGGCAGCGGCGAATTACAAAGGTTCCTTCCCCGTGCTACATCTGATCTAAATCTGTCTTTTTTGGGGTCCATAACCGCATTAAAATCCCCCATCAGGATTAACCGACATTCTGGTCTCTGTTCAAAAAAAAGCGTTAACTGGATCAGTGGGTACATTGAAAATGGCGGGGGTATATAAAAAAAAGCGAGAATGTAACTGTAGCCATACAGCTTACCATGCAAAAAAATAAATCTGCCCTGCTCATCTATCTGGGATTTTATAAGGATGAAGTCTACAGAGTTATGAATCAGAACTGAGACACCCCTAGAAGAGCCGCTAAAAGTGGAATGATAGGATTGAGCGTTCCATCCCGTTGTCAAGCGGGACAAGGTTTCCTTAGTGAGGTGAGTTTCTACTATGCAGATAATTGCTGGGAGATATCTTTTTAATGCATCCATAATAGCTTGCCTTTTTACCCTTTCCCCGAGCCCTCTGACATTCCAGGATACAATTCTAGTGGACATCAATCATAAAAAAGGAAAAAAAAAAAAAAAAGAAAAAAAAAACCCGTTCCTGCAAGGTGGGTTCCCTCCCGCCCCTATCCTCCCACCCCCCCTCTCTATTGGTCCGCCCGATCTCGTCGGCGAACCTCTAACTTCCGGCCGTTCTCCCCATCCTGGCCCCGCCTCCCATCCATCCCTTCAATTATAGTAATAGACAGATTTAAATATCCCTTTGCTCCATCCAATCTGAAGCTTGTTGTGGTGTCTCAAAAAAAAAAGAAGTCCCACTATGGATCACTCTTAGTTTCGCTGGATACTGTAAAGAATATTTAATCTCCTTAGCCGCCAAGCATTTCTTTATCTCCATAAACTTTCTTCTTTTTTCCTGAGTCTGCCGCGCAAAATCAGGAAAGAAGAGCAATTTAGTACCCTGATGTTCAATGGGTGTACATTCTCTTGCTCTTCTCAGTATCATATCTCTGTCTGCGGACAGTAATAGCTTCATTAAAATTGCACGCGGCGGCCGCCCTGGGGTGGGTTTCCCTCCTGGGATTCGATGGGCTCTTTCTATTTGAAACATGGAGGAAAAATTATCGCTGCCAAGGTTGTGCATGACCACCTCTTTGAGTTGTGCCTCTAAGAGTCGGCCTTCAACTCCTTCTGGGAAACCAATTATGCGTACGTTGTTTCGCCTAGACCTATTTTCCAGGTCCTCTAACTTATTTTGTAGAGCTAGATTTTCTGTAGTAAGAAGGAGAAGTTTAGATTTTATCATGTCCATGTCGGTTTGCAGAAGGTCGACTGTTTTTTCCACATTGAGGACTCGGTCACGGATTTTTAACAAATCTTCTCTTATTAGAGAAATATCACTCTGTACCGACCCCAATTGAGTGGACATCCCTTGCACTAGAATGCCGTTATTTTCCACAGCGCCAAGGATTCTATCCAGAACAGATGGATCGCATTCAGTTTGCATTTGTGCAGAGAGACCTTCCTCTCCTGCCTCCGGATCCACTCACCCCTGATCCATCCTCAGAGGGGTCAGCAATTTGGGGAGTTTTAGCAAATTTCCTCAAATTAGCAGAGGGTTTAATTTTAGCTGGATTCTTTTCGTTTAAGAAAGGTGATTTCAGGAACTTATCGATTTTGTTCTCTGGAGTCTTAACCCCCAGTTTAGTTACAGTGGAGTCAACAGACCGTCGCTTAGGGGCCATTCTTTTCCCTTCTTCCTGTTCCTCTATTTTGCCCTTTATATCACCGTTTGCTTCTTTTTTTTTTTTTCCCCCTTTCTGTTCTTCCTCCTTTTAGCCCCACCCTCTCTTGTTTTCTTCTCCCTTTTTTTTTTCTCTCCTTTCCTTCCCCTTTTCCTTTTTCCCTTTCTCTTTTTTTTTTTTTTCTCCTTCTCTCTTTCTTTCCCCCCTCTTCCCTTCCTTCTTCCTCTTTCCCCTTCGCCAGACGCCAAAAAAAAAAAAAAAAAAATTACATAAGAAAACAGAAGTGTATCTCCTCAGTGAGCAGTGCAGCAGTACAAAGCAGCAGGGAAGCCGGCAGTCCAGCACAAAAAAAAAGAGAACAAAACATATGGAGAAGAAAGAGGCAGTCAATAAGCTAATCTCACGTGTCCAGAAGAAACTCAATCCTGGTGCGCACTACAGCCGTGTCAAAAATTAAAGTTGTACAAGAAGGGAGCGTCCTCCCTAATCCCCAGGGCAGCAAACAGTCCAGACGTCAGGCCGTCGCACACCGATGAAGGGAGGGCTGCAGGGAGATCCACGCGGCGACCGAGTCCAGGGGAGGGAAGGAGAGCAAAGCAGGCAGCGGAGAGAGAGGTTAGGAGGACCCCCAAGCAGGATCAGAGGCAGAGACGCGGCACCCGACAACCGCGGCCGCAAGAACAGCCGAAAGCCGTCCAGCATCCAGCAACGTGGGACAGAGCAGGAGACCCAGCAGGCAGGCCAGCGCAGCGCCGCGGCTCAAGGCATCAGCTGTTCGGCGTCAGCGCAGCGCAGCTGTTCGGATGGAGCCGGGAGCTCGGACGGAGGAGGCCAGCGAGAGGGGAGAACGAGACGTGGCGTGTTCACGTCATCACGCCGCTCCACCTAACCTGGCAGCAAAGTACTTAGTTCCTTGGGCAACCGAGGAGGTAAGACGAGGGGAACACACAGCAGTTTCAACAGAGGCAAGGCAACACTCTCCAAGGCCTGGGACAGTTTTATGACACCCCGCCAGCAACCTGGCCCTGATGCCTGACCTAGTGTCACAAGGAGAGAAATGTTTTGGAACATGGTGAAGGAGTACATAGCAGACTGTGTCTGTGTCCTCAATGATCCCTTAATATCTGTTGTGGGTAATAAGTTTAAACATTTTCTAAGAGATGTTATCCGAAAATAAGCGGATAACATCATATCAGCATGGATTCATGAGGGATTGGTCATGTCAAACAAATTTAATCAGTTTCTATGAGGAATTAAGTTCTAGACTGGACCAGGGTGAGTCAATGAATGTCATATATCTTGACTTCTCAAAAGCATTTGATACTGTGTCACATAAAAGGTTAGTATATGAAATGAGAATGCTTGGCTCAGTGATAGAAAACAGAGGGTGGTTATTAACAGTACACACTCAGATTGGGTCACCGTCACTAGTGGGGTACCTCAGGGGTCAGTATTGGGCACTATTCTCTTCAAAATATTATGTAATGATCTTGATGAAGGTTTGCACAGTAAAATATCAATTTCTGCAGATTATGTTTCCCCCCTAAAATTAGGAAAATTGGCTTCTACCTGACTGGTTGGGGGGTTGGGGGGGGGTTGGCCTCCTCTTGATCAACTTGCAGGATAACAGGCTGAACTAGATGGACAGGTGTCTTTTTTCAGTCATACAAACTATGTTACTAATACTATGGATTTCTCACAGTGGATTTGCATATTGTTTGCAGATCCACAGTGTTGTACAGTATACGGATAGAATTTTAAGATCTTTCATCTACATGCTGTAGAGAAAAAAACGAAGTGTAAACTGACTTGCGCTGCAACTTTTCAATTCGCAGCATATCAATTTATCAACGGACATAAAGTAGAAATTCTATTTAAGTATTTTTTAACTTGATTGAAAACTATATTTCCACTTGAATGGGGATGAGTATCAGACACACCCCATGGCACACGAGTGGCACTGTTTCTGGAAGAAAAGCTGATATTTTTTTTCTAGACTCAGACAACCCCTTTATCTGAAATGAAATAAATGTCTTAATAAAAAGTGGTAATATTAGCAAAAGCTGCAGTTCTTACATTTTCAACATCAACTTGTATGATTCCTGCTGACACTAAAGTAATCAGATGTTAGAAAATGAGACTTTTAAAGAGTTGAGCAGCAGCTATAATATTCAGCTCATTTTTGCCTAACAGATCTATGAAGTATGATTGCATATTTTAATTTAAGATTAAGAAATCAGGATTCTTTCTGTCACTTAACCGAATGTCTGAAAATATCTGGAAATACAGAAGTAAAAGTGCAAACTGCTTCCATTTGGCATCTGCTGGCTTTCATTATAAAAAATTTCATTTTGGCTTTTCGTTATAACATGGTTATAACAGAAAATAATGGAACCCATAAGACGGAAGGATGGATCTGTTCTTCTGCCCATAGACTTGTATTATGACGGAATTCAAAATGGAAGCCTTTAAAAGGCATTCTGTTTGCTCTCTGTCCTAATAGAAGTCTATGGGAATCAAAACGGATCTGTCTGGGTCCCGTTATGCAAGACGGAAAACAAAGTCCTGTTGGACTTTGTTTTCCATCTTGCATAACGGGACACAGGCGGATCCGTTATGCTTTCCCATAAACTTCTATTAGGACGTAAAGCAAACAGAATGCCTTTTAAAGGCTTCCGTTTTGCATTCTGTCTGGGCATTCCATTATTTTCTGTTATAACCATGTTATAATGGAAAGCCATAACAGAATCCCTAACACTAGTGTGACATAGTGTACATAGACATTTATGTACACTACATCAGACAGATGTGTCCTATATTTTTACAATCATCTTAGTAACATAGTAACATAGTTTAAAAGACCAAAAAAAAAGAGATCTGTCCATCCAGCTCGGCCTGTTATCCTGCAAGTTGATCCAGAGGAAGGCAAAAAAAAAACTGTGAGGTAGAAGCCAATTTTCCCCACTTAAGGGGAAAAAAATTCCTTCCCAACGCCAATCAGGCAATCAGAATAAACTCCCTGGATCAACGACCCCTCTCTAGTAGCTATAGCCTATAATATTATTACACTCCAGAAATACATCCAGGCCCCACTTGAACTCTTTTAATGAACTCACCATCACCACCTCCTCAGGCAGAGAGTTACATAGTCTCACTGCTCTTACCGTAAAGAATCCTCTTCTATGTTTGTGTACAAACTTTCTTTCCTCCAGACGCTGAGGATGTCCCCTTGTCACATTCACAGTCCTGGGGATAAATAGATGATGTGAGAGATCTCTGTACTGACCCCTGATATATTTATACATAGTAACTAGATCTCTCCTCAGTCGTCTTTTTCTAAAGCGAATAACCCTAATGTTGATAATCTTTCTTGGTACTGTAGTCCATCCATTCCAGTTATTACTTTAGTTGCCCTCATCTGAACCCTCTCCAGCTCTGCTATGTCTGCCTTGTTTACAGGAGCCCAGAACTGTACACAGTACTCCATGTGTGGTCTGACTAGTGATTTGTAACTGGTTTCTACAGCTTAGTTTGCTGTTCACTAAAATTCCTAGGTCTATTTCCATGTCAGTGTTACCCAGTGTTTTACTATTTAGTATGTATGGGTGACTTGCATTATTCCTTCCCATGTGCATAACCTTACATTTGTTAGTGTTAAAGGGAACCTGTCACTGGGATTTTGTGTATAGAGCTGAGGTCATAGGTTGCTAGATGGCCACTAGCACATCCGCAATACCCAGTCCCCATATCTCTGTGTGCTTTTATTGTGTAAAAAAAAAAGATTTGATATGCAAATTAACCTGAGATGAGTCCTGTCCCTGACTCACAGAGCTATAGGGACTGGGTATTGCAGAAGTGCTAGTGGCCATCTAGCAACCAATGTCCTTAGCTCTATGCACAAAATCCAGGTGACAGGTTCCCTTTAAACCTCATCTGCCACTTCTCTGCCAAAGCCTCCAATCTATCCAGATCCCTCTGTAGCAGTATACAGTCCTCTTCTGTGTTAATTACTTTACACAGTTTAGTGTCATCTGCAAAAATTGATATTTTACTGTGCAAGCCTTCTACAAGATCATTAATAAATATATTGAAGAGAATAGGGCCCAATGCTGACCCCTGAGGTACCCCACTAGTGACAGTGACCTAATCTGTTTTCTTTTACTGAGCCAGTTAATTACCCACATACAGACAATTTCTCCCGGTCCAAGCATTCTCATTTTATATACTAACCTTTAATGCGGTAGTGTCAAATGCTTTGGAGAAGTCCAGATATGCGACATCCATTAATTTGCCGCTGTCAAGTCTAGAACTTACCTCCTCATAGAAACTGATTTACCACTTCACATCAGGGGCAATTCCCCCTTCCTGACCGAACCTAATTTTGCAAATCTGACATGTGTCATGTTATGTGGTAATAACTTTAAAACGCTTTTACTTATCTAAGCCATTCTGAGACTGTATTCTCGTGACACATTGTACTTTATGACAGTGGTAAATTTGAGTCGATATACTTCACCTTTATTTATAAAATAATCCAAAATGTACCCAAAATTTAGAAAAATTATCAATTTAAAAAAAATTAAATAAAATTCTGCTTTTAAAACAGAAAGTGATACCTCATAAAAATATTTATTACTTAACAATCCCCATATGTCTACTTTATGTTGGCATCATTTTCGAAATGTCATTTCATTTTTTTATGACATTAGAAGGCTTAGAATTTTAGAAGCAATTCTAAAAATTTTAAAGAAAATTTCCAAAACCGACTTTTTAAAGACCAGTTCAGATCTAAAGTCACTTAGTGGGGCTTACATAGTGGAAACCCCCCATAAATGACCCCATTGTAGAAACTACACACCTGAAGTTACTTAAAATTGATTTTACTAACTTTGTTAACGCTTTAGGTATTCCACATGAATTAAAGGAAAATGGAGATGATATTTCTAAATTTCACTTTTTGGGCAGATTTTTCATTTTAATCCATTTTTTTCTTTAACACATCGAGGGTTAACAGCCAAACAAACCTCAATATTTATTTCCCTGATTCTGCGGTTTACAGAAACACCCCATATGTGGTCATAAAGTGATGTAAGGGCACATGGCAGGGCGGAGAAGAAAAGGAGCGCCGTATGGTTTTTGGAAGGCCGATTTACCTGAACTGGTTTTTGGATGTCATGTCCCATTTGAACCCCCCGTGATGCACCCCTACAGTAGAAACTCCCAAAAAGTGACCCCATTTTGGAAACTAGGGGATAAGGTGCCAGTTTTATTGGTACTATTTTGGGGTACATATACTTTTTAATTGCTCTATATTCAATTTTTTGTGAGGCAAGGTAACCAAAAAATGACTGTTTTGGCGCTGTTTTTATTTTTTACAACATTTATCTGACAGGGTAAATAATGTTCTATTTTTATAGACCAAGTAGTTACGGACGCAATGATATCAAATATGTCAACTTTCTATGTTTGTTTTAGTTTTACATAATAAAGCATTTTTGAAAAGGTTATATTTTTTTCTTTTTCTGCTGATCGTCTTGTGCAGGGGCTCATTTTTTGCAGGAATAGTTGACGTTTTTATTGGTACCTTTTTGTACATATGATTTTTTGATCGTTCATTATTTCACATTATGGGGCAAGGTGACCCAAAAAATTGGTTGTTTTAGCACAGTTTAATTTTATTTATTTTTACAGCGTTCATCTGAGGGGGTCAAGTCATGTGACATTTTTATAGAGCAGATCATTATGGACGTGGCAATACCTAATATGTATACTTTTTCTTTTTTATAGTTTTACACAATAATAGCATTTTTGAAACAAAAAAATATGTTTTAGTGTCTCCATAGTCTGAGAGCCATAGCTTTTTATTTTTTTGACTGATTGTCTTAGTTAGGGTCTCATTTTTTGCAGGAAGAGGTGAAGGTTTGATTGCTACTATTTTGGGGGCATACGCATTTTTGATCGCTTGGTGTTGAAATTTTTGTGATGTAAGGTGACAAAAAATGTTTTTGGGGCACTGTTTTAATTTTTTATTTTTTTATGGTGTTCACTTGAGGGGTTAGGTCGTGTGATATTTTTATAGAGCAGTTTTGAAGAAAAAAAAAACATATTTTAGTGTCTCCATTGTCTGAGAGTCATATTTTATTAATTTTTTTGACCGATTGTCTTAGGTAGGATCTCATGTTTAGCGGGATGAGGTGACTGTTTGATTGGTACTATTTTGGGGGGCATCTGCATTTTTGATCGCTTGGTGTTGCAATTTTTGTGATGTAAGGTGACAAAAAAATTGCTTTTTTTGGCACTGTCTTTATTAAAAAAATTTACGGTGTTCACCTGAGGGGTTAGGTCATGTGATATTTTTATAGAGCTGGTTGTTACGGATGTGGTGATACCTAATATGTATACTTTTTTTTAATTACACTTTAACACAATAATAGCATTTTTTAAACAAATGTCTCCATGTTCTGAGAGCTATAGTTTTATTTGATTTTTTTTTTTTTAGCAATTTTCTTATGTAGGGGCTCATTTTTTGTGGGATGAAGTGACTGTTTTATTGGTACCATTTTGTGGGACATATGTCTTTTTGATCACTTATAGTTGCACTTTTTGTGATGTAAGGTGACAAATGTTTTTTTAATGGTGTTTATCGGAAAGGGTGGATCATGTGATATACTTATAGAGCCGGTCGTTACAGATGCGGCAATAGCAAATATTTTAATTATTTTCTATTTAAAAAAATTATAATTTATTACATAATTGGGATTTTTTTTTTTACATGTGAAACCTTTTTATATTTTATTTTTAAACACTTTATTGTTTTATTATTTTTATTTTAAACTTTGTGTCCCCTATTAGGTCATACAAGACCTCTGGGGGAAATTTACCTTCACTTTTTTTTTCCACCTCCAGAGAGGCAGTACAGCAGAATACAATGCTGTACAGCCTCAGTGCAGGGCTGATTGAGGTCTGTAGAAGACCCGACAGCTCCTGTACTCTCCCGGCTCCGGTGGTCACATGACCACCGGGCCGGGACAGGAAGAGCATAATGCTTCCTGATATGTATACACAGCGCTTGCTGGAAAAGCGATCTAGAAGGCAGGGACACCAGAACGTCCATTCAGAGGATGTTTATATCCTATGGGCGGATGTGAAGTGGTTAAATTAGCTTGACATGACCGATCTCTCATGAAGCCATGCTGATATGGCGTTATTTGCTTATTTTTGCTTATTTTCATTGAGGTACTCCAAGATAGCATCTCTTAGAAAACCTTCAAACAGTTTACCCATGACAGATGTTAAACTTAACAGCCTATAGTTTTCGGGCTCTGTTTTTGGACCCTTTTTGAATATTGGCACCACATTTGCTATGTGCCAATCCTGTGGAACACTCCCTGTCAGTATAGAGTCCTTAAATATCTAATATTGAAGTACCAGAAGTCCCATCAAGCTTAGCCAGGCAGCCCTGCACCCATAAATATATCTATTTAATTTTGGTCACATTTCGACCCTCTCCCCCACCTATGCGCATGTCACAGATCAATATTAAAAGCTAAATACACTAGCTAGCACCTCAAAATTACTTTTGTCAGTGTACTATCCCTACACAGGGCATGCAAATTAATGGTTTAGTTAATGGTTTAACTTTATTACTGTCTTTTTGGTATTCAGCCCTTCATATATTTTCCATCTGTGACATGAGCATAGTGCATTGCATTTCCAATTAAATATGTCCCCTTTAGTTACCTCTCGTAAACAACCTTATCAAATATATACTATTAAGCAGTGATGTTACTAGAAATGACTAGGCCCCACAGCAAACTTTTTAATTGGCCCCCCCTTCCCCCCTGTTAAAGGTAAATATTAATTATTACTATTTTGGATTAATATTAATAAATAGGCGTACCCAGCTATTGCGGATTCCCCCTATTTCCTTATTCTACCTGTTACTTGGCCTTTTCCTAAACTGCGTGCACTGAATTACGGCGACAACAAAAGACTATATGCTGTACTTGAATAATAAAGTATTTATTAAGCAATTACAAGTCCACAGTCAATTATTTCTGCTCTCTCTCTCTATACATATATATATTGTAGGAGAGTCCCCGGAATAATAATGGACGGACGATACGTGCCACCAGAGGTCCTGGCCTCGGTGGAGTAAGAACCGGATCATTGCGGTTACAGCGGCGAATGCTGCTGGCGCAGCGTGTCCGGGCCGGTTCTTACTGGGAACAGGTAAAGAGTGGGGGGGTGCCTGTTCCCCACGGCCAGCCCAGGTTTTTGGTGGAGCTGGGCCTTTAAAAAACCCAGCCTGCTGATGATGGGGGTGGGGTGTGTCTTGCTGTGCTGGAGATTTCCACAGACAGAGTCAGTGCTGGTAAAGGAGAGTCTGGGCGCAGCACACATTGAAGGATAGCCTGGGACCTGTGGTGCTACGAGCCGAAGGGGCTCTGGCCTGAGGGAGACAAAGGCAGGTAGCTTACAAGCCTGCAGAACTGCTGTGGTCTGTCCAAACCAAGGTGACTCAAACCTGCTGTTTATTTTCTATGGAAGGACTTTTGTTTTATGCACTATGTGAATATGCCCCTGTGTGGTCTGCACATTGCCTGTTATGCCTTTGGTGTGAATAAAGTCACGGTGTATCACAAAGACTGTCTGTGATTGCCTCAATACTGCCGCCGCTACCGTAGCCTACCACGAGCACATCCCCACAATTGGTGGCTTGGAGCGGGCATTCCTGCAGTGAGGCAGGCCTGAGGCAAAAGTTGTGTTGGACTGCATGTCATATATCAGGCCTGCAAGTTTTATGGTTCCTGACAAGATGGAGGAGGCCATTAAGCACCTGATTCAGAGTAATGTACAGCAGCAACAGGCATTGCAGGCTCAGAGGGAAAGTAATGAGCTACAGCAAAAAAGACATGAGGAGACTATGTGTGCACAGCAGCAAACAAACAATCTCCTAATGCAGCAGCTGGTAGCCATGCAAGAGTCGGTGCGAACATCCCTGCAAGGAGTTTCAACTGCGACAACCCCGACTGTGTCTACCGCCAGGGACAAAGTCCGATCCGCCCTGAGGAAAATGGGTCCGGGAGATGATATAGAGGCATTCCTGATGGTGTTCGAAAGAACCGCGGAGCAAGAGAGGCTGCCGTTGGAGCAGTGGGCCGAGGTGGTGGCGCCTTTTCTGGTGGGGGACGCACAAAAGGCCTATTTTGACCTCAGCTGTGATGAGGCCAAGGACTATGAGAGGCTAAAAACTGAGTTGTTGGCCAGGTTGGGGGTAAACACCTATGTGCGAGTGCACAGGGTGTATCAGTGGGTGTTTGCCGAGTCCCGACCCGCCCGGTCACAAGCCTATGACTTACTTCACCTAGTAAAAAAATGGCTTCAGCCTGAAATATTGAGCACTTCTCAGATGGATGAAAGGGTCGTGGTCGACAGGTTCGTGCGTACCCTCCCGAGAGCCATACAGCGCTGGGTGGGACAAGGCGATCCAGGCAACCTGGAACAACTGGTTAGCCTGGTGGAGAGGTATATGGCCACTCAGGATTTGGTGCGGGACTCAGCGGTACTGCCGAAGTCACGTCAGCCCCCGTTGCCGACCCGGGATCCTGAAAAAGGGATCCCACCACATAAGGAGGGGAGTGGATCACCAGTCCGTGGGAGGAATACCCTGGGGAGGAGGGAGGCTGCGAGTATCAGATGTTGGCATTGTCAGGACTAGGGACATGTGGCATCCAACTGCCCTAGGGCATCCGAACCCATGGACTGCGGGTTCGCTCGCCGGTCCTCTTTTTATGCCCAACCGGTGTATATAGCTGACCCCCTGCTGGCGGCGGACACCCCTCCGGTGTGTGATGTCGTTGTTAATGGATACTCCGTGTAGGCCCTGCTGGACTCTGGGAGCCTGGTAACTCTGGTCCATGAGTCGCTGTTAACGGAAAAACTCCCAGAAAGGCGAACCCTTACCATTGTCTGTATACATGGGGATCGCAGGGAGTATCCCACCACTAAGGTTACCCTGGCAGTGTGTGGAAAGGAGGTACCACATGTCGTCGGGGTGGGGAGACGGCTCCCTTATGCCGCAATATTGGGGAGGGACTTTCCCCTGTTCTGGACTTTGTGGAGGAACGGGTTGCCTACCTGTGGGGAAGGAAAATGTCCAGGTCCCGAGCCCGAGGACCCCGAGGCAGGGGCCCCAGCTGTAGGGGTCACCGTAGAGGAGGTAGAGTGTAACCCTGACCGGTTTCCCCTAGAAGTATTGGCGGGTGAGACAGTAGAAAGTTCGTCCATCCTGGATCTGGAGGTACCCCGAGAAACCTTCGGGACCGCACAGCTCCAGGATTCGACGTTATTGCGGGCTAGAGAAGGTGTGTCGGTGATTAATGGTGTTGCCCAGCGTCCCGGCGCCGATACCGTATTTCCTCACCTGGCCTATAACCAGGACCTGTTATATAGGGTAGACAAGGTGAGGCAGGAGGTGGTGGAACAACTGGTGGTGCCCCAGCCTTACCGGCAAATGGTCTTGGATTTAGCGCATGCGCATGTGTTGGGTGGTCATCTGGGGGTTAAGAAAACGCTGGAGCGAATTCTACTACGGTTCTATTGGCCTGGGATATATGAGGAAGTCCGGAGGGTCTGTCAGTCCTGTCCAGTGTGTCAGCTGACTAGCCCCCAACCTCAGTATCGCAGTCCACTGGTACCTATGCCCATTATAGAGGTGCCCTTCGAAAGGATCGCCATGGATCTGGTAGGCCCCATTATTAAGTCAGCCCGAGGTCACCAACACATCCTGGTAGTGTTAGACTATGCCACTCGCTATCCGGAGGCGGTCCCATTGCGCCATACGTCGGCCAAGGTAATAGCTAAAGAGCTCATGAGTATGTTTGCCCGGGTGGGGATACCAAAGGAGATTCTGACGGACCAGGGCACACCCTTTATGTCCAAAATAACAAAGGAATTGTGTAAGCTATTAAATATTAAACACCTGCACACGTCCGTCTACCATCCCCAAACCGATGGGTTAGTAGAACGGTTTAATAAGACCCTGAAGTCCATGCTAAAAAGAGTCGTGGCTAAGGACGGGAGAGATTGGGACTTACTGTTGCCCTATGTTTTGTTTGCGGTACGGGAAGTGCCCCAGGCGTCCACGGGGTTCTCGCCCTTTGAGTTGTTATATGGGCGACATCCCCGTGGGCTACTGGATATCGCTAAGGAAGCATGGGAGCAACAGCCTACGCCTCATAAAAGTGTGATAGAGCACATAGGAAAAATGCAGGACCGAATAGGGGTCGTGTTGCCGATCGTCCGTGAGCACATGGAAGCGGCACAACTGGCCCAGAGTCGGGTATATAACCGAACCGCCCGGGTAAGGACATTTCACCCGGGTGACCGAGTTCTTGTACTCGTGCCCACGGTCGAGAGTAAATTCTTGGCCCGGTGGCAAGGACCCTATGAAGTTAAGGAGAAGGTGGGCCCAGTTGATTACAGGATATATCAGCCAGGGAGGCGGAAGCCCGAACAGGTATATGATGTGAATCTACTAAAACCTTGGAGAGACAGAGAGAATTTGTTTGCAGACAGCCCGCCCTCTGTCGGGACGTCAGGGAGTGACCCGGGGTCACCAGGTGTTCCGGAGAACGCCGCTGGGGTGACGATAGGGGACGGACTGTCGACCAAACAAGCACAAGAGGTGAAAGAATTTGTTAGTCGGAATAGGGACGTATTCTCTGACCTTCCTGGACGTACCACCTTGATCGAGCATGACATTGTCACCGAGCCCCGGGTGAAAGTCCGCCTAAGACCATACCGAGTACCGGAGGCTCGGCGACAGGCCATTTCGCAGGAGGTAAGATCGATGCTACGTCTAGGGGTCATAGAAGAGTCAAAGAGCGAGTGAGCTAGCCCGATTGTCCTTATTCCCAAACCGGATGGTTCATTACGGTTCTGTAATGATTTTAGGAAATTGAATGAGGTATCAAAATTTGACGCCTATCCCATGCCTCGGGTAGACGAGTTGATAGAGCGGCTGGGAAAAGCCCGGTATTTTTCGATCCTAGATCTCACGAAGGGCTACTGGCAGGTACCTCTGACGGAGGCGGCAAAGGAGAAGACGGCCTTTGTCACCCCGGAGGGGCTTTTTCAGTATAGGGTGTTGCCTTTTGGGTTGCATGGCGCTCCGGCTACGTTCCAGCGTCTGATGGATGTCGTCCTCAAGCCCCATCACCAGTATACCTCAGCGTATCTGGATGATATAGTCGTGTTTAGCCCAGACTGGGAGGGTCATTTGTCAAAACTTCAGGCAGTGATAGATTCTCTAAGGAAGGCGGGGTTAACTGCCAACCCAAAAAAATGCTCGGTGGGACTAGAGGAAGCTCGCTATTTGGGGTATGTGATTGGACGCGGAGTCATTAGGCCCCAAGTGAATAAAGTTGAAGCAATCCGGAATTGGCCCAGGCCTCGTACGTCCAAGCAAGTACGGTCATTTTTGGGCCTGATTGGGTACTACATGAGGTTCATTCCCCATTTTGCCACCTTGGCAGCCCCGTTAACCGGCCTCTTGAAGGGTAGAAAGTCGGTGATGGTTCGCTGGGGGGAGAAGGAGGAGGAGGCGTTCTCCCGTTTGAAGTCGGCCCTATGTGAATCCCCAGTTCTGGTGACGCCCGACTTCAAGCGGGAGTTTGTAGTTCAAACAGATGCCTCGGGAGTAGGACTAGGGGCTGTGCTTTCCCAAGAGCTCAACGGGGAAGAGCACCCCGTGGTTTTTCTAAGCCGCAAGCTTACCCCAGCAGAAACCCGGTATAGCATTGTGGAGAGAGAGTGCCTCGCCATCAAGTGGGCACTCGAGTCTCTCAGATATTACCTTCTGGGGAGAAGGTTCCGTCTGGTGACCGACCACTCCCCTCTCCAGTGGATGAGTCGGGCTAAGGAGGGGAGCGCTCGGGTTACCAGGTGGTTCTTGTCCCTCCAGAACTTTAAGTTCACTGTTGAGCACAGGGCCGGCCGCTTACAGGGGAATGCAGATGCCCTGTCCCGGGTACACTGCTGTGCATGTGTTCACCCCCTCAGGCTTGAACAGTATGTTCAAGCCCTCAGGGGTGAACAAAGGGGGGGGATATGTAGGAGAGTCCCCGGAATAATAATGGACGGACGATACGTGCCACCAGAGGTCCTGGCCTCGGTGGAGTAAGAACCGGATCATTGCGGTTACAGCGGCGAATGCTGCTGGCGCAGCGTGTCCGGGCCGGTTCTTACTGGGAACAGGTAAAGAGTGGGGGGGGGTGCCTGTTCCCCACGGCCAGCCCAGGTTTTTGGTGGAGCTGGGCCTTTAAAGAACCCAGCCTGCTGATGATGGGGGTGGGGTGTGTCTTGCTGTGCTGGAGATTTCCACAGACAGAGTCAGTGCTGGTGAAGGAGAGTCTGGGCGCAGCACACATTGAAGGATAGCCTGGGACCTGTGGTGCTACGAGCCGAAGGGGCTCTGGCCTGAGGGAGACAAAGGCAGGTAGCTTACAAGACTGCAGAACTGCTGTGGTCTGTCCAAACCAAGGTGACTCAAACCTGCTGTTTATTTTCTATGGAAGGACTTTTGTTTTATGCACTATGTGAATATGCCCCTGTGTGGTCTGCACATTGCCTGTTATGCCTTTGGTGTGAATAAAGTCACGGTGTATCACAAAGACTGTCTGTGATTGCCTCAATACTGCCGCCGCTACCGTAGCCTACCACGAGCACATCCCCACAATATATATATATAATATATTTATATTAATGGTTATATAAATATATATACATATAGACGCACATGGTAATACACTAACAGCACAATAATAAACCTAATTACAAACCGGATTCCCAAAAAGTTGGGACACTAAACAAATTGTGAATAAAAACTGAATGCAATGATGTGGAGATGGCAAATGTCAATATTTTATTTGTAATCGAACGTAGATGACAGATCAAACGTTTAATCCGAGTAAATGTATCATTTTAAAGGAAAAATACGTTGATTCAAATTTTCACGGTGTCAACAAATCCCCAAAAAGTTGGGACAAGTAGCAATAAGAGGCTGGAAAAAGTAAATTTGAGCATAACGAAGAGCTGGAAGACCAATTAACACTAATTAGGTCAATTGGCAACATGATTGGGTATAAAAAGAGCTTCTCAGAGTAGCAGTGTCTCTCAGAAGGGATCACCAATTCCCACACTGTTGCGCAGAAAGATAGTGGAGCAATATCAGAAAAGGTGTTACCCAGCAAAAAATTGCAAAGACTTTGCATCTATCATCATCAACTGTGCATAACATCATCCGAAGATTCAGAGAATCTGGAACAATCTCTGTGCGTAAGGGTCAAGGCCGTAAAACCATACTGGATGCCCGTGATCTCCAGGACCTTAAACAACACTGCACCACAAACAGGAATGCTACTGTAAAGGAAATCACAGAATGGGCTCTGGAAAGGCACCATCAATGCAGAAAAATATATTAAGGTTCTAGAACAACATATGCTCCCATCCAGACGTCATCTCTTTCAGGGAAGACCCTGCATTTTTCAACAAGATAATGCCAGACCACATTCTGCATCAATCACAACATCATGGCTGCGTAGGAGAAGGATCCGGGTACTGAAATGGCCAGTCTGCAGTCCAGATCTTTTACCTATAGAGAACATTTGGCGCATCATAAAGAGGAAGGTGCAACAAAGAAGGCCCAAG
Source organism: Bufo gargarizans (assembly GCF_014858855.1). Lineage (NCBI taxonomy): Eukaryota > Metazoa > Chordata > Amphibia > Anura > Bufonidae > Bufo > Bufo gargarizans. The sequence continues at coordinate 328,194,970 of NC_058083.1, forward strand.
ATGATTGAACAGTTAGAGAGGCCTGTATTAGACAAGAATGGGAGAGCATTCCTATTTCTAAACTTGAGAAACTGGTCTCCTCGGTCCCCAGACGTCTGTTGAGTGTTGTAAGAAGAAGGGGAGATGCCACACAGTGGTGAAAATGGCCTTGTCCCAACTTTTTGGAGATTTGTTGACACCATGAAATTCTGATTCAACATACTTTTCCCTTAAAATGGTACATTTTCTCAGTTTAAAATTTTGTTCCGTGATTTATGTTCTATTCTGAATAAAATATTAGAAGTTGGCACCTGCACATCATTGCATTCAGTTTTTATTCACGATTTGTATAGTGTCCCAACTTTTTTGGAATCCGGTTTGTATACTAACACTATACATTCCCAACTATAATTCCACCCAAAAATCTAGCTAGACATACACTCACACACGCAACTGCAGCAGAACTCTCCCAACTGACGCTAGACTGTCCCTAAAAGGGGTTACACAATGCAGGGGTTAAAGGGCAAAACAGAGGTCCTGGAGTAGATGTATATATATATATATATATAATGCAGGGGTAATATTGCAGGGAGGAGGGATATATAATGTAGGGGTTAATGCAGGGGTTATGTTGTAGGGATAATGTAGAGGTTAATGCTTGTTGGTCAGGGGGGGTAAGGAAAGGGTTACTCAGCCATCCAAGGGTTCTCAAGGGGTTAATGCTCGTTCCTAGGGGATGATCTTCGCGTGTGCTAATTTTCTATGGGTTAATTCTCGCTTGTGGCTGCTCATTTTCCATGGGATAATTCCTGCTTGGGCTGCAGGGCTCAACTGATGATCGCTCTGCCTCCAGACTATTTCAATCCGGCCTGTATGTAGGCAAGTGCACGTGGGCTGGCACGGTGATATGACATCACCGAATCAGCCCCCGCATATCAGCACTTCCAGGCGGAGGAAGGCCTTTATCCTCCTGCCTTTGAAGTGCTCGAGTATCTCTGGCGCTGTAATTACAACGCTGGAGGTACGCGGCCTTTCGTTCCCCTGTCTTTGTTTTGCCAAATATCTCCGGCCATGCAGGAGGCATTTAGCAAAAGGCAGAGGATCTCTTTGAGCCTCTGTCTTTTGATGTGCCCGCAACTGGACACTTGTCCAGTTATCTGGGTGGCATCTCCCCCCTGCAGATGCGCTGGTATGCACCTGCAGGAGGATCCAGCATCTGGGGGGGGGGCACCTGAGACTGGGGGTCATTACGGGCAGCATAAATCCATATATAGAGTAATATATATATATATATATATATATAAAACATTACTGGGGCATAGATACATATCTATATATATATGGGACATAGTAGTATATATAGACATGTATATAATATAACAGGGGCATGTATACATATCTATATATATACACCCAAAATCCGCAACTTCCCTTTACACCCCCAGTAACTTCTTTGCAACCCCCTCCTTTCATGCAACCCCCACTCTTGTGGCTGGTAAAGATGACTCTTTTAGACCAGGCCTGGCAGCTACTCCATCCGTTTCCTACACTGTATATAATGTCATTGTATAATACTATTGAGGAGGCACTGACAATAAAATCTTTTAGTTCTTCTCCTGGGTGGGCCCCTTCTTAGTCTAGACCCCAAAGTAGCCGCTTCCCCTGCTTTCCCTATAGCTATGCCTGTGCTATTATGTACTGTCATGATAAGCTGTATCTTATGAGCCTAGGAAATAGAAGGCAAAAGAAAAGAGAAGTGAAGACATGCATCCATCAGTAAGTCACCTACTGGTTTTCCTCCATGTCCTCCAACTGTGGTCATGCTCAGGTACATGATGTAGGTCACATAAGGTCCAAGATCAGGTTTTAACAAAGGCTAATCGCTAAAAATGTTTGCTGGACCTGCAGTGCAGAATAGCTTTTTTCATCCTCTTTGGGTGTGCAATGTTCTCACATGGCCCTAGCTCCACATGATTGACAGTTTATGCACAGCTATTAATTATTACCTTATGCAAGACGGCAACAAAAGTGTCTGGAACTGAGGCAATGGCAGCTCATTATGGAGGCTTGTCACCTCAGGCCTTTAGAGGCCCCCCACTCTGAGCAGGCCCAATGCCTCCTTAAACAACACTTCCTTGACACCCTGCTCATATTGAAGGGGAGGCAACATTCTAATACTGATCATTCTCCATGCCGTTTTGTGGGAACAAGGTCAGTAGATTTAGTGAAAGAAAGACTGAAGAACAGAGTGGTTTGCTTCTGGTTCAGAAAGAAGTGTTGAACACTGGGGAGGAGAAACACCCTCAACACATTATAAACCTACAAAATATGTTTCTATCACAAAATAAAGTAGGCAATGAGGCGACAGAGGCACATATATGTACATACAACATGTAACACATAAGAATAATCCAGTAAGCCAGGGGTCAGCAACCTTCAGCACTTCCTGTCCTTGTGAAACTATAACTCCCAGCGTGCAAACTTACTCAGATATTCTTGTAACTCCCATAGAAGTGAAAAGAGGATTCGGCGAGTTGTAGTTTAAGAACAGCTGGAGTGCAGGTGGTTGCTGATCCCTACAGTAAGCCATAAACAGAGTGTTCGGTGATTAATTACCAAAATGAAAACTGTCTAATTTACAAGATATGTGATGTTACACATTAAACATGTTTCAGTGAAATGCTCCTATCTTTATTATAGTGATTGTTCCACGAAAAACTGTAATTGCAAGTAATTACAAATGTGGCATATGTATCCGTATGGTGCCACCTGCTCTCTATTTTTTTCCTTTATGCTTTTCATTTTTTTCCATTAATTATGACATAACCCCTTTAAGTGTAAATAATCACAGCTGAAACATGTGTATTCTCTATGAAGCTACAGCACACAGGGGAGAGAAGGTAAATCTCTCCAGGAGTCCGTAGTTGCACAGAAAAGTTATACAAATCATGCTGCCTCATGCACATGATTGTACCAATTCTACCGTCCACAAACCACTGAGCCACAAAATACAGATACCGACCAAGTGCATGCCTCAATTTTCTCTCTCCATCCACTAGAACTGCCTCAAAATGGACCAGAATGTTCTATAGTTTAGGGTATGGCCACACAGATGCGTACAGCATACGGATAACAATTGCGCACTGTCTGCATTTTTTGCGGACCCATTGAAATTAATGGCTCCACGTGTAATCCACAAAAAATGCACATGGACCAAGGTGTCCATTGGTGTTCTCCGAGATTATTATATTGATGGCCTATCCTCAGTGAATGGGAGCAGTGCTACAGTACCCAGCTCTGTCCACTACACAACAGCTGGTGGGCACAGGGTGTCCGACCGCCACCGATCCGATGTTGATAGTCTATCCTGAGGATAAGCCATCAATGTTGAAAACCTCTTTTAAAGCGGAAAAATCACCTTTTTACTGAAAGCGATATCAACGGTTTAACGAAACACCTTATTAATAAAATGTATGCCTTCATTAATCTAAGAATATTATGTCTTTCAGGAACTTTTCTTGCATATATCGGGCTTAAATACTATCATTTAACATGTTTTTTAAATCCTCTTCTTTGTGTGTATTGTCAGGGCTGTTTACACTGAACATACCGCTTATGAAAAGCGAGCTATGATTGCTACACATGCGGATGTATTCATATGCAATTTTATTTGATGAAAACTGTTTGTTTAGTCTTTTTCTAGGATACAAAAGAAAGTAGGCGTGTAATTAAGGTATAATCAAGATGTCTCTTCACCTTGACTAATTTACAAAAGGGACGGCTCCCATAGAGTTTCTGTAGAAAGCATGTTTTTTAAGTGAGTGCTACAGGCACTTCCATTATCCACTGCCTTGCCTCTGTCATCTATGCAGGAAAATGGTTGTGTGGAAATTGACAGCTGTTAAGTAGTGACACAGATTGTGACGGTATAGTTAGATATTCTTCATTATTCTACAGTAATCAGATTGAATGTGATTGACATGGATTGTGTTTTTTGACATTCCTTTAGAAGTTAATGTTTTTATGTGAATGGTACTGTAGTGTTTGCTATGATCCAAGTAAATAATATGTGACAAATTTAACTGATTCATGATAATTATATTTGTTTAATGTTTGTATTACTTGAATTAGAATATTATCTCATGGGGTTGTTAATATGTGCATTGTACCTACTGGCCACACTCTCTGCCCAGATATTAGAAAATCAACACAGAGCAACTTCATAAAGGCCCTTTACACAAATAAACTGTGGAGGCAATTGTCAGGATTGAATCCTTCCCAATAATTGATGATTGTGAGTGAAGGAGAGAACTGCAATTACAAGCATCTCTTCTGTATGGGGACTTGTAATTGTTTGTTCCCATAGAGAATGAGTGCTTCAGGGCATCCTTGTCTACAAAGCACGATTTGCTGTGCCCACATCGATGATGCGCTTGCGTTTATCAGGTGATTTGCAGTACCTTTACGCAGGATAATTATCTGAAAAAAGTGTTCCTAGAAATGCCCCTGATCGTTGGCCCATGTGAAAGGACCTTTATATGTGAGCAATTCCATGTAAATTAAATGGCAATAGTTAATTTTACAAATGTGTCCATGTCCTTTTTATATATATATATATATATATATATACAGTACAGACCAAAAGTTTGGACACACCTTCTCATTCAAAGAGTTTTCTTTATTTTCATGACTATGAAAATTGTAGATTCACACTGAAGGCATCAAAACTATAAATTAACACATGTGGAATTATATGCATAACAAAAAAGTGTGAAACTACTGAAAATATGTCATATTCTAGGTTCTTCAAAGTAGCCACCTTTTGCTTTGATTACTGCTTTGCACACTCTTGGCATTCTCTTGATGAGCTTCAAGAGGTAGTCACCTGAAATGGTCTTCCAACAGTCTTGAAGGAGTTCCCAGAGATGCTTAGCACTTGTTGGCCCTTTTGCCTTCACTCTGCAGTCCAGCTCACCCCAAACCATCTTGATTGGGTTCAGGTCCGGTAACTGTGGAGGTCAGGTCATCTGGCGCAGCACCCCAGTACTCTCCTTCATGGTCAAATAGGCCTTACACAGCCTGGAGGTGTGTTTGGGGTCATTGTCCTGTTGAAAAATAAATGATGCTCCAACTAAACACAAACCGGATGGAATAGCATGCTGCTGCAAGATGCTGTGGTAGTCATGCTGCTTCAGTATGCCTTCAATTTTGAATAAATCCCCAACAGTGTCACCAGCAAAGCACCCCCACACCATCACACCTCCTCCTCCATGCTTCATGGTGGGAACCAGGCATGTAGAGTCCATTCGTTCACCTTTTCTGCGTCGCACAAAGACACGGTGGTTGGAACCAAAGATCTCAAATTTGGACTCATCAGACCAAAGCACAGATTTACACTGGTCTAATGTCCATTCCTTGTGTTGTTTAGCCCAAACAAGTCTCTTCTGCTTGTTGCCTGTCCTTAGCAGTGGTTTCCTAGCAGATATTCTACCATGAAGGCATGATTCACACAGTCTCCTCTTAACAGTTGTTCTAGAGATGTGTCTGCTGCTAGAACTCTGTGTGGCATTGACCTGGTCTCTAATCTGAGCTGCTGTTAACATGCAATTTCTGAGGCTGGTGACTCGGATGAACTTATCCTCCACAGCAGAGGTGACTCTTGGTCTTCCTTTCCTGGGGCAGTCCGCATGTGAGCCAGTTTCTTTGTAGCGCTTGATTGTTTTTGTAACTGCACTTGGGGACACTTTCAAAGTTTTCCCAATTTTTCGGACTTACTGACCTTCATTTCTTAAAGTAATGATGGCCACTCGTTTTTCTTTACTTAGCTGCTTTTTTCTTGCCATAATACAAATTCTAACAGTCTATTCAGTAGGACTATCAGCTGTGTATCTACCTGACTTCTCCACAAGCAACTGATGGTCCCAACCCCATTTATAAGGCAAGAAATCCCACTTATTAAACCGGACAGGGCACACCTGTGAAGTGAAAACCATTTCAGGTGACTACCTCTTGAAGCTCATCAAGAGAATGCCAAGAGTGTGCAAAGCAGTAATCAAAGCAAAAGGTGGCTACTTTGAAGAACCTAGAATATGACATATTTTCAGTTGTTTCACACTTTTTTGTTATGTATATAATGTCAAATGTGTTAATTCATAGTTTTGATGCCTTCAGTGTGAATCTACACTTTTCATAGTCATGAAAATAAAGAAAACTCTTTGAATGAGAAGGTGTGTCCAAACTTTTGGTCTGTACTGTATATATTGTGGGGTTTCGCTCTGGTAGATAGGGTAAGTGGGCGCAGTACAGAGGCAGTTCTTGAGTTCTTAACTCAAAACGTCAGTGTTTATTCACACTTGAGGCAATTGCACAGTGGAAAGTTCATATAACACAAGTCACCTTGCTGGCAGTTCTGCCTCCAGTAGTCCACAGCAGGCCTTAGGGGGCCTTTTTCTCCAGCATGCGGCCCTCAGCCCTCCAGCACGGCACAAAGCCTCAGATCCCAAAAACAGAGACCTCTCTGCTGAGCCCAGCTGCCTATTTAAGGATAGCCAGGTGCTGCCAAAACCTGGACTGGCACTTAAACTCCGGTCCAGTATTTGACCTCCCCTGGCTGGAAACCAGCCCAGCCTCACATGCTGGAAGAAAAATACCTGCCTTGCCAGACACAACCCCTCACTGTGTCACTATATATATATATATATATATATATATATATATATATATAGTAAAACTTCTCCTAAAGGCCACCTCTTTTAAAAGACTGCCTATTTATGTGTAAAATATTTCCTGTGACAGATTTTCACTTTGTTCATAGACCACACCTGTAGAAGGCATAACTTTTTCAATATGATTTTGGGTGGTTGTCTCCAAGACTATACATTGCATAAATGCTTAATACAATGAATGCTTAAAGAAGCACTCAGACTTTTTTTTTTTTGTTACATATATTGCTAACTCACGACCAGTATTCCAGCAGTATAATTTGTCTCACCCTAACTCAGTTGCATCCATACGTTTTGAACCTTTTCATTAAAGGGACCCGGTCATGTGCTCTCAAGTCTAACTCCTTGCTATAATGTGTAAACAGGAACTCATTCTCTCCCATGGGGCTGACTTCCTGTGAGCTACAGGATGACATCATCACCAATCAAATCCCTCCTGGCTACTCTCAGGCCCCTCCCCTCTGCATCCTTCATTGTCCCCTGCATATAACTGTATTCTGTTTAAGATATAATGGCTTTCTTATCTAAAGGATCAGGAGTGGAGATATAAAGTAGGTATGTGTATACATGTGTATATATCTTCCGTTACAGAACCCCCTCACCCCAACTATCCTGCAGTGGTTCTTTAAAAGGCTAGTAGATTTTTCCTTAGCCTGAATGGAGGATGTTTAGCTTGGAGGCTTTGAGTAAAACAATTGTCATATAGACAAAAGCACTGTAGGGAAACTTCAATTAAAATGCTAAAGAAAAAAAGAAAGTTGTGTACTGATGCTTAATAAAAAATAATTTTCTACCTAGAATGCTATTTCTGACTCCCTGACATTCATATTCAAATCACAAAATTGGTATAAACTTTATATGTACAAAAAAATTATCTGTTCAATGTATATTAATGCTACATACTGAACATATGATATCATCTTCTAAAAGAAATTCATGAAAAATCATGTAATCAAAAATATTTTGATTATACACTGATACATTTTTTTCTACCTGGGGCAGTATTAAGTTGTGTCCACCCCTTATTTGACACAACCTACATAGTTACATAGTTAATACATTGAAAAAAGACATAAGTCCATCAACCAAGGGATAGGTGGGGACGCAAGTTGATGCCCAATCACTCAGAGTGTTCTTGTATTTTATGGACATCTTCTATAGACTGTACAGTACTACAGTCGTGGCCAAAAGTTTTGAGAATTACATAAATATTGGAAATTGGAAAAGTTGCTGCTTAAGTTTTTATAATAGAAATTTGCATATACTCCAGAATGTTATGAAGAGGGATCAGATGAATTGCATATTCCTTCCTTGCCATGAAAATTAACTTAATCCCCCAAAAACTTTTCCACTGCATTTCATTGCTGTCATTAAAGGACCTGCTGAGATCATTTCAGTAATCGTCTTGTTAACTCAGGTGAGAATGTTGACGAGCACAAGGCTGGAGATCATTATGTCAGGCTGATTGGGTTAAAATGGCAGACTTGACCTGTTAAACGGAGGGTGCTGCTTGAAATCATTGTTCTTCCATTGTTAACCATGGTGACCTGCAAAGAAACGTGTGCAGCCATCATTGCTTTGCGTAAAAATGGCTTCACAGGCAAGGATATTGTGGCTACTAAGATTGCACTTCAATCAATAATTTATAGGATCATCAAGAACTTCAAGGAAAGAGGTTCAATTCTTGTTAAGAAGGCTTCAGGGCGTCCAAGAAAGTCCAGCAAGCGCCAGGATCGTCTCCTAAAGAGGATACAGCTGCGGGTTCGGAGTGCCACCAGTGCAGAGCTTGCTCAGGAATTGCAGCAGGCAGGTGTGAGCGCATCTGCACGCACAGTGAGGGGAGGACTTTTGGAAGATGGCCTGGTGCCAAGAAGGGCAGCAAAGAAGCCACTTCTCTCCAAAAAAAACATCAGGGACAGATTAATCTTCTGCAGAAAATATGGTGAATGGACTGCTGAGGACTGGGGCAAAGTCATATTCTCCGATGAAGCCTGTTTCCGATTGTTTGGGGCATCAGGAAAAAGGCTTGTCCAGAGAAGAAAAGGTGAGCTCTACCATCAGTCCTGTGTCATGCCAACAGTAAAGCATCCTGAGACCATTCATGTGTGGGGTTGCTTCTCATCCAAGGGAGTGGACTCACTCACAATTTTGCCCCAAAGCACAGCCATGAATAAAGAATGGTACGAAAACACCCTCCAACAGCAACTTCTTCCAACAATCCAACAACAGTTTGGTGAAGAACAATGCATTTTCCAGCATGATGGATCACTGTGCCATAAGGCAAAAGTGATAACTAAGTGGCTCGGGGACCAAAACGTTGACATTTTGGGTCCATGGCCTGGAAACTCCCCAGATCTTAATCCCATTGAGAACTTGTGGTCAATCCTCAAGAGGCGGGTGGACAAACAAAAACCCACTAAGGCTACTTTCACACTAGTGTTCGATCGGATCCGTTCTGAACGGATCCGATCATAATAATGCAGACGGAGGCTCCGTTCAGAACGGATCCGTCTGCATTATTTTTAGCATATAACAGCTAAGTGTGAAAATAGCCTCGTACGGATCCGTCCAGACTTTCAATGTAAAGTCAATGGGGGACGGATCCGCCTGAAGATTGAGCCATATTGTGGCATCTTCAAACGGATCCGTCCCCATTGACTTACATTGTAAGTCTGGACGGATCCGCACGGATACGCACGCCTCCGCACAGCCAGGCGGACACCCGAACGCTGCAAGCAGCGTTCAGCTGTCCGCCTGTCCGTGCGGAGGCGAGCGGAGCGGAGGCTGAACGCCGCCAGACTGATGCAGTCTGAGCGGATCCGCTCCATTCAGACTGCATCAGGGCTGGACGGCTGCGTTCGGGTCCGCTCGTGAGCCCCTTCAAGCGGAGCTCACGAGCGGACCGACGAACGCTAGTGTGAAAGTAGCCTAATTCTGACAAACTCCAAGAAGTGATTATGAAAGAATGGGTTGCTATCAGTCAGGAATTGGCCCAGAAGTTGATTGAGAGCATGCCCAGTCGAATTGCAGAGGTCCTGAAAAAGAAGGGCCAACACTGCAAATACTGACTCTTTGCATAAATGTCATGTAATTGTCGATAAAAGCCTTTGAAACGTATGAAGTGCGCAGTGGCGTACCTACCAGGGAAGCAGGGGAAGCAGCTGCTTCGGGGCCCGGGCTGACAAGGGGCCTGGAGCAGTAGTAAACAGTCAAATTGGCCACACCCCCTCTACACTCACTTCACTGCTGCTTTAGAATGTCCTCGGAGCAGAGCAGGGAGCTAAGCCCCGCCGATCAGCACGGACCATTAATAGAGGAGCCTGGCTGCTTAATAGTGCAGCCAGGGCTCAGTACAGTGTGCTACAGGGAGATCCTGTCTCCCCTCCCTCTACTAACTATTAGTACAGCCCAGCTTCTGCTGCAGAGACTGCTCTGTAGTCGGCAGTAACAGGAGGGAGAGGGGAGACTGAATAGTGACAGGAAGTGCTGCAGAAAGAAGATGCTGTGCCTGTCACTATCAGGAGCCCATACATTCCAGGCTTATGCCTGCCACCACTAGCTGTCCTGCATCTCATGTAGCCCTCCCAGCTGCATTCCTCTGCTGTCCTTTCAGAAGGCCCCCCCCCAGTCCTGTCCTGTGGGCCCCCTACTTATCTGATGCCCTGCCCTCTAGGCCCCCTATCCATCTGATGCCACACTCCTCTTGGCGCCCATTTGCAGCTTGGGGACACCAGTATGAGGCCAGAATGGGGACTGGAAGATCACAGAGCGGCGGGGAGCAGGCGAGTATGGTTTTTTCCACAACTGTACAATGCACCACTATTTGCATCACATTTTTGTCCCACATTTAAAGGGGTTGTCCGGGTTCAGAGCTGAAGTTGCTGGTGCTGCAGTCCCTCCCTTTCGAAGTGGTAGACTTTGCACCTTTCAGAGAACTGATGGCTTGTGCCGAGCCAAGGTGGAGAGTTCCAAGCCGTCAATTCTTTGCCAAAAAGGCAGTACCAGCCCTGAAGAAACGTTGAAATATGTAGAACAGGAGGTGGGCCAGTCCTTAAGCCTGTCGGTGTCTGCCAAAGTGCACGGCAGTGCCGACGAGTGGAGCTGTAACTACAGTTAGGGACAATACATGTCCTTTACGGCCCACTGGGTGTATGTGGTTCCTGCACAGCCACACCAGCAACTTGGCAAGGTGATGCCGCTTCCACCTCCACGTTCTCACGTGGTTGGTCCTGCGACAAAGTCAGCCTCTGCCTCCTCATCCTCCACCGTGTCCTCAGCCTTCCACTGCAGGGACAATTCACAGTGCCCCTCCAGCATACCACATGTGCAGTGCACGGCCGTGTCAGGCTATTCTACACCTCGTTTGCCTGGGCTAATGGAGTCACACAGGGGAGGAACTGCTCCATGTCCTTCATTAAGAAATCGAATCCTGTCTTTGACCCCAAAAAAAATTAGGTGGTACATATGGGTGTGCTTGCTCCTCCTCCCACTGGTTGCTTGATGCACATGGAGGTGACTAGGAGCAGCACACCATATGTGCGGCGTCTGCACTCCTGAACATAGAAGCCCAATGGCTTAGGTAGGTTTAGCGTAGGACCCGCCTGACCTGAGACCACCTTGTGTTTTGATCAAAATATATTGGCTAAGTGTCTCAGATATTATCATATCAGAGTGAGGACTTTGTCCATATATAATGCTTGCATCTACTTTACTAAGTGCATTATTATCTTATTTCTGTGATTTTCTTCGAATCCTGTCTTTCTCCGCAAAAACTCAAAAATGGAACCATGGTGACCGACAACGGGAAAAACATGGTGTTGGCACTGTGTGAAAGAGGGTTGAGCCATGCGCCCTGCATGGCACACATGCTCAATCTGGTTGTCTAGCAGTTCCTGAAGTCTTCCACCCATCTACAAGACATCCTAAAAATGGCCAGGAAACTTTGCATGCACTTCAGACACTCGTACACCACAAAGCACACCCTCCTTGAGCTGCAGTGGCAGAACGGCATCCCCCAACATAGGCTGATATGCGACGTTTCCACCCGTTAGAATTCCACCCTCCATATGTTAGACCAACTATACGAACAGAGAAAGGCTGTGGATGGATCCAAGCAGGACAGGAGTACTCCCCTGTGTAACTTCGATGTCAGCCAGTAGCAGCTCAAGCATGACACCTGCCGTTTGCTCAGGCCCTTTGAGGACGTTATTTGTCAGTCGCCAGGACAACGGGATTAACAACATCATTCCACTGCTTTATGTCTTGGAACAGATGCTGGTAAATCTGGCTGGTAAGGGGACTGGAGACGTGGTGCCTAGATCTCATGGCCACATGAGCCCTGTGGGGGCTGAACTGGAGGAGGAGGAGGACATTGGAGCAAAAGCAATGTGTAGTGAAATAGGTGGTTTTTCTACTCAGGTGACAGGAGAGGAGGAGCAGCCAGAGGAACTACAGGGCGAGGAGGAAGACAAGGCAGAGGACCCAGACACATCTTGGCAGTATGCAGTGGAGATGGAGGCAGGGAATGATTCCCTTCGAGTCACTTGAACAAATGGCTCGATGCATCCTCACTTGCTTGCGTAGTGACAGCTGAATTGTCACCATTCGGCAGAGGGATGACTTCTGGCTCTCCACCTTGTTGGACCCTCGCTACCGGTCCAAAATTGGGACTTTTTTAATACCCGCTGAGAGGGAGGACGAACTGAACTACTATAGAGACATCCTATGTAGTCAGTTGGCCGCTGCCTATCTGCGCCATCGTCTATCCTCTTGCAGGTCTGACCAGGATGGGCCCTCTGCGCTCACGCTCCTCTGCCATGGCTGCTGTGGCAGGTTGGGTTGGTATGAGCAGTTCCAGCTCCATCAGCAGCAACTTGAGTCTAGAGTCGCTAATGAGCAGCTTTCTTCACCTGCCTAGTGAAGAAACTTACCAGCAGCAGCAGCTAGACCTGGAGCAGGACCTGAACCAGCAGGTGGTGGCATACTTAGACAGCACCCTGCCACCCCACATTGAAGATCCACTGGACTAATGGACAGCCAAACTGGATTTGTGGCTGCAACTAGTAGAGTTTGCCCTGGAAAAGCTGTCCTGCCCTGCCAGTAGTGTGGCATCAGGGCGGGTGTTTAGTGTGGCAGGGGCCATGGTTAACCCAAGAAGAACTCTCTTAAAATGTGGAGAGACTTACCTTTGTCAAGATACATAAGGTGTGGATAAGCCAGGATTTCCACCCACCAATCCCTAGACTAGATCATCCATGGTGCCACACCAACACTTTGACAAAAGAGACCGGTTTCTTCTGGCTACCTGCCGTAGCTACTATTCTGATGCTGCCACCCGCCTGATGCCACACATCTGATGCCAAGTGCTCCATCTTTCACTCACCATCTTCAGCTGGTACTAGTTTTGCCACCCACCTCACTACTCTGTCACTGGGTCACTCTATGGTCTCCTGATGCTGCTGTCACCTCCACACTATGTCACCTTGCCACTCTGTGGTCTCCTGATGCGGCTGTCACCTCCACACTATGTCACCTTGCCACTCTGTGGTCTCCTGATGCTGCTGTCACCCCCACACTATGTCACCTTGCCACTCTGTGGTTTACTGATGCTGCTGCCACCTCCCCACTCTGTCACCAGGTCACTCTGTGGTTTCCTGATGCTGATGCCACCTCCGCACTATGTCACCTTGCCACTCTGTGGTCTCCTGATGCTGCTGCTGCCACCTCCACACTGTCATTGTGCCACTCTTTGGCTTTCCGATGCTGATGCTTCCACCACCTCCACACTCTGTCATTGTGCCACTCTGTGGCCTTCTCCTGATACTGCCGCCACCTCCAGATTCTGTCATTGTGCCACTCTGTGGCCTCCTCCTGATGCTGCCGCCACCTCCAAGTTCTGTCATTGGGCCACTTTGTGGTCTCCTCGTGCTGTTACCACCCTCCCCACTTTATGACTGGGCCACTATTTTGCCTTTCGGCCTGGCTGACATAATTTTATTTGACCCTTCTTCTGATCTGTCAGAAGCCAGGAGAAATGAGACTCACAATGGATCCTGTCTGTGTAGCAGCTCTAAGACCTGTATGGTCCAATCAGAATTGGCTTATGATTTGGTAGCCAAAAGTAGGAGTGGGTACAAAACACAGAAGACATGCAAATATTCCATTCACGTGTCATCTCTGTTTTGGATCCACTCCTGTTTTTTTTTGGCATTAGCAATACTGATGGTTTACTGACCAAATGCTGACAGGATCTGTTTTTTGAGAGTTATATTTCTGACGGATCAGAGGAAGGGCAAAATATTCAGTAACATCAACACAAACTTACTGCTGACACTCTCTCCACTCGGGGGGCTCTATTTGTATAAGCATTTAATAGAACAGGTTCTGTAGACATCTATGTGGAATTAGCTGACAATGGTGTAAAAGGAGTGCTCTTCTTCTTGACACTGACATCGACCTGTAAGGCTGAGTTCATAGTTATTTGGTCAGTTTTGGCCCTGTGACTACTCAAATAAGTGAAGTGTGCAGTGATTTTAAGAGCGACGCCTGTTATCTGCATGTCATACTGACTCACAGTATTATTTCACTACCACAGCAGACTCCCTATGTGTGTTACTACAACGCACAGTGTTTTACACCACTAAAAAGGCTCTCTGCAGCCAGGAAATAGAGCTTTTTTAATGTGATTTACTGCAAATAAATCGGATCGAAACTATATATTTTTTTTAATCCGTCGAACCAGACGAATCAAATTTTTGAGAAATTCGCTCATCTCTACCCATATTCATACTGACCTGCAGAGTAAATCTAACTATTCATTTCTACTGGGCAGTGAGCACAATCAAATAGAAACCCTAAAAACAATGGAACAATGGCAGAATTGAGATTTCGGAATTGCGCACACTTACGGATATGTCAACAGGAAGCTAACAGGGGTTAATGCATTTTGTAATTGCTGGGTGTTTTTTTTTTAATATGCTATTAAGTTAAGTTTTAAATTATTAGTTGTTATTCAGCTTGCAATGACTTTTTGTTGGCACTTAGGTACATGCTTTTTTGCTGTGAAGTGACTCCTTGTCTCCTGGCTGGCTAATGTGCCCCACTGCCAAGCATTGACAAGACACTATTACATCAGCCACCACCAATGACTGAACAATACACAGAAATGCTTACAATACAAAGGACACTCATTTTACCATTGTTTTGCAAACAACAAAACAATTGGGGTAAATGTCACAAAATAAATATCTACTGGTTCCTCCTATACAACAAAAGAAATGTGCCTGGCTTTGTAAAACCGCAATTATATCATTTTTTCCAGTTCCAACTGCTGCTATCAGCCTTATGGAAAAAGAAAACCCTAGCATGGCCCTTCCAAAATCATGCACTTTTATTCTGAGTTTCAGATTAACTATTTTTTGCATAATCTACAATGTTCTGTTTGTAACTAGAATTGCCCTAAGAAGGCAAGAGGATTAGAAGTAAAGTCATATTTCTGTGTAATATACCTGACTGGAACAGCCAGCAATTCATGTATTATGTCCAGGTTGGGCGTGTTCCATAAAATAACAATACTTTTTCCAGTTTGCTCGCCAAACGTGTTGCTGCCAAAACTCTGTCCTAGTCCTTTCATATTAGTTTTTTTTTTTCTTCATATGAGCAGAGTGACTAGATGGCTTTGTTAAACACAAGAGGAAACAGAATGGAAATAGCAGTCTAATCTGGTATGAATTTTGACTTTCATCAAAGGTCACAATGCACGTCGTAAACATACAAACCTTAGGCTAAGCTCTTATTCAGTAGTAAATATGTGTTTAGATACCATGGGCCAGTTCTGCCAAATTTATTTACATTAAATACAATAATTACTAGATCTAATATAAGAACTATGTTTTATTACAATATACAAGATATGCTACTTTGAACCATAAGACGTATTCAACACTTTACAACCTGAACTTAGAGTAATGTAATTTGACTCCATGGTTAAAACTTAATCACTTTAAATCATATTATGATCTGATCTTTGAAAGCCAGTTACTCATTGTAACCCCAGGATATTTGGACATTTTATTATTTTGCTTCTTTTCATTTACTTGGAGATCATTTGAAGGTGGGGTCACACATTTTATATTATATTCAATGAAAACAGAATTAGGAAACTAATCATATTTATATTTAACTAATCCAAGGTAAAGGCTGCTCTTTTCTGAAGACGCAGTTTCAGAACTAGAGCTGCTTATTCTAGGCATGTATCCTATGGGACTGCTTAGGTAAGGAGAAGAAAAAAGGTGGGTCAGCTATGATATGGTAAATTAGAGTCCTCAGGAGAATGTGACAGTACCAGGAGAATGTTAAAGGGTTGATTAACTTAAAATAGGTTGAACTAATAATGCACAATACTTTGCACAAACTTATATAGCAAATGCTAAACTTATGTAGGCTTTATTAGGTAAGATAAATTGTACACTTATAATATTTGTGTAACATTCTTAAGAAAAGCATTGCATGAGTTCCTTACTCATATATTAAAATCAAGGCAGCTAGAGTAATTATAGACAACTGACAACTATGCACATTACAAACTAACAACTATGCACATTACATTAAAATATGTCTTTCAAGTTTTATGAAATACAATTATTCATAAACATCATAAACTAATTGAGATAAATAACTTTTCTAAAATTTGAAATTTTTATTTAGCTTTCGCCATCCCTTATAACCAATTTTGTGTTGTTTAAAATTTTAAATGTATTGTACAAAAAACTAAGTTGGTGTGCTAGCATTTCTTTTTAGGCTTTTGTTTTACACTTCCATATGGCTGCATATGTCCAAGTTAGCATATATCCTGAATAGTGATGAGCGGCATAGGCAATATTCGAATTCATGATATTTTGTGAATTTTTGTCCCAATATTCACCATTAATTAGCAAATTCGAGAATTTGTGATCTCCAGTCATTGTTTACTTGATTTGCGAAAATCGGCCATTTAATATATTCACGGAAAATTTGCAATAAATTTGCAATTAGAATATTCAACACTATTCGTGAATATGAATATATAACACTTTTTCTAAATATTTGCAAAATCTTGAAGTGGCGATGTTTGCGATTAAAATTTGCGATTCGAATATTCACTCTAAACACTAGTCCTGAACAGAAAACGGGGAGAAAGCTGTTGCCAGACTCGTCTGGCAGTGGCTTATCTTCCAGAGACCCAAAGAATTGGGCACTTGAAATCAAATTGCCCAGTCTTTATCTCCCTTAACATCTGCCATTGGGGGAGAGTCAAGAGGCCCCTCAAGCAGTCCCACCAATATTCATTTCAGCCAATATTTACCTAACTATAATACTGATAAGACAAAAGTAAAGTAAAGGAAACACAATAATGAAGAATAGCAGAGCTTTACATTGCTTAGAATCAAAGAAGTTGTCTTGTTACAAAATTAACTATTTGGACATCAGTCTGCTAGGGTAAAAAATCACTACTTATGAATGCAGACATATATATGCCTAGTATTAAACCTGAAAAAGGACCGGCACTTAGGGTTCGTACTGAACTTTAGGATTTTTTGACCCCGAACCCGAACATTTCAGTAAAAGTTCGGGTTCGAGTTTGGTGTTTGGCGATTTAATGGTGCTTTTTGAAAGGCTGCAGGGCAGTCAATCAACAAGCGTTTAACTCGTGTGCCCTTAGAAGCCATCACAGACATGCCTACTAATGGCATGGTTGTGATTGGCCAGTGCAGCATGTGAACCAGCCTCTATATAAGCTGGAGTCACGTAGCGCCGCACGTCACTCTGCTCTTACTAGTGTAGGGATAGGATGCTGCTGCTGTGAGGGAGAGAACTCTGTGATCTACAGCAATTTTTTTTTTTTGTGGGTGCAATGCAACATTTTTGTACCCTACCCTGAGCCCAGTGACACAGAAAAATACGTTTTATCCGTCTGTTAGTTAGGTGGGCGTCGGCGGCCATTTTGTGCAAGTTCAGTGCACCAGCACTGCATATGTGCCAGGGACAATAATTGAATCCTGTTCTTTTAGTTCAGTGGGCAACATATACCCATTTTAATTAATTAATTTTTGCTAAAAAGTACATTTGCGCCCTGCAGTGCATTTATGATAATGAAAGAAAATTTGTTAAGTCCTTCTGTTTAATTGTGGGTGAAATTTTTTTTATTTTCTTTCCCCATAAAGTACGTTTGCAGCCTGCACTGCAAATCTGATAGTGAAATATAATCAGTAAATCCATCTTTTTCACTGTGGGTGAAAAAAAGCATTTTTTTCCCCCATAAAGTACCTTTGCGGCCTGCGCTGCATTTCTGACAGTCTGATAAAACCGTTAAATACTGCTGTTACATTGTTGGTAAAAAAAGCATACTTTTTGTGCTAGATAGTACATTTGAAATATAATCAGTGAACACAACTAGGGCATTGTGGGTCAAAAAAACACTTTTTTGTTGGCCTTAAAGTACCTTTGCGGCCTGCACTGCAAATCTTATAGTGAAATAAAATCTGTAAATCCATCTGTTTCACTGTGGTTGAAAAAATCATATTATTTTTTTCCATAAAGTACCTTTGCGGCCTGTGCTGCAAATCTGATAGTGAAATATAATCAGTAAATCCATCTTTTTCACTGTGGGAGAAAAAAATCATCTTTTTTCCCATAAAGTACCTTTGCGGCCTGTGCTGCAAATCTGATAGTGAAATATAATCAGTAAATCCATCTTTTTCACTGTGGGAGAAAAAAATCATCTTTTTTCCCATAAAGTACTGCGTTTCTGACAGTCCGATAAAACCGTTAAATACTGCTGTTACATTGTTAGCAGAAAAAAGCATACATTTTTGTGCTAGATAGTACATTTGTGGCCTGCGCTGCATTTCTGACAGTCCAATAAAACCGTTAAATACTGCTGTTACATTGTAGTTTGAAAAAAACTCATTTTTTGTGCTAGATAGTACATTTGTGGCCTGCACTGCATTTCTGAAAGTCCAATAAAACCAGTCAATACTGCTGTTACATTGTTGGTTGACAAATTTGCTTTTTTTGTGATCGGGAATGTAATTGTATTAAATTCGCCTGTCACACTATTGTGTGACCTCAAGAAATGTTTTCTCTTTATGACACCGACACAGTCTTACTGTCAGTGAATTTAATTGTTGACTAATGGCGGTTACATTGTTGCCTGACATAAACCATCTGTTAGTTTGGTGGGTGAACGCAAAGAATAAAGAGAGCGTCAAATAAGGGACGTGGCCCTGGTCGTGGTGCTGCTGGTGTTGGTGGAGCTTCTGTTGCAGGGAGAGGACGTGGTCGATCTGTGCCAGCTACACGCACAAGTGAAACATCTTCCTCAGGAGAGGAAGATGTTTCAGCATTATTTGGAAGGCCTGAATGCTGCTCTACGAATGGTGAGGCCAGAACAAGTACAGGCGATAGTAGATTGGGTGGCTAACAGTGCCTCCAGTTCCTTCACATTGTCTCCCACCTATTCCCCTGCTGAAATATCAGAGTTGGCACCTGCAGCCCATGGCCCCCAGTCTTTCACCTCACCCCCTTGCAAATCAGCCAAGCAGTCTTAACCCCATGTCATGCAGCAGTCTCTTCTGCTTTTTGATGACTCTGCTGGCAGGGTTTCCCAAGGACATCCACAGATGCCCAACCACTTATTTTTCAGGATGAGTACATGGGAGGACCACCGCAGCACTTCTCGGATGATGACGAAACACAGGTGCCAACTGCTGTGGCTTTCTGCAGTGTGCAGACCGACAAGGAGGGCAGGGGTGAAGACCGGGTGGAAGATGATGTGGAGGACGATAAGGTCCTATACCCCACATGGAATCAAGGTCATGTGGGTGACCTGTGTAGTTCGGAGGAAGAGGAGGTGGTCGCACAGAGCCACCAGCATAGCAAAAGAGGGAGCAGGGTGCAAAAGCGGAGTTGCATCCCCTAGACAGTACACCTTCTACTGACCACCGCACCAAGGGACCAAGCACACTAAAGCCAGCTCCAAGGAGTTCCCTGGTGTGGCAGTTTTTCAGACAATGTACTGATAACAAGACACGAGTAGTTTGCACGCTGTGCAATCAGAGCCTGAAGCGAGGCATAAACGTTCTAAACCTGAGCACAACCTGCATGACCAGGCATCTAAGTGCAAAGCACGAGCTGCAGTGGAGTAGACACCCCAAAAACTAAGAAAGGTCTCTGGCTCCTGCTGTTTCCTCTTCTGCTGCAGTCTTGGCCTCTTCACCCCCCTCTGGAGTGACAGTGGCACCTGCCACCCTGCAAACAGACGATGTGCAGCAACGCCACCACCTCAGTCACCAAGCATATCCACAATGTCCCATGGAAGCATTCAGCTGTCTTTCTCCCAAAAACTGGAGTGAAAGACGATGTACCCCCTACCCACCTGCGATCCCTGGCCCTGAATGCCAGCATTTCCAAATTCCTTGCCTTTAAAATGCTGTCATTCCGTCTGGTGGACACGGACAGTTTTAAGAATTTGATGGCTGTGGCTGTCCCACAGTACGTTGTGCCCAGCCGCCACTACTTTTCCAGGCGAGCACAACCAAGTGGGGGACAAAATCAAGTGTGCACTGCGCAACTCCAATTGTGGCAAAGTCCACCTAACGAAGGATACATGGACCAGTAAGCACGGTCAAGGACGTTATATATCCCTAACAGCAGACTGAGTAAATGCAGTGGTGACTGGGCCTGAGGCGGATAGCAGTTTGGCGCATATTCCTCCACCACCATGGATTGCAGAGAGTTTATTTTTGCCTCCTGTTGCTACCACCTCCTCCTACTCCGCTTCCTCATCTTCTACCTCCTCCTTACCCGGTCGGCGTAACACCTTCACCACCAACTTCAGCACAGCCAGGGGTAAACGACCGCAGGCAGTTTGGGGGACAAACCCCACACCGTGCAGGAGCTGTCGACGGGCATGGAACAACAGATCGATGAGTGGTTGTGCCAGTGAGCCTCAAGCCCAGCCTGGTGGTGTGCGATAATGGGCGAAATCTTGTAGGAGCTCTGGGCCTAGCCAGTTTAACTCATGTCCCCTGCCTGGTGCATGTGCCGAATTTGGTGGTGCAGAAATTCCTGAAAAATTACCTTAATATGTCAGAGCTGCTGCATAAAGTGCGGGCTGCCTGTGCGCGTTTTCGGCATTCTCACCCTGCTGCTGCTCGCCTGTCAGTGCTGCAGCGTAACTTCGGCCTTCCAGCTCACCGCCCCATATGCGACGTGCCACAAGATGGAACTCAACCTTGCACATGCTGTTCAGACTGTGCGAGCAGCAGCAGAGGATAGTGGAGTTTCAGTTGCAACATGCTCGGGTGGGTCGTTCTGCGGAACAGCACCACTTCACCACCAATGCTTGGACTTCCATGCGAGACCTGTGTGCCTCGTTGCGCTGTTTCGAGTACTCCACCAACATGGCCAGTGTAGATGACACTGTTCTCAGCGTTACTATACCACTTCTATGTATCCTTGAAAAAAAACTTCAGGCGATGATGGAAGAGGAAGAGGGATTATTTACAAGGATTTCAGGCCAGTCATTCACAAGCTGCTCCGAGGGTGGGTTCCTGCACTAACATACGCAAGGTACACAATTGTGTAGACAGGGCACAGTTCTGGAGGATGACGAGGTGGAGGATGAGGAGATGGAGGAGGAGGAACCGTGTTCACAGCAGGGTGGCACCCAAACCAGCTCATGGGCATTACTGGTGTGTGGCTGGGGGGATACAGAGGACACAGACAATACACATCCCACAGAGGACAGCTTTCCGTTGCTTCTGGGCAGCCTGGCAAACATGAGCGATTACATGCTGCAGTGTCTCCACAATGGCCACCGAATTGGCCACATTCTAACTTGTGCTGATTACTGGGTGGCCATGCTGCTAGATCCCCATTACAAGGACAACACGAGATGCGCGAGTACAAGCCCGCGGTGGTAGACGCGCTGCTGATGGAATTCGCACCTGACAGCGGAAGCACAGTGGAAGAACAAGGCAAAGGCAGAGGAGGAGGAAGAGGTCGCCAACGCAGCTGGGGCACCGGCAGCACCTCAGAAGGCAGGGCTAGCATGTCCGAAATGTGGAAAAGCTTTGTCAGCATGCCACAACAACCAGCACCACCAGCTGATATGGTACATCTTATCAGGAGGCAGCATTTCAGCAACATGGTGGAGCAGTATCTGTGCACATGCCTACACATACTGACTGCTGGGTCTGCCCCCTTCAACTTCTGGGTATCTAAATTGAGCTCATGGCCTGAGCTTGCCCTTTACGCCTTGGAGGTGCTGGCCTGCCCTGCAGCCAGTGTATTGTCTGAACGTATGTTTAGCACGGCAGGGGGGTTATCACAGACAAGCGCAGCCGCCTGTCCACAGCCAATGTGGACAAGCACACGTTTATTAAAATTAACCAGGCAGGGATCCCACAGGACTTGTCCGTACCTTGTGCAGAATAGACATGTATACCGGCCTCACCCAGCCATTGTTATACTCCAGTGCACTTTCTCATTGTTTTATTTTTCATATTTCCCAATATTTTGGGGTGTACCCTAATTTAAAAAATAAAATAAAATACCAGGGTTGACTTCCTCCTCCTCCTGCTCCACCGCCGCTTCCACCTACACAGCTAGGTCCACTGCCTCCTCAACCTCCTACTCCATATGGACCTCCTCCTTGTAGATCAAGATTATTATTTTTATTTTTACGTATTTTATGTTATTTTAAGTCATTGCACTATCCACATTTGTTTGCATAGCATTCTCTTAACATGCTCTTAACCACATTTTGCTGCCTTTTGCAGCCCTCTAGCCCTTTCCATGACTTTTTTAGAGCCCTTTTAGTGCTCCAAAGTTCGGGTCCCCATTGACTTCAATGGGGTTCGGGTTCAGGGTCAAGTTCGGGTCCCGAACTCGAACTTTTTTGTGAGGTTCGGCCGAACCCGAACATTCAGGTGTCTCCTTATCTCTACCAGTAATCATTTTTTATTTTAATTAAATCATCTTTATTATTCAATAGAAAATACAAATATGAAATTTAAAATAAACATAATACTGTATATTTTCCATCCTATATCAAAAACCCACCCCAACCCACCCACAATACCCAGGAGAGAGGGAGAAAGAAAAGAAAGCTTATACCGGAATGATTATGTACTATTATTCAACCAAAGTTTGAAAAAAAGCACCCTTTTCCCTATTGTCATATATTATTTTCTCCATCTTTATAATATGGTCCACCGCTCTCCTCCTCTCTATCACCGAAAGGAGGGTCATTTTTAATCCATCTTTTTAAAATATGGAGTCTTGCTTGAAACAATAATTTACTAAATATTTGTTTATCAATTTTTCAGATCCGCAAATGCATCATACCTCCTAACGTGCAAGCCAGTGGATCCCCCTCTATTTGTACACCCATGATTTTTTTAATAATAAGCGCTATCTCTGACCAATATCAAAACAATTTAGGGCATCTCCATACCAGATAAAATAGGCCTGCTTGCTCCCCACCACACCTAGGACAATCATCTGTGGACTTTATACCCACTTTTTTAAGTAGTATAGTAGATCAATATAATCTATGGATGAAAAAGAATTGAGAAACCCCATGTGAGGCCCTCATTGAAACCATGGGTCTATTCCTCAGTACATCCTCCCATTGTCCCTCTGATATCCTCTCAATGTCTTTAGTCAATTTTTCTTTTGCCACTATGATAATTTTACATTGTTTGACTTTTAACAATAACCTATATCTACTTGAGACCGCACCTTTTACCTTTCTATTATCAAGAAGTTGATTAATGTTCTCCATAGGGGGCCATTTTATATTTCTGGGAGTCTACTAACGATGAGTTGATTGCCTCTCTTAATTGTAGATATCTGAAAAATTATTTATTCTGAACTCCAAATTCTTTTTTTAAGTGTTTCAAAATCTTTTAATAAATCCCCATCAAACAATTGACCCAACAAACAAATACCTATATTTTCCCAATTTAAATAGTGTTTAATTTTCTGCATTTCTCGCCAATTAATATTATTCCATATAGGAGTGAAATCTGTATATCTTTTAATATCCATTATTTTTTTAATCTCTCTCCAAACGTGATCCATCAATTTAAAAAGATAGTTATCCATACTTATACTCCCCAATATTCCCGACTCCAATACCTCCATCATCCTCAAATGATTCTCCTTCCATCCCAACTTCTTTAAGTGCCAAGACAAAATAGGTGAAATATTACCCTCATTCAAAAACCCTTATTGTGCAACCCAAAAATATATATACCAATTTGGAAGTGCCATTCCCCCCGCTTTAACCGGTAACTGTAAAATCTCCAGCCTTATCCCTGGATTCCCCTCTTTTCAAATAAAGTACCTCATTAACCTATCCAAACAAGTGAAAATCTTCCTTGGTAACCATACTGGAACACATTGGAGTACGTACAGAATCTTAGGGAGAAAAACCATCTTTATCAAATTAGTTTGTCCCATCATAGATAATGGTAACCTTTTCCAGATACAGTATGCATTTTCTTTTTCAAATCATCTAAAAGAGGGTACACATTCAACCTAACATATTCCGTCAGACTCCTTGCAATATTTACACCAAGATACTTGAAATTGCTTTCCCTATCCACCAAATGAACATCTAAACTCCTCTCACCTACCCTATCCCCTAATAACATCAAGTAAGACTTTTCCCAATTTATTTTGAGTCCTGAATAATATCTAAATCTCTCAATTATATCCAACACTTTGACCCTCTCCTCATCTATATTTGCCAAAAACAGTAAGATATCATCTGCATATAGCATTATTTTTTCCTTTACATTGCCGTATTGGAATTCCTTAATATCTTCATTCTCTCTAATAATCACCAATGGCTTTATTGCAAGTGCAAAAAGCAGTGACCATAGGGGCTGCCACTGCCCTAAAAAGGGCAAAAGGCAGGGATGTCACCCCATTCACCGCCACCCTCGCTGTAGGATTTAAGTAGATCAATTTGATCCAGCATATAAAAGACTCCCCAATTCATAAATAATCTTCTAATATTGGAATATATCAATCTCCCAGGAATAAACCCTGTTTGATCCTCATTTATTATTGTTTTTATTATTTTTGTTAACCTATCTGCCAATACCTTAGTTAGTAACTTAATATCAGTATTTAAGAATAAGATGGGTCTATTCGACTTTGGTTTTAACAGTTCCTTTTCAGCTTTTGGAATCAATACTACAGTGGCTTCTTCCATCGATTCAGGCAATTTTTTGGAACTTTTGCCCTCAATAAGGGTCTCCAATAATTCTGGGGAAAGCACTGAACTAAATTCCTTATATACTTCAAATGGAAGCCCATCCCCCCTGATTTTTTCTTTAGTTGAGTTCAGGGCTTTCTCTAATTCATCCAACCATATATGATCATCCAACTGGGTCTTATGAACTGCATCAAGCTTCCGGAAGGGAATAGCATCCAAGAAATGATATAACTTCCTTTTTGTAGCTAATTTTAGATTTATGAAGTGTGTGACATAGTGAGGGGTTGTGTCTGGCAAGGCAGGTATTTTCCTCCCAGCATGTGCAGCTTGGCTGGTTCCCAGCCAGGTGAGGTCAAATACTGGACCGGAGTTTAAGTGCAGCACCTGGCTGTCCTTAAATAGGCAGCTGGGCTCAGCAGAGATGTCTCTTTTTTTGGGATCTGAGACTTTGCACCATGCTGGAGGGCTGAGAGCCGCATGCTGGGGAAACAGGACCCCTAAAGCCTGCTGGGGACTACTGGATGCCAAACTGCCAGCAAGGTGAATTTTTTTATATGAACTTTCCATTGTGTGTGAATTAACACCAAGATTGGAAAGTTACGTGCTGTTTTGTGCAATTGCCTCAAGTGTGAATAAGCACTGACGTTTGGAGTTAAGAACTTGTATCTATCTACCAGAGCGAAACTGTCACGGCTGAGGATGAGGAAAACCCTCAGCCGTGCGATGCCAGAAGATGGATGGTCGATGCAAGGCCAGGACAGGAATCAGGGAGGAGGTCACCTCCTATCAATCCTTAATTCTGACCCTGTCTCCTAGCCGTATGAGCCGACCCTGATGGTAGGAGGGCTCATACTCCGGAACCTGATATTCCTGCTAGCCCTCAGGGTGGCCCTGGACTAGGAGCTGGGTAAGACTACCTGTTCCTCCTAGATACGGACGAACAGGAGTCTCACTGGCCAAACTATATAAAGAAAGGGGAAACATAAACAGACATATGGCAATGGCAGGTAAGTGAAACTAGTACCACACCTACCTGCCACAGACACACAACCTGGAACCCATGTACAAGTGCTGCTGTCCACAACAACACAAAGGACACAGCACACACCACACACGACACGGAAACCCAGGAAACCATTAGCTACAATAAATAAAGAGACCAAAGCAACATATTCACAACACCATACATGAACCTATGACCACAAGGGTGGCCCCCACTGGCAGATGGTATAACACAGGAGGCTGCCTCCAGCTAGCCATGGCTGAAGTACCCCTCAGACTACTGATCTAAACTGAGGCTTTATAGCCCATGTAGCCACACCCACACACAGACACACCCAGTGCACACACACTAGGAAGGAAGTTAACCCTTCCAACACAAAGCAAGGGAAGACGGCCACATAAAGGGGAAGTACACACAAACACACACTTCACCTGTTGCCGCGGGCAACGGCATGCGTGGCAACCATGTCCTGGGGATCAGCCAGAAGGCCGAGACACTGCCACCACATGCGTACAACACCAAACGTGGTCACGGCAACCAAGTGAAGGGAAATGTCACTACGCACACCATAGGCCGTGACAGAAACCCCACAAGTGTTTAAAAGTATTTACTAAATGTATAACTAATCTGTTCCAAAGATGTAACTATTTGTCCGCTATTATTTTTTAGTGGGCCTATCAAACTTTATTTTTTATTAGTAATTATATTTGCCAGAAGTTTACCCACTTTTTCTCCCTCAGCAAAGGACCTAACACCCTTGAAAAACAGTGATGTTTGAGTTCTTTCCATTTTCTTTAAATGGGTATTCCCATCTTAGACAATGGGGGCATATCACTAGGATATGCCCCCATTGTCTAATAAGTGCGTGTCCCACCGCTGGGACCCGCACCTTTATTCAGAACGGAGGGGGGAGCGCTGTGGCTGGAAGACCACAGATTTCCCGGGGTCCGTCCACCACCAATCGCTAATCCCGCCTCTCCCGTAGAAGAGAATGGGAGAGTTCTGCGCATGCGCGGTCCATGCTCCCATTGATGTTTATGGCGCAAACAGCAATAGCCGAGCCAGTGCTCGGCTATTTTTGGGGCCCAATAGAAATAAATGGAGGTTGGCTACGCATGCGTAGTGCGTTCTCCTTCACTTTCGGGGCTCCGTTCTCGATATAGGTGCGAGTCCCAGCGGTCGCACCTACAAGACAATGGGGACATATCCTACCAATATGCCCCCATTGTCTGAGATAAGAAAACTCCTTTAAAAATGTTGTTTATTTTTTTCCAATTTCTCAAATTTTCCAATGAGGGGTCTTTTAGGCATCCGTTAATTTCTGTTCTAAACTCTGAGTTCTATCATAATTAGTGTTGAGCGCAAATATTCTAAAATCCAATTTTTATCGCGAATATTGGCATTTTGCGATTTCGTTAATATTTAGAATATAGCGCAATATATTCGTAATGACGAATATTTTATTTTAATTTTTTACACTGAAATAGACCACTAAACGCTTTCACCACAAATAACTGCAACAGTGAAGTGCGTGTATATTTTTCTTTCTGTACTGAAATAGGCCACTAAACGCTTTTGCCAAAAATTAGTCCAACAGTGAAGTGCGTATATATTTTTCTTTCTTTACTGAAATAGGCCACTAAACGCTTTCGCCACAAATAACTGCGACAGTGAAATGCGTATATATTTTTCTTTCTGTACTGAAATAGGCCACTAAACGCTTTTGCCACAAATAACTGCAACAGTGAAGTGCATATATATATATTTTTTTCTGTACTGAAATAGGCCACTAAACGCTTTCGCCGCAAATAACTGCAACAGTGAAGTGCGTATATATTTTTCTTTCTGTACTGAATTAGGCCACAAAACACTTTCACCACATATAACTCCAGAAGTGAACAGAGAATATATTTTTCTTTCTGTACTAAAATAGGCCACTAAACGTTTTCACCACAAATAACTGCAACAGTGAGGCCCGTATATATATATTTTTTTGTACTTAAATAGGCCACTAAATGCTTTCAACACATATAACTGTAGAAGTGAACGGAGAATCTATTTTTCTTTTTATACTGAAATAGGCCACTAAACACTTTCACCACAAATAACTGCAACAGTGAAGTGTGTGTATATTGTGGCAATGTGAATAGTGATGGGTGCAGTAAGGTCCCGGGGAAGCATGAAAAAGGGGTTGTTTGCACCAGGGGCGTGTGTCCCAAAGGGGTTCGGCCTTGGTGGAGTAAAGGCCCTAGATATAGGTGGCCACCAAGTTAGTTGGTGGACACCAAGACAGCTAGTCCAGAGTGGGATTTTACTGGGAACGGGCAATGTGTTGGGTGGGTGCCTGTTCCCCATGCTCCAGTCTGGGATTTTGGAATATGCCCATGTCCAGGGATGCTTTTTAATCCTGTTGCTGGACTTGGGTGTTGCACCCAGTCTGGGGAAGGAGACAGGGCCAGATTTATCATGACTCTGACAGCTCACTCCACTTTCACATATGGCTAAAGTCAGTTTTAGCCAAGTCAGATTTATGAACGGCCCTTTAAGACTATAATAAATGTGGTTTGATGGTAGCAGTTTATCCGTCAGTAAGCAGCTTTACAAAAGTCGCACATCTTTACGAAAAAGTCGCATGTTCTATTAAAAAGTCTCATAAGATAAGCATGGTCCTCAATTTTTTGCAACATTTTTGCGACTTTTTAAATAGTCTCAATAGTAAATCTGTCTAGAGATTAATTTACATAAGAAAACACGCCCACTTTCAGAAAACTGGTGAGCATAGTACAGAGCAGAAAAAAGTCGCAAATTTTTGCGCAGTTTTAGTGATTGCACAAAAATTTGCGACTTTTCCACTCCATTATTCTGACTTGAGCTAATGAAAAATCTGGCCCACAGAGTTTTTGTGAAACACAGTCCTGCTGGAGGCACTGGAAGAGTGGTCTCAGCTGGTCTGGCTGAGGGGCCACGTGGCTAGGTGCTAGCCGGATTGTTGGGGGATGCCGTGACACTTGGGCTCAAGTGATCACAAGGCCAGACGGTGTGTGAATGGTGCTCTGTACAGCCAGGAGACTGATGGACATGTTATGACCATGTGTTAACGGTGCTTTGGGTGAGTCAGTTTATGTTATGTTTAGTTAGAGCCCAGCCAGGCAGGTGTTTATTTTGTATCATTTATGTTTGTTTTGCTGAGGTGCCAAATAAAGTGATGTTTGGACCTGAAACTTGGTGTCTGGAGAAGATAGTTGTATGAATGACCCCCGGAGAAGAGCTAACCCCCCACAATTGGTGTCGGATGCGGGCAGGCGTCCCTGCAGAAAGAAGGCAAAGTGGTTGCTAGGGGCAATGTCATCGCTGAAAGGAGCAGGTGCTGCTTGTGCTGTTCTGGACATTTTTTTTGCTGGTTTGCAAAGGAGTTGCTGTGTTAAAAGCCTGGTGAGAGAGACTGACTGGGGGAAAAAATGTATACATTTTTTTTTATTTTTGGTGGGGGGTCTCTGGCTAAGCGGACTTTGTTGCCGAAATGTCTGTTAAAGAGACTTTCATGACGGAATACGCCATACGGTGGCAGCATATCAAACCGCAAGAAAACCTGGCCAAGGAGCTGGGTTGGGGCACCAGTGTAATGGCTTGCTTTGATGTAGAGCGTGAGGCGTTGAGGGCTCAATTGCAGGGCCCGCAGGAACAATTATCCAATGCTGTATGGACCCTTTGTAAACGTCCAAGGTATGTGGTGTGCCTGGATTTCCCGAGGAAAAAGCATATCTATGCCGTTGCCCAGGGCAACCGTCGAGAATACAAAGAGGGGGAGAGCGGTGTAGCTCTCAGGAGTACCTATGTTTCCTGTGATTGTATACAAGGTCCTAAAGGGTGTGCCTGGAGTGACCGTCCGGGAGAGGTCTGGACTCCAGGCCATGTGGTTTCCGGTGGCAACGATTTCAGTAAGGAGTCTGCCGGTGGTCGTGGTACCAGGAACCCAATGAAGGCTGGAGATCTCGGGAGAGATGATCTTGGGATATCTTCATCTCCAGAGACTGCAGAATCCGCGATGTCAGGCGGTAAGAACGTTCCTGTAATTATTGGGCTGGCAGACGCCAGGACAGTACGCCGACGACAGTTGCTACCTGCTGGGCTGGCAGGTGGTAAGTCCCAGAGGCAAGGAACTGTCATAAGGGGATGTGTCTCTGTGGAAACCGCAGCATTTCAACAGGTGGGTAAGCTTGTTACGGTTGCTCCCCCGTGGGAATCCGCAGGGGAGAAGGATATTGTGCGGCACAAAATGCTCATGACCAAGGCTAGGCTTGGGGTTGTGAAAGTTAGAGACCCTATACTGGCCCGGGTAAGGAGTAGCACAATACTGAAAACAAAGACTGGTATAGTGATGAATTTGCTGGACAGACATGTGATTAAAAAGGACTGTCAGATAGTTCCCACCGGACGTGAGACTATGGTGACAGCTGGGACTGAAGTGACAACTAGAACCAATGGTGCCAAGTTATCTGGATTGTCTAATGAAAATGTGACGTTATGTAAATTAAGTGATAATGATAACATCCCTTTTCCTTTGCAGTCTGGGATCAGGAAAAAAGCTACCACTGCTGGTTTAATTGTATTTGTGGTAGGGATGTTGATTGAAAATGAGGCAATGCTAGAAGGTGTACCACATGTACTAGGTGCAGGTAAGCAGTCTTCACAGGGTTCTATGGTTAGTGAGCTCAGGTACAAGATATATGAAAGTATAGTAAGTGGTGTGACCTATAATGTGAACCAGGCACCTGAAAGAGAGCCTGAGCAAGTGCAGGTGGTTCTCACTGAGGGGGAGTCTCCAGTGAGAACTGGGTCTTGTGGACCTGTTGTTACAAATATGTTCATATATGATGTCATGTTGGGCTGTGACATTGTTTCGTTGTTGTCGGGTAAGGTAGACACTTCTGCAGATAGTGTCGAAACTCCTGCAGAACCTGTACTTGCCCGTTTAAATGAAGGTTTAAGGTGGCTGCACATTGACCGCCATGGGGAAAGAATATTGCCTATTGAAAACAATGGTACTGATAAGGTGCAAAGCGATTGTGCCAAGTTTGTGGAAAGGCATAATGAAAAGGTGATGACAGGTGAAATATGTGATGATGACATGCATTTTGCGTTGTAGGAGGTGGTCAGGGGAATAGCTCCCCCGAGTGGAAAACATGTGAAGGATGCAGAAGTGCAGATAAATGTTGTGAGCACTGAGTGGAGCAATTCTACTCTGGTGAACATGCAAGAAAGGGGAGCAGTCCTAGAGGATGTATCCATGGGCGTAGCTATAGGGGGTGCAGAGGTAGCAGTCGCTACCGGGCCCAGGAGCCTGAGGGGCCCAAAGACCCTTGTGCCACATAAGACACTGGCATTATAGAAAGTGCATGCTGGTCAATTTACACCTCTGGCTGGAGGGAAGGGGTTAGGTCAAGAATTTGGCATGAGGGTGTGCCCTTTCAATGTTTGCCTCAGGCAGCAGGAAAACAACGTGCTTTCCTGCCCCTTTCCAACAAGCACTGAGGGAAGGGGGGCCCAAGCTTAACTCTTGCACTAGGGCTCATGAGCTTTTAGCTACGCCCCTGCGTGTATCACACGTACCAGAGGTTGACATGCAGTCTCCACAGTGTTTTATGGTTAATAAAGTAATGTCCCAGGTAGGGATTAACTCGGAAGTGCCCCTAGAGGTCAGCGTTAGTAAGGACACGAGTGACATAGGCAATGTATGTGCTGTGACCATTAGCAACTCCGAGAGGGAAGCTACCAGGTCAAGGTATTGCGAAATTCAGGTGGTCACTAGTAACGACCAGACGACAGGTATACCTGACGTGATGAGAGCTGAGTGGGGAGACGGCAGCTTAGTGTCTGAGACCTATACCCAGGCACGGGTAGATGACCTGACACATCAGTACAGCTGCAATCCTGGAGATTTTTCTCTCTCCCCACGGTCCCGAGATATGATAGAGAAGGGACTAGCTGTCTTCACAGAGTTACCAAAGAAGACTGCAGTAGACACAAAGTACTTAAAGGGACCCTGGGTGGAACCTCCACAGGGTGGCCAAAAGAGAATGGTGATATTCGGCTGCAGCAGAGCAGAGTGAAGAGCATCTGGAACAGGAGGCCCTCTCCTTGGCTCGATTCCTTGAAGAAGCGCTTGAGGAGAGAGATGACTGTGAGAGGCTGAACAAGTAACTCAGAGCATGGGGTGGAAGATCTTATGAGGTCAAAATATGATGTCGGGAAGAACGTCTATAAGTTGAAGAAGTCTAAGCCAGAGCCTGTTAAGAATGGGTCTGGAGATGGTTGCTCCGTGGTGCCGACCGAGGCAGAGAAGACGGAAGATCTTTCTGCTGAGCCCGTTGATGGGGCTGATGTGAATGCAGAGGCCAAGAGACACATGTCAGGGGGTAGCCCAGGACCTGGTTCCGAAAGACGTCCCCTCCGCTTGCAAAGTCGTCCAAGTAGCCAGCAGCCTGCTGGGGAAGGAATACGAGGAGAAGGGTGACCAATATGCGGATCCTGTCTACTACTGTGAGTTGGCTCTCCTAGAGCCTTAACGATTGAGGAACAATATCCTGGGCGAACCTCTGGAGGGATTGTCAGAAGGCAACGAGTCTGGTGAAGATCCCGATGTCCCCAGTGCCTCCAAGCTCGATGAGAAAGAGGAGGAGGAGTTGAAAAGGCAAGAATATGATGCCATGTCCGTGAAGGATGAAAAGGCTAATAAATTGAATGGAGACGCCAAATAAACAGAGGCCGAAGAAGCTAAGGCCGAGGTCTTGAAATGGGAGAAATCCTTGGATGTTCCAGAGAACAAGGTTAGGGCAGAAGGAGCGACTGCCGAAGTGGGAAAAGCCACTGAAGACGCAGAAGACTCTGAAGCTGGCCCCAAACCCGAAGAAACCCCTGCTGAGAATAATGGGAAAATGGTCCAGATGCGTGGAAAAGGAGCAAGTCGTAAGAAATCTGCTCTGCTGAAGGAGCTCCGCAAGACAAAAGAGAAACGGTCGGGACACGACCATTACTGGGACCAGTTCAGTCAAGAGTTGCCGCAGTCCAAGAAAGGATGTGAGGGGCCTGTGCAGAAGCCAGGAAATATAAAAAGAGAGTACCTGCTCATGAGATGGGCAAGAAAATCCTAGAGGCCTTGTCAGCTCTGTAATAAACTCATGAGGGTGACAAACCAAGCACTGTTATCCTGGGTCTGGCAGAATAAAGGGAAGGTTGACCCTCTTAAAACATAACTTTTACTTAAATATACTCATAAAATAGCACCAGGTCTGTGATTCACCAGTGAAAATCTATGAAACAGATGATAGTCAAAAGATAATAATAAATACTTAAACAGGGTAACCAACCATTGATATGGTTATGGAGGTTGGTGTACACAGGGCAGTACTGGGGAGTATTGGAGTGTCTATCCTATCCCTGCACTCACCCTTTATAAAGCTTCAGCCCAGGGACGTCCCCTAATGGTGGAGACTCCCTGTCCTCGACCCTGGACTGGCTGCCCTACATACACCCTCCTCTCAGTGACCAATACCTCGGGACCCCGTAAAGAAGACGGGTATAACCTGTGTCACAGGTAGGTTCTCACCTGTATTGACAACAGCCCATGTAGATGAAAAGATAGAAAAAAACATATGGTGGAAGGTGTAGGTCTCACCTATAGCACCATACACAAAGCCCCTCTAGGGGCGTCAAGATGTCAATACGCTCCCAGGCTTATTAGCACAGAACCCCGACACATTTCCCCTATTTTTAGGTTCATCAGGGGGTAAAAAAACTGTCATGGGTAAACCGTCATAATAAAGTCAAGATAATCATAATATACTCATGATACTCATGGAGGATACAGGACCAGAGGAACGGGACGGTACCAGAGCGCAAGGGAGTGTGATTTTGGACACATTGCTGGTCCTCATCTGAATGGGCTCCCGGTATATCTGACTGTATTTTGATGCTAAGTGGGATATATCTGATTGGTCCCCTTGGTCCTGTGCGCATATCATAGTCTGCGCTATCTGGTCCTGTATCCTCCATGAGTATCATGAGTATATTATGATTATCTTGACTTTATTATGACGGTTTACCCATGACTGTTTTTTTACCCCCTGATGTACCTAAAAATAGAGGAAACGCGTCGGGGTTCTGTGCTAATAAGCCTGGGAGCGTATTGACATCTTGACGCCCCTAGAGGGGTTTTGTGTATGGTGCTATAGGTGAGACCTACACCTTCCACCATATGTTTATTCTATCTTTTCATCTACATGGGCTGCTGTCAATACAGGTGAGAACCTACCTGTGACACAGGTTATACCCATCTTCTTTACGGGGTCCCAGGGTATTGGTCACTGAGAGGAGGGTGTACGTAGGGCAGCCAATCCAGGTTCGAGGACAGGGAGTCTCCACCATTAGGGGAGGTCCCTGGGCTGAGGCTTTATAAAGGGTGAGTGCAGGGATAGTATAGACACTCCAATACTCCCCAGTACTGCCCTGTGTACACCAACCTCCATAACCATATCAATGGTTGGTTACCCTGTTTAAGTATTTATTATTATTATCTTTTGACTATCATCTGTTTCATAGATTTTCACTGGTGAATCACAGACCTGGTGTTATTTTATGAGTATAATTAAGTAAAAGTTATGTTTTAAGAGGGTCAATTTTGCTGGAACACTGTATACTTTAAGATCCTACTATAATCTATTTATAAATTCAGCTGGATGTTTAAGAATAAAGGGAAGCCTGTGATGCTGGCCACATCTTCCAGGGGGAATGTTGAGTTGGAAGATAGCAGGTTAATGCGGATCCCCTATCACAAGCATCGGTTTGGTACATGTGTTCACCCACACAGGGTTGAACACAAGGGGGGGGGGGGGGATATGTGGGGCCCGGCCTCGGTGGAGTAAAGGCCCTAGATATAGGTGGCCACCAAGTTAGTTGGTAGACACCAAGACAGCTAGTCCAGGGCAGGCTTTTACTGGGAACAGGCAATGTGTTGGGTTGGTGCCTGTTCCCCATGCCCCAGTCCGGGATTTGGGAATATGCCCATGTCCAGGGATGCTATTTAATCCTGTTGCTGGATTTGGGTGTGGCTCCCAGTCTGGGGAAGGAGACAGAGTTTTTGTGAAACACAGTCCTGCTGGAGGCTCTGGAAGAGTGGTCTCAGCTGGGCTGGCTGAGGGGCCACGGGGCTAGGTGCTAGCCAGATTGTTGGGGGACTGCCGTGACGCTTGGGCGCAAGTGGTCACAAGGCCGGAGTCGGGAGGACTACTGGGCCACACTCCCCTATAAAGGCACTTGACTTTAGACCGTGTGTGAACGGTCCTCTGCACAGCCAGGAGGCTGATGGACATTGGGCTGGGAAAGCCGCATGTTATGATCGTGTGTGAAATGTGCTTTAGGTGAGTCAGGGTATGTTATGTTTAGTTAGAGCCCAGCTGGGCAGGTGTTTATTTTGGATCATTTATGTTTGTTTTGCTGAGGTGCCAAATAAAGCGATGTTTGGACCTGAAACTTGGTGTCTGGCAAAAATACTTGTGTGAATGACCCCCGGAGAAGAGCTAACCGCCCACAATATATATTTTTTTGTACTGAAATAGGCCACTAAACGCTTTCAACACATATAACTGCAGAAGTGAAATGAGAAAATATTTTTATTTTTGTAATGAAATATGCCACTAAACGCTTTTGCCACAAATAACTGCAACAGTAAAATGCATATATATTTTTATTTTTGTACTGAAATAGGCCACTAAACGCTTTCACCACAAGTAACTGCAACAGTGAAGTGCATATATATTTTTATTTCTGTACTGAAATAGGCCACAAAAAGCTTTTGCCACAAGTAACTGCAACAGAGAAGTGCGTATATATTTTTTCTTTCTATATTGAAGTAGGCCGCTAAACGCTTTCGCCACAAATAACTGCAACAGTGAAGTGCGTATATATTTTTCTTTCTGTACTGAAATAGGCCAGTAAACACTTTTGCCACATATAACTGCAGAAGTGAACTGAGAATATATTTTTCTTTTTATACTGAAATAGGCCACTAAATGCTTTTGCCACAAATAACTGCAACAGAGAAGTGCGTATATATTTTTCTTTCTGTACTGAAATAGGCCACTAAACGCTTTCACCACATATAGCTGCACAAGTGAACTGAGAAAATATTTTTCTTTTTGTAAGGAAATACACCACTAAACGCTTTCAACACATATAGCTGCAGAAGTGAACTGCGTATATATTTTTCTTTCTGTACTGAAATAGGCCACTAAACGCTTTCGCCACAAATAACTGCAACAGTAAAGTGCGTATATATTTTTCTTTCTTTACTGAAATAGGCCACTAATCGCTTTCACCACAAATAACTGCAACACTAAAATGCGTATATATATTTTTTTGTATTGAAATAGGCCACTAAACGCTTTCACCACATATAACTGCAGAAGTGAACTGAG
Organism: Bufo gargarizans; assembly: GCF_014858855.1. NCBI lineage: Eukaryota > Metazoa > Chordata > Amphibia > Anura > Bufonidae > Bufo > Bufo gargarizans. The sequence continues at coordinate 328,231,417 of NC_058083.1, forward strand.
AATATATTTTTCTTTTTATATTGAAATAGGCCACTAAACACTTTTACCACAAATAACTGCAACAGTGAATTGCGTATATATTTTTCTTTTTGTACTGAAATACGCCACTAAATGCTTTCATCACATGTAGCTGCAGAAGTGAACTGCGTAAATGTCTTTTTTTTCTGTACTGAAATAGGCCACTAAATGCTTTCAATACATATAATTGCAGAAGTGAACTGAGAATATATATTTTTTGTACTGAAATAAGTGACTAAATGCTTTCACCACAAATAACTGCAACATTGATGTATGTATATATTTTTCTTTCTGTACTGAAATAGGCCTCTAAATGCTTTTGCCACATATAACTGCAGAAGTGAACTGAGAATATATTTTTCTTTTTATATTGAAATAAGCCACTATATGATTTTACCACAAATAACTGCAAAAGTGAACTGCGTATATATTTTTCTTTTTGTACTGAAATACGCCACTAAATGCTTTCACCACATATAGCTGCAGAAGTGAACAGAAAATATATTTTTATTTTTCTACTGAAATGTGCCACTAAAAGCTTTCACCACATAGAGCTGTAGAAGTGAACTGAGAAAATCTTTTTCTTTTTGTAATGAAATACGCCACTAAACGCTTTCAACACATATTTCTACAGAAGTGAACTGCGTATATATTTTTATTTTTATACTAAATTTAGCCACTAAAGGCTTTTCAACATAGCACTTGCACCCCAAAAACATAATGCTGGAATGACAGAGCTGTATAATGGCTATTTGGATCCCCAAATAATCTTTCCCTGCACTTGTAAATTGCTTTTCTAGCACTGTCTCTAGCGCCTTCTGATGTCTCTCCCTGCACTAAGATGCTGTGAAATAATTCCTTCCTATCCTTTCCCTGCACTTATAAATCATTTTTTTATTTTATTTTGTCACAATGAGGTTTTTCCTATTGCTGTCCCTAGTGCCCTCTCTCATCTGTCCCTGCACTCTGAACGCTGGAAAATGTCTGAATCCAAGATGTCCGCCTTATGTTTAGAGCTGTGACATCACAGGGCTGGCTGTTGCTTGGCTGCATGCATGGCATTATGAGTCATCCCGTCTTATCAGAGTTCCTTTTCTCATGTCCTCACACGTAGCCACCATTTTAGCTGCCATTTTAGGAAAAATTGCGATTTGTTTTCCTTAAATTTGGATCAAATTCCACTTCGTCAGCTTCGATTCGCTCATCTCTAATGAAGAGTATGGAGCTCACAGGAGTTATTAATTTTCCATATTAAATTACATATTTCAAAAGATTATATACATAGCAGTTATATAGTTAATACAGAATATCAAGGTAACAAAAAAGGAATACAATTCAAAAAGCATATTGATAGGCATGCATTTAACATCAACCATACCAGTGATCCAAAAATCTAAATTGTATGTCTATAAAACAGGTCATCTCATGAACATAACTGCTTGCTAAAGATAACCTCCCTGGAAATAAGCTGATTACCACAGATCCCACTCCTAGAAGCCTGGACAAATTACTGTGATTACAAGGGAAAGCTTGGCTGTTGAGAAATGTAATATGTGAGCCATGAGGCCCTAGAATGTGAGCTGCTCTTACAGAAGGTTCATAGAGAAGTACCAAACAGGAGACCCCACTTTAATACCTTTTAACATTCAACTTGTTGAAATTAAAGTGAAAGATAGAATTTAAACTAAAGTCATGTAACCAGTAGCATATCATCAATGGAGGCAGTTCACAGAGTTGCTATGGGGCCCACAGAGTTGGAGAGTCCAGCAAGGCTAAACAGCCCCATCCCTTTCCAATGATGTAAGGAGTCCCTGCTCTTCTCTGTGGAGTCACAGTTTGGCCCTTCCCCCTTAGAGAGGTTGCTCTTAGCTGTTCTCTGTACAGTTCTGGAGTCAGCACCCTGATAAGAAGAGGGTGTTGACTCCACCTTCTGACAATGCTTGAGTACACCCCTTTATATTTAATTTTTGGTATTCTTTTTTTTTTTAGATTGCCTTGTCCAGGACTTAAACTCAAGATCTGCTGTATCGAAGGCAGAAACCTTGAGCCTTCCATTGACCATCGTTAAACCACAGGCTTAACTATACCTAATGGAAGTATTTTCTTTACTAAAAACCTTAATATTATTTTTCCCATGAGACACACTTTTTCCCCTTAAAAGCAAGGGCAAAGTAGCATTGCATCTTATAGTCTGAATGCTAATTACCTCTTCCATTATGGAAGCTGTCATCAGCATGTGAAGCGGTGAGGGAAGCACTGCACAGTACTCACCCTCCATGGTCTTCTTCTGGGCCCCACTCTGCAGTGTGTCCTGACGGGGTCTGATCTGAGGTCTGATGAAGAATGGTATTCTGATTTGGGGGTCTGATGATTTTTATTTTTTTAATTTTCCTCTTCCAAATCCTTGGTGTGTCTTATAGTTCAAGGCCTCTTATAGTCCGAAAAATATGGTAGATTTGTAGGAGAATTAATAAAAGTTGTATTTTGATACTTTTACATTTCTGCTCTTTCTGAGATCAAGACAACCCATTTGGCTATTATCAGTGATTGATAGCATTTTCTGTGTAAGGTGAGAGAAAAGTGGCAGGCATGCACTATGACCTGATGCTGTGTGATGCCCAGTCACAATGCAGCTTGAGCTGGAAGAAGACCAGGGAGCAGTAAGTGGCAGCACCATTCGGAGCAAGCGAGGTAAGTTTTTTGTTTTTATTGTCTGATCTGAGGCTGATGGGACCTGATCTGAGGCAGATGGGGGTCATATCTGAGGCAGATGGGGGTCATATCTGAGGCAGATGGGGGACAGATATGAGGCAGATGGGCGTTTGATCTGAGGCTAATGGGGGTCTGATCTGAGGCTGATGGGGCTGATCTAAGGCTGATGGAGGTTGGGGGTACGATCTGGGGCTGATGGAGCTAGGGGGTCTAATCTTAGGGTCTGATCTGAGATCTGATGAAAAACATTTTTTTCTTAGTTTTCTTCTCTAAATACTAGGTGTGTCTTATAGTCCAGTGCATCTTATAGTCAGAAAAATAATTATTAAAAGTTGCAGTTTCATAAATTTTAAATCTTTGCTCTTTTTGAGCTCAAGACAACCCATTTGGCTATTATCAGTGATTGATGTGTCTGTAAACCATGGATACACAAAATATGCTTACTTTCTATGTCCTTTCTGCATTTTTCTCTCTACCATCAATAGAAATGGCTATTCTTGCCTGCAATACAGACAAGAATCAGAAATTTATTTTTATAGATGCATAGAAATGAATAGGTCCATGTGCAATCATCAACAAGTGCGGTTCGGAAATGGATACAAAAAATGGTCATGTGCATGAGGCCTAGTGTGTATAGAGATAGCTGTCAGTCAATGATAAGATGGACCCTGTGTACAACTAACTCAGAAAGGGCAGAGACTTAAATGTATAAATTACAGGTTTTACAGTATCTTTTCCCACAAAAGTATATATCAACCTGCTTGGCTTCTCCGGCTCTATAACATGGTTCAGTCAGATTGCATTGCATTTTGTGGTGACAGGTCCTCTTTAATCACTTTTGCCAAATGACATTCGAACCAATGATTCTCTGGCATGTAAGTGAATTTCTTTTTCTTTTTTTTTTTCTTTTTATTTATAAGGCTGACATTTCTTTGGTTGGTAAGTTTGAATATAATCACATCCCAATTATCTATAACAACATCTACTACAGTAATTACATTAATGAAAAACAATTTGAAGACAAACAATTGTATTTCTCAATTAGCATAATGTTAAAATCTAAACAAACAACAACTAATGTCTCTGCTTGAACAGAATGATTTCGATAAGACTGTGATTTCTATAAGACAGTTAAATGGGTTTTCAAGATAGTGTAACTCCATTTTATGTGGCAAATCACAGCGGGACTGTTTGTAGAGTCTACCACATGACCTGTAATCCTTAGGGCTACTGCTGCAAATGTGCTACATTCCTCCAAAGGTGAGACACAGCACCCATTTAAATCAATACTTAAATAGGTGGTGAATAATTCTTATTTTCAGATTAATAAACACACACACAATTTTGATCATTAAGTCTTTTTTACACAGACAGTGACATAAATGTGTAGTATCTGACTTAACAAATTGAGATCTTTTCTTGGAGTCAAACTCTCTCATTGTAACCTCTAAGTATATATCCACTTACTTAGAGTAACTCAATATATGAATTTGTCCAGGGCTTCACTCAATCATCAGTCTTCATCCTGGCAGTCACTGAGTCTATTTTTGATTGAGTCTTTCACTCAGTTGATCCATCGTTCTCTAAATGGTTCAATAGCTTCTGAGATAATGTGGATACCCTTCTTCCAGGTTTACCACAATCTTCCACAACACTCTTCTGACCACTCTCTCGTCACTCGCTGTCACATCTCCTCTCTACTAGTAGAAATCACCGCTTTTATCCACTCCTTTGGTCACCTAACATTGGTTGCCCAATTCCCATTCCTCTATCTCTCACGGGGGTATCTTTCTACACTTACCCAATCACATCTCTGTGTCTGTACATTGCAACACACCATAACAATCACTTCTTACACTCCTGTCATACAATCCACGAACAAAAACACCTATAATAGGGGGATTATCACAAAGAAAACAACACAAGAGGATGAAAATGTTCTCTTCCACTTACAAACAGACACCCATGGGGATGCCTGCAGCACAATCTGAATGTCACATTCAATATGTACAGCAGGTATCCTAATGGATATCCATGCACTGCTTGAGATAATACAGAGAAGGTTCCCTCTTCAGAACATGATCAAGGGAGGGGACCTTCCCACTATTAGCTCAACATGTCCCAATAGTGTATATAGTAAGGGTTTGTCTAAACTAAACAAACCAGTAAAGAGAACCTGCCAACTTTTCTGATGTGTTTCTTTTAGTAAATACTTATACTGTTCATGTAATAACAATGCTAGAGTGTCTACTGTGCCACTTATCTGTTATTCCTCCTATAAAGATAAAAAGACAACTAACTGTTCCCAGCCGGACATGTGTCCCTACAGTCTTACAACGTCCAATCAGTGAATACTGTGCCAGACTATGTAGGCACATACCCCTTTGATAAAGAGTTGTCAATATATTCATAAATATTCAGGAGAGATAACATACAGGTATGAGAAAAGATTCTGTAGAATTGTTATGTAATGGGAAGTATTTAAAAAAACAAAATTGTCATGAGTGGTGACAGATCTTCTTTAAGGGTAGAGCATCACAGAGCAGACATTCTTCAGTGGAATTTCGCAGCAGATTTGCTGTAGATTAAATCCTATAGAATGCAAAGGGTGAAATCTGCAGTGGAAAGTTGCAAAGAAAACTGACATACTGGCTATTTAAAATCAGCACTGCAGGTCAGTTTATTCAGCAGATTCGTTTTTTGCAGCATGTGGTTCAGATTTCTTGGTATTGTAAGGTCCAGTTCACAGATTTTGGAGATTTTCTGTCTCAAAATCCGTTCCAAAAATGCCTCAAAATAGCCTCCCATTCATTTCAATGGGAAGCAGAACTTGCTTTTTTTTTTATATGTATAAAAAAGAAGCGTGAAAAAAAGAAGCAGCATGCCCCTATCTTGGGGCAAAATCGATTGTGAATGTCCCACTGAAATGAAAAGAAAGCTGAAAAAAACAGCTCCATGTAAGTACATTCATTTTCGGTGCGTTTTCCGTGCGTTTGTTAGCGCAGATCTGCTTCAAAAACCTCAAGCAGAAAATTCTGCTTTGTAATTAAGTGAACACCCATTGGGTAAAAACAGACGCGTCAAAAAAACGCATAAAAAATGTGTCATTATGCGCAGATTTTTTTTAAATGTGTTTTTCAAAATCAGTCTTGTGAACTGGCCCTAAGACGCATGATGGCAAATCAGCAGCATTTATAATTCATATGGACGTTCCCTGAATCTACAGTATACAGCTGACATTCATCTGAAGGATATGTCAACTTTTGCAATTTCTTTTATTACTTCAAGGCACCTTAAATAAAAGCAAACCTTTAAAAAAGACTTGATTCAAAATCTTCTACAGCTTCTATGAAGACAGATGCATTTTCATAGTAACAGATTTTAAACAAACCTTTTAGCCCACCTGGAATATTGACAGCATATTGCTAGGATATGCCATCAGTGTCCGATAGATGTGGGTTCCACCTCTGGGACCCACTTTTATCTACAGAACAGGGCCCCAGAGTGAAGGCGAGAAGACAGCGCATACGCGGTGTGCTCTCCCATCATCATTATGGGAGTTCTGAAAATAGCTAAGCAAGCGGAAGTCCCATAGTGGTGAATGCAGAGTGCAGCATGCATGCACGACCGCCACTCCATTCACCTCTATTCGCCTTCTGGAAATAGCCTAGTCTTTGCTCGGCTATTTTTAGAACTTCCATAGCAGTTAACGTAGGGTGGCTGTTGGAATGAGCGAAGTTTTGAATTTGATTTGGCAACTTCGCCGAATTTTGCCAAGAAATTTGATTTGTTATGAATTAATTTGTCATGAATCACTATAAATCAGGTATACCCAGGGCCGGTGCAAGGATTTTTGCCAACACAAGCGAAGCTACATTTTGGCGCCCCCCCCCCCCCCCCATGGCACATCGCCCCCCCCCCGTCCGGACCTGGCCCCATCCCATGAGCACCCCCTATTGTGTCACATTCCCCCCCCCCCGCCCCCCCGCCCCGGCCTATTGACAATAGGGGGTAATAATATGATCATGGATGGGGCCAGGGACGTCCAGGCGGGGGAATGATGTGCCATGGGGGGGGGGGGGGGAGAAATGTGACACAATAGACTATTGTGTCACATTTCTACCCCCCATTGCACTTAATCCCTCCCCAGCCCGGACAGCCCTGGCGCCATCCATGATCACATCGTTACCCCTTACTGTGTCACATTTTAACCCCCCCCCCCCCCCAGCCGACCCTTCCTGGCGGCCTGGCCCCATTCCCATGTCACATACTCAGAGTACTGTACAACTGTACAGACATTTACATTGTACCCCCTCCCTCCATCATGTCACGGTCACACAAACTAGCGCCAGAGCAGAGGCGCTCAGGCTTTTAGCACGGCATTCAATGATGTGTTTAAAAAAAGTAATTACAAAACAACAATCATTAATATTGGGGGGGGGGGCCAATATTAATGATTGTTGTTTTGTAATTACTTTTTTAAAACACATAATTGAATGCCGTGCTAAAAGCCTGAGCGCCTCTGCTCTGGCACTAGACTAGCACTTATGGCCTCATTTTATGATTTTGAAATAATTTTAAATGATCATATTAATTATTATATACAATACATTCAATTCGGAACAGTTCAAACTTCAAGTGACCTACCTTAAGTCCTGAGTCCACTCCTGACCTGCCTGACTCCTGCTGCTGCTGGCTGCCAGTGCGTCTGGTGGTCTAATCTGGCTGACGGCTGTGTGTGTCTGTGTGAGTCAGACACAACACAATCAGTCAGCTCGAGCCTCGCCTATTAGTCCCTGCCATACCCGCCGGCGGCGCAGCTTACTACCAGTCAGGCCCCCATGGCAGGCTGAGCACATGTGACCGGTGTGTTGCCGTGACTCTGAGCGGCCGACACACGCAGGCTGGGGGCGGGCGCAAGGCGGCGGCGCTGCGGCACAAATTCAATAAAGTTATAAAAAAAAAAAAAAAAAAGAAGGGCATTCATTTTTCCGCCCTGCGCAGGGCGCGCCCTAAGGCAGCCGCTTGGTCTGCCTTATGGTAGCGCCGGCCCTGGGTATACCCAGGCCACTCTGTCTATGGGTATGGCCACACACCATGCTGAGGTGAAAAACCACACAGCCAATTAGTCTGCTGCTGCTTTTCATTTGATAATGAAGACCGCACTGTACTTCATTGTTAATGAGAGCGTGGCACCTTTAATGCACCTTTAAATAGGGGCATATTATTGCTGTTCCTGCCTGTAATCTCCTACAGGTTATTTGCCAGTAAACACTGAATATTAATCAGCTCTGGACACTTCTCCAACCCCAGCACTCTCCTGCCCTACAGGTGGGTGCCCTTCTTCTGCCATCTGGTTTTCGTCCCTTTCCACATCATCTAATATTGATGAGAATATGTCATCAGAAACATTCGGCTCCTCCTCTCTCTGCATCTTGCTGACTTTTCTAGTACATGGAGACTTTGAAGGAGGATTTAGAAGAAGTGAAGCCAGCAAAAGATCAGGATGGTCATCATTTAGACCTGGCCCCTCTAAAGGGTGCAGACTAAATGATATTGGTTGGCACGCTGACAGTTAAGTAATAAAGGCTTCCATCTTATTGGTATTAAATTACATATCTTAGTTTACGGTTGATGTAGGTATAAGTAAATGTAGAAGTAAACAAATAAAACTAATGCAGAATAAGTCACATATCCCAGTGATATACCATCAATGTCCCAGATGAGCCAACCCTCTTAGAAATGTGTTTAGCAAGATGTGGAGGGCAGATAGAAGGTAATAGGACTGCACAGTTTACTACCATGTAGACACATAGCTTTGCATGGGGCTATAGATGCAAAATAGTAAAAAAAAAAAAAATCACGACTTTGTAAATGTTTCATTCTAGATTCACTGGAGAAATTAAATAATGTTACAATAAGGGCTCATGCACACGACAGTATTTCGCGTTCAGTATACTGGACGTTTTTTGAGCTCAGTATACGGAACATATACTGAACCATTCATTTCAATGGTTCAGCAAAAAAAACTGAAGTGTCTCCGTGTGCATTCCGTTTCCGTATTTCCGTATTTCCGTGCCGTGAAAAGATAGAACATGTCCTATTCTTGTCCGCAAATCACGGTGCTTGGCTCCATTCAAGTCAATGGGTCCGCAAAAACAACGGAATACATACGGAATGTAACCGTATGTCATCCGTTTGTCCTCCGTTTTTGCGGATCCATGTGTTCTTCTGCTTTAAGTCCAGCCTACTTTTGCCATGTGCTTCTTGTTGCCAAATATTGGCAGAGCACATGACCTGGAAATTCCCTGAGGCCTTGAGTAGCTGCCTTTCTGAATCGTTTGGAAGATGGATGTTGAGAAGCTTATCACTCACATTCAAGAAAGACCCCAAATCTGGGACACGCGCTTTGATGGTTACCATGACCGTGTAGCCAAGGAGCGGGCATGGGAGGAGGTGGCACAACATGTGATGGGCAGCCAATGGGAGAAGGCGAATTCCAAAAAGCGACGTGATTTAGGTAAGATTACCCATTTGTTATATGTTTTTATCTGAAAGTATATTGATATGTACATTTGATGTAGCAGCGTAGCGAAAGGTCCCTTGCAGACAAGCGTTGGTCATGCTGTGAGTCTGCAGAGCTGCTCCCGGCCTGACCTCCCAGCACTGCTGGGGGTCAAATAGCATTATATTGATTTATAATGCTATGTCACCCCTTGCAGCGATGGGAGTTCAGGCCAGGCGGTGCGGATTCGCAGCATGATCACTAGTGATGAGCGGCAGGGGCAATATTTGACTGCGCGATATTTCGCGAATATTTGGCCGAATATTCGGCAGATATTCTAGAATTCGCGAATTTATGATCTCCAGGCATTATTTTCTTGATTGCGCAAATTGGCATAAAATTCGCATGAACTGGTATTTTCACAAAATTCGAAAATTCGCAATTCGAATATTCGTGATCAACACTATTCCTAAGTATATAATAGGTCACCCCCCCAGTAATACTTTTTGGGTTCTCAATATAATGTACCATTCTAGTATTTTAGATTATGAACAAATCTCCTTTTTTTGCCATGTCTATTCTAATTTGGTTTGTGTATGTTGTGTTTTAACAGTTCAAAAAGTAAAAACCAGATGGCATTCGTGTCGTGACCAATTTAGACGCGAATTAGTGAAATCCAAGGGTCATAGCGGTGATGGTGGTTTACGTAAAAAACCATATATGTATACCCGCCAGCTACAATTTCTGCGTCCCGTTTTGGACTTAAGGCCGTAAGTATATGCTACCTTTGTTTGCTACAAAGTAGTTATATATGTATAATTTTATTTGTGGTCCTGGCTGCGGCGCGAAGCCTGTGGAGTGTGACTGAACCTAATCTAGCTACAGTGGCTGGTGGTGTGCCTGTTGCCACGTGACGAGGGTAGGCCAAATAAAGGGGGCATACCCTATGGGAGATGTAAAGAGAAGGGTCAGGAGGGAGGGGCGAGAGAGGACGTGCACCCGGTGAGCTGGGCGGCTTGGGCTTAAGAAGCCCCCTACGCCCCTCCCACAAAAGCAGGCTGGATTCAGCCTGCTGCATTTGTGGTCCTGGCTGCGGCGCGAAGCCTGTGGAGTGTGACTGAACCTAATCTAGCTACAGTGGCTGGTGGTGTGCCTGTTGCCACGTGACGAGGGTAGGCCAAATAAAGGGGGCAAAATACGAGTAGGAAAGGTGTAAGGAGCGACTCTTTATTGTGAAAGATGGTACTACAGAACTAAGTCAGAGAAAGCCGCAGCGATTTCGGCTTTCGGGTGCGGGATGTATCGTGAGAAGCAAGAGGACTTCCAGCGGCCCATCTTACGGATGATATGGGCCGGGACCCCATGTTTGGAGGCGGCGGAGGCGGCTCCGATCCGGAACGAATGGCCCGTGATGGCCTGGGGGTTGAACCCTAACCCGGACACGAGGCTGCGAATGTGTTTGACAAACTGCGAGGACGTGAGAGGTCGTGACGGGAAAGGAAGGAGAGGGCTGGCGGGAGCCCGATTGCCCAGTGTGGTGAGTAACCCGTTGAGGACGGCCACGGGACACCAGGAGTTGGAAGTCGGGAAGTATTCTATGTGCACTGGGGGCCCGATTTGTGAGGTTTTGGAGACTGGCAAGGTGAAGGTGAAATGCTCGCGACTACGGGTGAGTTGGTTTAGAGCCGGGCCTGAGTTGTGAGGAGAGGTGCCGGTGAATTCCCCGGGCCGGAGAAAGCCGTAGAAGCTTAGGTAGAGGGCGGCTTTGAGAATGCAGCTTCTGAAAGGGCCAAAAGGACTGCCGTCTAGGGAGGATGAGAGTTTCCTGAACAGGTCCCCTGAGACGGGTTGCCTGGCGGGTCCGGATTTGTGAGAGCATTTTTGAATACCCCGCAGTGTGGCTTTGATGGCGTGGGAAGAAAAGATAGGGTTGCTGTCTGGCTGACGGATCATGAGGTGATGCTGGACTCCTGACAGATACGATCTGATGGTGCTGAAGGAGAGGTGTAGGTCCTTGTGGCAGTATGCCAGGAAAGCCATGATGAAAGCGGTTTCGCTTACGTTGCCCCTGGGGTGAAGGTGACGAAATACCTCGAAAGCTTTCCAACCCGACTGGTAGTTCCTTGTGGAGTTTTCGGACAGGGACTTGCGGATGAGAGTATGAGCCATGACTAGGTGCCTGTCTAGTCCAGGATCAGAGAGCCGAAGTCCGGGGGTGGAATCCCGATACTGTCGGCTTGAGGCATGACCTGGAAGAAGAGAGTCAGGTTTAAGCGAGACAAGGCATCTGCTGCGACGTTCCTGATACCCTGGATGTGGGTGCAAGAAACATGGAAATTGTACTTGAGGGCAAGCCAGGTGAGTTTGCGTAGGAAGCGCATGACTTTGGGTGAACTGGATCTGCCTTTGGAGATGATGTCGACGACCGTGTGGTTGTCGGTGAAAAAACGCACGGGCATGTTGCTCCATACTTTGCCCCAGACTTGAGCTGCTGCCACGATGGGGTACAATTCAAGGAGAGGAGAGGACTGGATGGCTTGAGGGTCTGAGAGGATCTGGGAGGGCCAGGAATCAGCGAACCACTGGTGGCCGAATAAGGCGCCGAACCCGACGGATGCTGCCGCGTCGGAGTACACGGTCGGGCAGGTGGGGCTCCAGTGAGGGACGAACATGGAGATGCCATTCCATGCTGACAGAAAGACCCTCCACATGTCCAGGTCGGCCAGGGCTTCACGGTCCAGTTGGATCAGCGAGTCCTGGGTTGAGGCTGTGGGTAACAACTGGAGGAGTCTTGCTGTGAAGGATCGTCCCTGCGGCATGATGCGGGTTGCAAAGTTGAGAGAACCCAAAAGTGACTGCAGTTCGCCCTTGGACATGGTTCTGGAACCGATGTGAGCAGAAATGAATGACTGGAGCCTGACTAGTTTGTCCTCTGGGAGTCTGGCTTCCATTCTGCAGGTATCGAGCGTGATACCCAAGAAGGTGAGGACCGTGCTAGGGCCGTCAACCTTTGATGGCGCCACTGGGACCTGTAAGGCGGAAAAAATGCAGAGGAGGCTTTCCAACCTGTCGGGCACGTGGTTTGGGTTCTCGACCAGTAAGAAATTGTCCAGGTAGTGTATGACTCTGGGACAGTTGCCGTGGTTTACCAGGATCCAATGGAGGGCCTGGGCGAACTGATCAAAGAGCCAGGGGCTGCTCTTTGACCCGAACGTGAGGCGGGTGGCAAAGTAATACTGGTCCCTCCATTTGATCCCGTGAAACCTCCAGAGGTGGGGCTGGATTGGTAGAAGCTTGAAAGCGTCCGAAATGTCCGCTTTTGAGAGCCAAGCCCCTGCCCCTACCTGTAGGATGAGTTGGATGGCTTCGTCCAGGGAAGAATAGCGCATGGAGTATTCTTCCGATGGTATCAACGAGTTGAGGCTCGGGGTGCTGGATGCATGAGGCGCTGACAAATCATATATTAATCGGTTTTTATTGGAATTTTTGCTGCGGACCAACCCAATGGGGCTCACCCTGTAGACTTGGAAGGGAGGGGTGGGAAAAGGCCCTATGATGAAACCCTTCTGCAGCTCGACCTGCAGAAGGGAATCCACCGAGGCCGGGTCCGTCATGGCTGACATGAGATTGGGGGTCTCCCAGGAATCCCGAGGCAGGGTGACCAGGCCGGTGTGGAAGCCTGATGAAAAACCGGCATGCAGGAATTGGACGAAGGCGGGATCGTGGTGGGTATTGAGGAGGGAGATGAGAAGGGGGACATTAATGTCGGCCAGTCAGCTTTTGGCCGAGCGCTGGGAGCAGGTGGACTGGGGGTGGGCCCGGAAGCAGGTGGAACAAATGTGGAGCGCCTTACATTTGCTATAGTTGCAGAAGCTGGAGTTAATATTGTTGCACAACTGTTTTTTTCCCAGGTACACGATGGGGCGACCCAATTTGTCCAGGAGCGGACCCGGTTTCTGGGGGGCCGAAGTGCTCGGCTGCTGTTTTGGCAGGGGGGAGGCGTGGGAGCTTGGGCACCAATCGGAGGCGTGCAGGACTGACTGGCAGAAGGAGCAAAAAGGAGACCTGAGACCTGCAAAGTGTCTGCAGAATAGCTCCATGTCGAGGGAGGCCCAGTTGGTAATATGCTGGAACTGGGCGAGGGCTGCAGCTGCCTTCGCCGAAAATGACCGGTGATAGTCGTAATATGCAAATCCTCCGTATTTGTGCCCAAGCTCCGTGACCCTGTATAAATATGCATCCAGCTCCTCTCTTCTGGCTGGGTGTGCTGCGCAGATGATGTCGCAGTAGAGGCTGAACGCGAGCACGAACTCTGGGATGGAGAGTTTTTTGTTCAACCTCGCGTCTTTGGCCTTCAGGACTACGGACACGTCCCCGCAAGCGATGGTCCGGTTTTCCACCGTGTCGTGCGTGGAGATGAGGACCGCAGCCAGGTTCACGTCCTTGCCTGCGAGAATGTCCCTGCGCAGGTTTTCGGGGACGAAAAAGGAGGGGGCTATTTCGGGCGGCCCAGACAACCTACCTGAGGAAGATGGCTGGGAAGTGGAAGGACCAGGGGCGGGACTGGAGGGTGCGGCCGGTGAAGCGTCCCTGCTTTCGACTGCCTGGAGCCTGGTATTCATGTCACAGATGGAACTGGACAAATTGTTTATCGTGGCGTGTAGCTGCGTTAGTGACAGCTGTATGGTCGACATGGGGATCTGCTCCGTGGACCCTGTAGATGGCTCAGGAAACAATAGGTGATATAATTCGGCCTTTCGGGCTGTGGCCGAATGGCGGATTCCTCGCTTGTCCAGCTCGGCAATCATCTTGGGGATGGTCCATGTCCGGTAAGAAGAGCGACTTGCCCGTTCCGATACCGCAGACTCCACGATCGATAGAGCGTCCTCGATGTCGGACACGTGGGACATGTTGGAGCTGAAACGAAGAGGGAAAAGGAAGCTGGAGGGGGAAGCGAGGTGGGTGCGGGTGGTATTACAGGGAGAAGCGCGTGGCGGGACGGAGGTGCCCAGCGTCGGGGCGAGGCCGGAGGACCCGAGGTCCCCTTACTGGGCGTGGTTTATAACCTTACCTTAAGATGCTGGAGCTGTTAATGCCGTGAACAGAGGGGACGGAAGAGACCTGGCGAAGCCGAGATTATCCCTGGTTCACCTGAAAAGAACAGTATATGATGCCACGATTGGCTGTGCCGGGCGGCCGGAATAGTGAATCGTGGCCGCTACTTACCTGGACGAGAAGAAAAAAAAAAAAAAAACAGGGGGCCAAAGGATTCCAAGGGAGCACTCACGGAGTAGCTTAGTCACCTGAAAGGACAAGACCGAACGTGTTGATTTAAGGAAAGCGCAACTGGTGCGAGACCAGAGGTTTCCTGGCATTTGACCGGGCCGGAGCCGGGGGATGGCGCGTGACTGCTGCAGCGGCGAGCCAAGGAGTGGAAAAACACGTGGATGGGGTTGCGTCCTTGCGGAACCGATGGGGTTGTAGCAAGGGGACGCTGAGAGAAATGTGAGCCCGGCGATCCTGGGTGGACGGGTTGAGGGGCGGTTCAGGGCGTACCTGTGAAGAAGACTGTTGGGACAAAGTGGGGCCTGGGCGTACCAGGCCCGGGGTAGGTGTGGGAATGCGAGGTGGGCGTACCACCTTGAAGACACCTGGGTTGCGTGACCCGAGCGGAAAACAAAGAGAGAGATAGGACACGGCCAGGCGATGTCGGATGGAAACAGGCCTTGCCTGTGAACTTTTTTTTTTTTTTTTTTAAGAGAGCGGAAAGAGATGAGAAGAGAGCAGGGCGTTCCTGCGGACAGAAAAGTAGTGGAGGGTGGACGGGTTTGGAAACATGATTATTTTTTTTTTCTTTCCCTTCCTCCCTGGCTCCCCGCCGCGGTCGGGAGCGGGGTACCGGCCTGGGCAGGGTGACAGGAGGAAGTGGGGGTGGCGGGGGCCTGGGCAGGGGCACGCCAGGCAGCAAGCTGGGCTGTCTTCCAGGCCCCCCCCCCTTTCCCCCCCAGACGCTCGTGGATATCCGTGCATCCACGAGCGGTGGGAGCGAGAGGAGGACGAGCCGGGGCCAGAGAAGGAAGCGCCTGCTCCTGCCGACTTCCGGGACGCCGCGCCGCGGTCACGTGATGCGCTCCAGGTTGAAGCGTAAGCCGGCGAGACGGAAGCGGCAGGAGAGGAGGCAAGTGACCGGGCGGGGTGCGGAGGAGACTGGCGGCGGGGCGACGGGCGGGAGCTGAGGAGGCTGAGGAGGGCTTTATTATCAAGCAGCATGCACATATATCTAGTCCAAACAAGGCCTATACTCGGCTCTAATTAGTTCACGCTTCTGCAATTGCAGTGCTATCAATATCCTCCCCCCCCCCCACGACCAACGGCACCGGCAGCGGTCCGGCTGGGTCCGGGGGGGGGGGGGAGTGCCGCTGAAGCTAGGGGAATCCCCCGACGCTCGTGGATATCCGTGCATCCACGAGCGCTGGGAGCGAGAGGAGGACGAGCCGGGGCCAGAGACGGAAGCGCCCGCTCCTGCCGACTTCCGGGACGCCGAGCCGCGGTCACGTGATGCGCTCCAGGTTGGAGCGCAAGCCGGCGAGACGGAAGCGGAAGGAGAGGAGGCAAGTGACCGGGCGGGGTGCGGAGGAGACTGGTGGCGGGGTGACGGGCGGGAGCTGAGGAGGGTGGGGGACGGGGATGAGGTTACCGGAGGGGGGATTTACCTTGGAGTTGGCGGTTCTGGCGTGCAGAAACCGCTGCGCGTGCAGGCAGCTTTCGGGCCGTAAATGCAAGTGACGGGTGCAGCTCCTCCTACCAGCGTCAGGCGAGAGAGGACGTGCACCCGGTGAGCTGGGCGGCTTGGGCTTAAGAAGCCCCCTACGCCCCTCCCACAAAAGCTGGCTGGATTCAGCCTGCTGCATGTATGAAGATATAATGTATGATGGTTCCAAAAATATAAAAACTGCGCTAATCCTCATTCATTTACAATTTCAGCACTGTGGACAACCTTGAGGATGAAGGGCAACATTCGAGCAGCTCACAAGAGGAGGAACAAGCTGCTACTGGGACACAATCCCCACATCCGGTGACCGGTGAGGAGGATGGCAACACCCAGGAGCTGACCCCTTACCAAATCCAGGAAAAAGCTTCTGGTGTGGAAGCTGGAGGAGTCACCGCTTCCAGTCCAGAAGGCCAGGCCAGGCCACGTCAGCGGAGAAGGGGGTCTAGGGCAAATCCTTCTTCTCATCAATTAGATAGTCGAGCAGTGGTTGATGGGCAGGTGCTCAATTATTTGAGTGAGAGAAGGAAAGAAGGTAAAGAGGAGAGGATGCTTGGTGGCCTAGCTCCCCTGATCCAAGGCTGGCCCCAAGAAAAAACCACAATGTATATGGTTATGATGACATCGGTGGCCGCTATCATGGACTCCAAACCTGACACACTGGAGCTACTTCGCTTCATTAATGCCATGAAGGAGCGAGTGTATGCCCGGTCTCTTCAGCCCCAACCGGGACCCAGCATGCCACAAATGCACATCCGCCCTACCAGTCATCCTATGCCCCTGTATTCACAGGACCCCCAAACTTCTTGGCGCCCGCAGTACCCGACCCCAAGCTCTACCCAACAACAACAGTACAATCCACCAGGTGATGTGGGTGTTAATCCAGGCCAAGTTTGTGGCCCTTTCACCAGAGAACTTTTTCAAATGTGATGTGTTCTTTTATAATTTGTACATTTGAACTTAATGCTGAATGTGAAGCTTTTTCTTTTATGATATACATTTAAAAATTGTTGACAATCGCATTTTGAGTGGATCTCTTTATTTTAAAAAAATATAAATTCATTTAGAAAATATTTTATTTTAAACGCAAAGGGTCACAAGTGACAATGCAAACACATATTTATATTTATTTACAACCCATATGTTTTGGAACAAGTATAGTATGTATAGCCAAAACAATCATCAAACATATATGGATAGGTGACATCTTCTTTCAAGGTGTGTTAATCCCAACCCGGACAATTGCAAACCATTGTAAAGTGTCATCAATGCAAACCTACGAAAAGCAAAGGATAGATAATGGAAATAGTTAGCATTCATACTCATATAAACATGTTATTCTGGATTAGAAATAATTCTGTAATGGATTAGATATAATGAGGTATTAGAAGGTTTATGTAGCCAAAACATTAGACACTTTTGATGTTAAACACAATCATGGTCATTGTCCATAAAATATATAGAACTTTTGGGCTAAACAGTTTTGACTACAATACACCCCAGCCCGCAAGCCCACGTCAAGGGTCCTCGTTGTCTTGCGAGTCCCTACACTAGCTACTATAATAAAACCAAAAAAAATACTGACTGAAAAATAACCAAATTCTACAATGGCCAGAGTCCAGATGACATCATTGTCTGCCAAGAACTACTTCCATCTGCCACGGTAATGATCCCTCAGGGCTGATAAAGTAATCAGCATAGAGGTCTCGAAATGCAAGTCCAGCAGATCCAGGCCGTCCATGACGAGTCTGGTCCAATCCTCCAGATGAAGAAGAAGAGGTACCAGACTCCACTAAACCAGCATCTAAGGGATCATCATGAATCCTGACGAAGTTATGCAGGATCACACAAGCTTTAATAACAAGAGTGGCATTGTCCGGCGACATCTGTAAGGATGACAGGAATACTCTCCACTTGTTGGTGAGTATTCCAAACGCACACTCAACATACCGACGGGCTCTAGTCAGCCGATAGTTAAATATGCGTCGCCTGTCATCCAGATTGCGTCTGGGGAAGGGGCGCATGACATGTGGTGCCAAAGCAAAGCCTTCATCAGCCACAATTACAAATGGAGCCGGGGGACCCGCAGAACCTGGCAGCAATCTGGGCTCTGGGAGGGCAAGTTGGTTGGCATTAAGTCGCTCACACATTCTAGAAGAACTGAAAATGCGTGCATCTGCAGTGCTCCCATAGGCCCCGATATCCACAATTATAAACTTATATGTACTGTCAGCTAAAGCCAACAGCACAATGGAAAAGTATTGCTTATAATTGTAATACCGGGACCCTGAGTGAGGCGGCTTCTTAACACGAATGTGTTTGCCATCCAGTGCCCCAATGCAGTTTGGAAACTGCGCATCAAGATGAAAGCCCTCAGCAATTCGGATCCAATCGTCAGCTTTGGGCTCAGGCATCACCGTGTCCCGGAGTCGCTGCCAAATGACTTCACATGTTTGGCGAACTATACCAGAAATAGTTGACACTCCCAGCAGGAACTCAAAATGCAGACTAGCAAATGAATTCCCAGTCGCCAGAAACCTGAAGGAAGACAACAAAAAAAGGTAAAATAAGAACACAGACACTACTGGGGACACAAATCATAGTGTTGTAATGTCTAACATGCTTAGTTGCCCATATTAAATACATACATTACACCAGGGATGGTCAAATTGCTCGCCTGCTGTTGTCAAAATACAAATTGCATCATGCCATGCTGTAGGCAGAACGGGCATACTGTGAGTTGTGGATTTGACACTGCTGGAGTGCCGCAGGTTGGACATCCCTGCATTAGATATTTGTTTTTATAAAAGGAGCTGTCCAATCTGAAAATTGGGATATTCATGTTACTACGGGCAACTAATGCCGATTTACTTTACTACAGTTAATGAGCCCAGATATTTACACATAACAAAGTGAGTCTAACACACTTATATCAAGATTAATATTAACAAATTATTTAAATAACCATTGTAATAAATAAACATACCTCAACGTCACGATGAGGAGAAATGCAGCGCCTCATGGTTGTGTCCTGGTATGTGAGGCCAGGGCGCAGAGACGCTAACAACATGTCAAAGCTGCTCACAGACATACGACAGAAGCCATGAAATTTCTCAGGATGCTGTCGCAAATCCATATACAGCGTGTGGAAGTGGCCCTTCCTGCGACTCTGAGAGACAATGGGGTGAACCCAATGCCTTCTCCTCGGTTCGTTGCTCAGCATAGTAGGCTGCCGTTCATCGTGCCGAGAAACCAGCCAGCGCAGAAGTAGGTCTTCCTCAAAGTCAGCCATAATACAACAGATAGCCAAAATCAGAAACCAATGCCAACAAGACACCAACTTCTAACAAAGCTCTCAATGCTGCAAAAAGCTGTAGAAAATGGAGTCTGCACCATCACATGACCATCTTAAATAGGGGGTGTGTAAAGGGGTGTGTAAAAGGGGGAAGAGTCTAAAGTTTAGATTTTTTTCCTGGTTCAGTTTCCGTTTATCATCCGCAAAAAACGGATCACATACTGAAACCACACGGACACGCATTTCCGCAAAAACGGAACGGAAACTGAGTATATACGGAAACACAACGGATTGCTGAAACGGAACCACGGATCCGTAAAAAACGGACCGTTATGCACAACGGTCGTGTGCATGAGGCCTAAAGGTGGACATATCCTTCAATGTTATTATTACCATTTTTCTGTAGCTAAAAATAGATATTATATCTAGGTAATTATGGAAAGGTTTCACTGTATATCATTTTCAAGTTCCACTGTACAAAAGAAGGAATGGTGTTATACAAAATTCCACTTAAATTCTGCTGAAAAAAAAATCTGTATGGATTTAACCCCTTAAGGACTCAGCCCTATTTCACCTTAGGGACTTGGCCATTTTTTGCAAATCTGACCAGTGTCCATTTAAGTGCTCATAACTTTAAAACGCTTTGACTTACCCAGGCCGTTCTGAGATTCTTTTTTCGTCACATATTGTACTTCATGACACTGCTAAAATTGGGTCAAAAAAGTAAATTTTTTTGCATAAAAAATACAATTTTTACCCCAAATTTTGAAAAATTAGCAAATTTCAAAGTTTCAGTTTCTCTACTTCTGTAATAAATAGTAATACCCCCAAAAATTGTGATGACTTTACATTCCCCATATGTCTACTTCATGTTTGTAGCATTTTGGGAATGATATTTTATTTTTTGGGGATGTTACAAGGCTTAGAAGTTTAGAAGCAAATTTTGAAATTTTTCAGAAATCTTCAAAATCCCACTTTTTATGGACCAGTTCAGGTTTGAAGTCATATTGTGAAGCTTAGATAATAGAAACCTAAAAATGACCCAATTCTAGAAACTACACCCCTCAAAGTATTCAAAACAGTTTTTTCAAACGTTATTAACCCTTTAGGTGTTCCACAAGAGTTAATGGCAGATGGAGAAACAATTTTGAAATTTCTATTTTTTGGAAAATCAATCATATAATCAATTTTTTCCAGGAGTAAAACAAGGGTTAACTGCCAAACAAAACTCAAAATGGGTTGCCCTGATTCTGTAGTTTGCAGAAACACCCCATATGTGGTCGTAAACTACAGTTTGGCTGAACGGGAGCACATGGAAGGAGGGGAACACCATATGGGTTTTGGAAGGCAGATTTTGCAGGACTGGTTTTGTTTATACCATGTCCCATTTGAAGCCCCCTGTTGCACCCCTAGAATAGAAATTTAAAAAAGTGACTCCATCTAAGAAAGTACACCCCTCAAGGTATTCAAAATTGGGTTTAAAAACTTTGTTTACCCTTTAGGTGTTCCACAAGAGTTAATGGCAGATGGAGAAACAATTTTGAAATTTCAATTTTTTGGAAACTTTTCCAATATAATCAATTTTTTCCAGGAGTAAAACAAGGGTTAACTGCCAAACAAAACTCAAAATGGGTTGCCCTGATTCTGTAGTTTGCAGAAACACCCCATATGTGGTCGTAAACTACTGTTTGGCCGAACGGGAGCACATAGAAGGAGGGGAACACCATATGGGTTTTGGAAGGCAGATTTTGAAGGACTGGTTTTGTTTATACCATGTCCCATTTGAAGCTCCCTGTTGCACCCCTAGAATAGAAATTTCAAAAAAGTGACTCCATCTAAGAAAGCACACCCCTCAAGGTATTCAAAACTGGGTTTACAAACTTTGTTAACCTTTTAGGTGTTCCACAAGAGTTAATGGCAGATGTAGAAACAATTTTGAAATTCAATTTTTTGGGGAAAATTTTCCATTTTAACCCTTCCTTTATTACTGGAAAAAATGGGTTAACAGCCAAACAAAACTCAAAATGGGTTGCCCTGATTCTGTAGTTTGCAGAAACACCCCATATGTTGTCGTAAACTACTATTTGGCTAAATGGCAGGACATAGAAGAAGGGGAACGTCATATGGTTTTTGGAAGGCAGAATTTGCTGGACTAGTTTATTTACACCATGTACCATTTCAAGCCCCCTGATGCACCCCTAGAGTAGAAACTCCATAAAAGTGACCCCACCTAGGAAACTACGGGATAAGGTGGTTGTTGTTTTGGGACTATTTTGGGGGTAAATATGATTTTTGGCTGCTCTATATTGCTCTTTTTTGAGGCAATGTAACAAAAAAATTAAATTCTAAAATTGTTTCTACATTCGCTATTTAGTTTTGTGGAACACCTAAAGGGTTAACATAGTTTGTAAAGTAACTTTTGAATACCTTGAGGGGTGTAGTTTTTTAGATGGGGTCACTTTTTTGGAGTTTCTAGTCTAGGCTACATCAGGGGGGGCTTCTAATGGGACATGGTGTCAAAAAAAAAACCTGTCCATCAAAATCTGCCTTCCAGAAACCATATGGAGTTCCCTTCGTTCTATGCCCTGCCGTGCGGCTATATAGCCATTTACGACCACATATGGGGTGTTTCTGCAAACTACAGAATCAGGGCCATAAATATTGAGTTTTGTTTGGCTGTTAACCCTTGCCTTATTACCGGCAAAAAGGATTCAAATGGAAATTTTGCCCAAAAATTGGTGTTTTGGCACCGTTTTTATTTTATATTTTTAACACCGTTCATCCGAGGCGTTTGGTCAAAACTTATTTTTATAGCGACAACTTTTAAGCACGCAACGATGCCCAATATGTATGGCTCTCAGACTTTGGAGACACTAAGCAGGCATCCTAAAAACTGCGGCCCTCCAGATGTAAAACTACAATTCCCACCATGCCCTGCTGATGGCTGTAGGTTGTCTGGGCATGCTGGGAGTTATAGTTTTACAACATCTGGAGGGCCGCAGTTTGAGGATGCCTGCTCTAAAACTAATATTTTTGGGGGGAAAACAATTGTTTCCGCGTCTCCAAAGTCTGAGGGCCATAGTGTATAAAAATGTAGTACTCCATGGAAGTGTGATACTCCCTGAAGCAATCGATAACGCAGAGGCCCGGATGATCGGGGCACGTATCACATTGAGTAGTGGTGTCCTTCCGTATCCCCCTCTTGTGAGACACTCTGCATCTTTTTTGGGTTCGTCCCTTCTTTCCAGTATAAGGGACCACACCTGGAAAGTGTTGGCCAGGGACGATCCGGGTGCCTCCAGTTCCCGAGGTACTCCGGCCTGCTCTTTCCCGGTCTGAAAAGATCAGGTCTTTGAGGACTGCCTCATAGAACTGGAGGAATGTCCCTGTGCTGCCAGCGCTTCGGGATAGTACAAAAGAGTTGTACATGGCAATCTGTACCAAGTAGACCGCAACTTTTTTGTACCATGCCCGGGTTTTGCGCATGGCATTATATGGCTTGAGGACTTGATCAGAGAGATCAACTCCTCCCATATACCGATTGTAGTCGACAATACAATCGGGCTTGAGGACCGTTGCCGCGGTACCTCGCACAGGGACAGGGGTGGTGCTGTTACCGTGGATTGTGGACAGCATAAGGACATCCCTCTTGTCCTTATACCTGACCAAAAACAGGTTTCCACTGGTAAGTGCACGGGTCTCACCCCTGGGGATAGGTACCTGGAGGGGGTGGGCAGGGAGGCTGCGTTGATTTTTCCGCACGGTCCCACAAGCAAATGTGGATCTGGCGGCAAGGGACCTGAACAAGGGAATGCTGGTATAAAACATACAAGTGGTAACCGTTATCCAGCAGTGGGTACATAAGGTCCACACGAGTTTCCCACTAACACCCAGAGTGGGGGGACACATTCTGGGGGCTGAATACGGGAATCTCGCCCCTTGTACACACGAAATTTGGAAGTGTACCCTGAGGTACTCTCACAAATTTTGTATAGCTTCAAGCCATACCTCGCCCGCTCAGGTACGTAGGCCTGTTCAAATTTGGCCCCAAAGTGATTGATGACCAGCCGTATCTTATACGGGGGGGTCTGGGGTCTGAAAGATGGATCAAAGAAAGTTTTGTGTAAAAATTCATTTATTTTTTTTTCCTAACTTTTCCCTTCTTTCCCTTCCTAACGGTGCCTCTCCCTCACTGACCCTAACCTACCTGGGTGGCGATGGGTGCAGGAGGGTGATGGATTACGATTAGGGGGACGCAGAAGCTGGTGCTGAACGGTGCTGCACGGTCAGGGTGCTGGACAGGAACAGGAGGGGAGAGAGGAGCGCAGGAAGTTTGAATCTCGCGCCTCTCTCCCCTGCACTAATCAGCACCCTGGACAGCAGTGTTCAGCACCAGGGCCAGCACCGCCTCTGCTAATCGCAGTCTTTTCCGGTTCATCGGGTCACAGGACACCCGAATGGACCGGAGACCGGAAATGACCCCCCCCCCCCCGCGTTGTTACGGGATGCCGGCTGAATGATTTCAGCCAGCATCCCGTTCCGATTAACCCCCGCGGCGCCGGAATCACGAATTAAAGCCATGACGTACCGGTACATCATGGGTCCTTAAGGATTCGGGATCCATGCCGTACCGGTACGTCATGGGTCCCTAAGGGGTTAAAGTCATACAGGCATATATTATAGCTTGAAAAAAAAAAAGAAAATAGGTTAAAGAGAAACTGTCACCAAAATATGCTTGCTAAAGCATGAATAAGAAAAATAAAGAATTTACGAAAAATAAAAAATTGACAAAATATGCAATGCGATCTGCAGCTACAGTGTTATAAAGATGAGGAAGCTGAGCAGAATAATATATACTTTTATTGGAAAAGATTCAGCAAAACTTTGTTTACTGAATCTCTGTTTTTTCGGACTTCTTTTGTACACAGGGAGGTGTTATTAGTAACTGATAGCATTTACTGTGCAAGTATGTCCTGTACATAAAGATAGCTGTCCAGACATGGCGGGTGCTGGCTGTACAATACAGCAGGCACATGGCCACAATGACTGAGATCTCGGAATGCAGTTGTTTAACCCCTCAGATGCTAAGTTCAATAGTGACTGCGGTATCTGCGGAGATAGGCAATGGGAGATGGCTCCCTCTGCCTTCTGATCAGAGCCCCTGCAGTGAAATCGCTGAGCTCCAATCAGTTACCATGACAGCCTAGGGCCTGCTGAAGTTTATTATACAATCATGCCATCGATTATTTAATATATTTTTTTGATCATGTATTAATGTTAGTATTGTAAATTATGATGAATGCCATAGATTGGGGTATTGTATATGTCTTTAACTGTGGCGGATCTTCTGGTTGGCTCATTTTCTTTTATGCACATGTACTTTGTCTCTGTTCCACTTTTGATTCATATGATTGCGCTCTGTTTTAGCGGACTGTGCACTTTCAGCTTGTATTCTGCTGGTAGAACACATTTTTGCTTTCCATTGCGGCCATATTCTTTCGGTCACATGTTTTAGATACTTCCTGTTGCCCGGTGATCTTGCACATGTGCGATTCGACTCTGGGGACGCCGGGAACTCACACACATGATGCTGCTTGTTTACAGGTTATTATGGTTATTTGGATATGTTTATTCAGTATATATATGTCACACTATTACATGGTCTTGTACCCCTGAGGAAGCCGGACTGCGCCGGCAATACACGTGGGGTGTCTTTCTTCATGTCGCACAGGTACACTTTACCAGCTCCTTCATAGGTTATGGCTCTTATATTCTGACCAGATCTGGTCCTATTCTTATTCCTTTGATGCCACATTATATTTTTTTATGTAAGGTTTATATGCAATCATATATATGGTCATTGATGTAGCTGGGTTATATACATTTTATGTCCTCATCTTTGGATGTTAGTGGACTCTGTTCAGGTGTTGGTTTTATTTTTTGCCAACACAAAGTTCTATTGTATATAGTGACGAGCGAGCATGCTCGGCCGCATACCTGTTTGGCTCAAGCATCGCTATGCTCGGCACATGGCGGTACTCGGCTGAGTACCACATGTGCTCGAGCGGCATGCTCGAGTCTCCTTCCCGCACGTTTCGAAGCTGCTAAGCAGCCAATAAACGTGCAGGTAAGTACTGCCATCACTGTAATGTCAGTAGCCATGTTGGCTGCTGGCAGTACAGTGATTGGCTGGCCGGAACGTGTCTTCGGGTGCTATATAGCACCCGATGACACTAGTTCGGCTCATTGCGAGTCAGGGAGAGCTGGGCTAAGGAAGGAACAGATAGTGTAGGGAGATTGTGATCGCAATATATTTCACTAAATAACGTTTCAAAGACCCAAAAGTTCTTTTAAGGACTATTGTGTTTGGTGACAGCAATTTAATTGTGCAAAGTTGTACTAAATTTTTTTTTTTTATACCTTGCAAAATAGCGATTATTTTGCTTTATAGAAGGTGTCTGCAGTGACTTGTAAAATCTGTGCAGCAATACCTTCTGTGTGTCAGGTGCAGAGATAGGAAGAATATTAGTGAAAACAATAATTTTTTCCCCATAATCCACATTTTTTCTGTCAACGGTGTCATCGGTGAATTGTGTGATCTGCGCTTCAATACCTTGTGTGGTTGTCAGGCCCAGATATAGGGAAAAAATTAAAATACATAAAAAAAATTCTACCATAATCTATCCATATTTTTGTTGTCAACTGTGTAATCCGTGAATTGTGTGATCTGCGCTTCAATACCTTGTGTGGTTGTCAGGCCCATACATAGGGAAAAAATTATAATGCAGAAAGCACAATTTTTTCCCCATAATCTCTCCACGTTTTTGCTGTCAACGGTGTAATCCATGAATTGTGTGATCTGCGCTTCAATACCTTGTGTGGTTGTCAGGCCTAGATATAGGGAATAAATGTTAAATAGAGAAAACTATTTTTCTCCCATAATCTATCAACATTTTTGCTGTCAACGGTATAATCCATGAATTGTATGATCTGTGCTTCAATATCTTGTGTGGTTGTCAGGCCTAGACAAAGGGAAAAAATGTAAAATATAGAAAACTATTTTTCTCCCATAATCTATCCACATTTTTGCTGTCAACAGATCCATGAATTGTGTGATCTGCGCTTCAATACCTTGTGTGGTTGTCAGGCCTAGATATAGGGAAAAAATGTAAATAATTTTTTTTCTCCCATAATCTATCCACAATTTAGCTGTCAACGGTGTAATCCGTGAATTGTGTGATTTGCGCTTCAACATTGTGTGGTTGTCAGGCCCAGTGTAAAATATAAATATAAACTAAAGGGTGGGCCATTTATATGGATACACCTTAATACAATGGGAATGGTTGGTGATATTAATTTCCTGTTTGTGGCACATTAGTATATGTGAGGGGGGAAACTTTTCAAGATGGGTGGTGACCATAGCGGCCATTTTGAAGTCGGACATTTGGAATCCAACTTTAGTTTTTTCAATAGGAAGAGGGTCATGTGACACATTAAACTTATTGGGAATTTCACAAGAATAACAATGGTGTGCTTGGTTTTAACGTAACTTTATTCTTTCATGAGTTATTTACAAGTTTCTGACCACTTATAAAATGTGTTCAATGTGCTGCCCATTGTGTTGGATTGTCAATGCAACCCTCTTCTCCCACACTGATGATGTGTTTCCCTCTTTATGCACTGAAGCTAGCACGTTCCCTGAGTTTTTCCAGCAAAATGGTGCACCACCACATTATGGGGGTCAGGTCCAAGCATTCCTAGATGAACAGTTTCCTGGAAAGTGGAGATGGTCGTCATGGGCCAGTTGAATGGCCCCCAAGGTCTCCCGATCTGACCCCCTTAGACTTTTATCTTTGGGGTCATCTGAATGAAATTGTCTATACTGTGAAGATACGAGATGTGCAGCACCTGAAACTACGGATACTGGAAGCCTGTACTAGCATTTCTCCTGCGGTGTTGCTATCAGTGTGTGAAGAGTGGGAGAAGAGGGTTGCATTGACAATCCAACACAATGGGCAGCACATTGAACACATTTTACAAGTGGTCAGAAACTTGTAAATAACTCATGAAAGAATAAAGTTACGTTAAAACCAAGCACACCATTGTTTTTCTTGTGAAATTCCCAAAAAGTTTGATGTGTCACATGACCCTCTTCCTATTGAAAAAACAAAAGTTGGATTCAAAATGGCCAACTTCAAAATGGCCGCCATGGTCACCACCCATCTTGAAAAGTTTCCCCCTCAAATATACTAATGTGTCACAAACAGGAAGTTAATATCACCAACCATTCCCATTTTATTAAGGTGAATCCATATAAATGGCCCACCCTGTACATCAGAAAATAGTGTCTATACCGCAGTTTCCAATAATCTGGACCTAAAATAGTGTCCATATTCTGTGGTGTTCTGTGACATATACAGTACGCCATCAGAAAACAGTTTCTTTAGGGCAAATTCCAAAAATCAGGGTCTAATATAGTGTCAATATTCTGTGTGTTTCTGTGAAATATACTGTCCTGCATCCGAAAACTCTTTTCTAGGGCAAAGTCAATTAACCTGGGCCTAATATAGTGTCCATATTCTGTGTGTTTCTGTGACATATACTGTCCTGCATCAGAAAACTGTCTTTAGCGGCCTGTAAAAAAATCGGCGCCACATCTAGTGACAAAACCATTAATATGAAGAAGGCGTGTACTAAGGGACGGGGAAGTGGGCGTGATGCTGATGGTGCACCAGAACAAAATAAAAATCCACCGTACCCAGCTTCATGACCAACTTAGCTGAGCGGCGCAGGACAGCACTGTCGAAGTCTGAACAGTGCGAACAGTTGGTCGGTTGGTTTGCTGAAGATAATGCTTCCAGTCGGTTAAGCACCACCCTCTCTTCCACCAAGTCCAGTCTCTGTAGCCAAGAGTCTGGTCAACCGAATCCTCTCTCTGATCATCCTTCCTCCCACCATGGAGAGGCTTGCCAAACGAGTGATCCCACACTCGGATATTCAGAGGAGCTCTTTTCAGTGCCACTATTACATTTGGCCCTCGCACCCAGCATGCATGAAGAGGGACCTGAGATATTGTGCCCTAATTCTCAACCTCTTGAGCCTTCACAGTCTCAAGAAGATGATGGTGGTGAATGGCAATGATTCGTTCATGAGCTGGATGATGATGAGACACAGTTACCAATCACTGAGGTTTGTGGTTAGGTCAAGTCAGGAGGATTAGCAGAGTGAGGAAGTGGAAGAGGACGTGGTTGACGATGAGGTCACTGATCCAACATGGGAAGGTAAAAATAAGAGCGAGGACAGCAGTACAGAGGGGGAGGGATCCGCAGCACCTCAACAGGCTGGAAGAGGCAAAAGGGAGAAGTCGTCCCACACCAAACAGGCCCGCAACTGTTACACCGAGTACCCCCACACTTAAATCTACCTTGCCAAGGGGTAGGTGTTCCGCAGTATGGAGCTTTTTTGAGGAAAATGCAGACGACAAAAGAGTGGTAGTTTGCAACCTGTGCCGTACCAAAATGAGCCGGGGCTTAAACACTAGCAACCTCACCACCAGCATGATCCGCCACATTGCATCCAAGCACCCTAAGTGAGCCGAACACCTGGGTCCACAATATGGGTCAAACCACACTGCTGGCCAATCCCCTGTCAAAGGCGCAGGCCCGGATGCCCCTCACCCTGCACCTGGACGTTCGCATGAACCATTAGCAACAACATCCACTTCCATGTCCCAGCACAGCATCCAAAAGTCCATAACACAGTCATTTGAACGCAAACACAAATAATCACCCACCCACCCACAGGCCATAGCACTAAATGTGCAATTTTCCAAATTACTGGCCCTTGAAATGTTGCCATTTTGGCTTGTGGACACTGAGGCCTTCCGCAGCCTAATGTTGGCGGCCGTACCTCGCTACGCAGTCCCCAGCCTCCACAATTTTTCACGGTGTGCCCTGCCCGCTTTACACCAGCATGTGTCCCAGAACATCACATGTGCCCTGACCAACGCAGTTACTGGGAAGGTCTACTTAACCATGGACACATGTGCTGGAGGCCAGTGACGCTGCATTTTCCTGACTGCACACTGGGTGAATGTTTTGGAGGCCGGGAGTGAGTCGTACCCAGGAATGGCACAGGTACTATGCATGCCAAGGATTGGGGGCCATATGTCCACCATGGTCTCCGCCTGCAGCTATATTACTGTCTCCAACCCCCACTTCTGCTTCTCTGCTCCTCCTTCACTTCCAGCTCTGAATTATCCTCCTCCAGCAGCAGTCAGCCATCAGTCACTAGCTGGAAGCAGTGTAGCACTACTGTGGGTAAGCGTCAACAGGCCGTTCTGAAGTTGATCTGCTTAGGGGACAAACAGCACACCGCCACAGAGCTGTGGCAGGGTATAAGGGACCAGACCGAGCTGTGGCTAACTTAGTCTTAAACTTAGTGGTTCAGCAGTTTATCAAAACCTACCCCAATTTGCCAGAGCTACTAGTGAAGGCGCGCCGCGTGTGTGCCCATTTCCACAAGTCATCCACAGCTTCAGCCGGTCTGTCAACGCTGCAGCAGTGCTTTCAGCTTCCAGCTAATCATCTGTTGTGTGATGTGAGCACGCGCTGGGACTCTACGTTCCACATATTGGCCAGGATTTGTGAGCAGAAGAGGGCAGTTGTGGAATGCCAGCTGCAACATGGTCATCGCCTTTCGAGTCAACTGCCACTATTAACAAGCAAGGGGTGGGCATTGATATCAGACCTCTGTGAGGTTTTAAAAAACTTTGATGAATCCACACAGATGGTTATTGGCGATAACGCTATTATCAGTGTAACCATCCCACTTCTGTGTCTACTCAAACGATCGCTGCTCACAATTAAGGAAGACCCTCTGAATGTGGCAGACGAGGAAATGGGGGAGGACATTAAACAGGGTGATAGCCAGCCCACCCTCAGTTCGTCTTCTCAGCGCGAATTGGACCATGAAGAGGAGGAGGAGCTGGAGACAGTTGCCTCTGCTACAGAGGGTAGTACCCATGGAACTTTAATTTCATCTGTTCAGCGTGGGTGGGCAGAAGAGGAGGAGGAAGATGAGGAGATGGAGAGTCATCCTGATGTCAACATCGATGTCTTGCCTGTTGGTACTCTGGCACACATGGCTGACTTCATGTTAGGCTGCCTTTCCAGCGACCCTCGCGTTATACGCATTTTAGATGGATTATTGGGACATGGATTATTGGGTGTTCACCCTTCTCGATCCCCGCTACAAAGAGAACTTCTTATCTCTCATTCCTCTGGTGGAGAGGATGAGCAAAATGGTGCAATACCAGAAGATCCTTGTTGGAAAATTGCACCAACATTTTTCATCTGACAATGCTGGCGGCAGAGTCCGTACTTCCTCAGGCAACCGAGGAAGGGAGACAAGGGGAACACACAGCAGTTCTAACAAAGACAGGGCAACACTCTCCAAGGCATGGGACACTTTTATGACACCCCGCCAGCAACCTCACCCTGAAGCTCGGCCTAGTGGTACAAGGGGGGAAAAGGTTCGGAAGATGGTGAAGGAATACATAGCAGACCGTGTCAGTGTCCTAAATTATCCCTCAGTGCCTTACAACTTCTGGGTGTCCAAGCTGGACATGTGGCATGAACTTGTGCTCTACGCCTTGGAGGTGCTGGGCTGCCCTGCCGCCAGCGTTTTGTCTGAGCGTGTATTTAGTGCTGCTGATGGCATTATAACAGATAAGCGTATCCGCTTGTCCACTGGCAATGCTGACAGGTTGACTCAGATAAAAATTAACAAGGCCTGGATTGCCCCTGATTTCTCAACTCCACCAGAGTAGAGTTGAGCTGATGATGAACATAAAGGCAATTTCAATCTATTATTTATAATGTACTCAATCTACTGTAGTGTATTCCCATGCACCTTTTCCACCACAAAAAGAGAGTATATGGTTGAATCTTGTTTTCTCCTCCTCAAGATTGTATATATTCCCTCCACTCAAATTTTTTTAATAGGGTCAGCTCACCAGCAGGTCCTCGCCCCTAATGTTTTAGAGGGTCAGCTCAGCAGTAGGCCCTCGCCCCTAATGTTTTAGAGGGTCAGCTCAGCAGCAGGTCCTCATATATAATGTTTTGCAGGGTCAGCTCACCAGCAGGTCCTCGCCCCTAATGTTTTAGAGGGTCAGCTTAGCAGCAGGCCCTTGCATATAATGTTTTAGAGCATCAGCTCATTAGCAGGCCCTCGCATATAATGTTTTACAGGGCAGCTCACCTGCAGGCCCGCAACTCAATGTGAATGAGGTCCTCCTTTATGTGATATACAGGTTGTATCAGAGTGGCTCTTCCTTGTAATTTTTGACAGCACTTGCACTGTATATACAATTACACAGGAAAGAATATTTTCAATACATTTTCCCTATAAAATCGATTTTTTACTTTGGTTTTGTGCGTAAAACCTTAATTAAGT
Source organism: Bufo gargarizans (assembly GCF_014858855.1). NCBI lineage: Eukaryota > Metazoa > Chordata > Amphibia > Anura > Bufonidae > Bufo > Bufo gargarizans. Next base: position 328,263,172 of record NC_058083.1, read on the forward strand.
AGATTTTGGACTTGGTGATGTCACGAGGGTATCAAGAGCCACGCCTGACTCCGTTGTACCCGGGGTCAGGAGGTCGCAGCGGTTGGCTGCACGCTCTATGTCAGATAGGGAAGTTTCCTTATTGTAGCTTTCTGGGTTTGCTTTACAAACCCTTTTGGCTCACTCAGGGATCCGTAGCTCCTTCTCTCAGCTGTTCCTTGTCCAGCACTCCCAATCCTCCTTATATTCCCCTCTCACACTTCTCTGGTTGCCAGATATAGAGCTTCCTGCCTGGACATCTATTCTGACCCACTGGAGCTGTGTTGCTGCGTTCTCTGAGTGTTGCCTTAGAACGCTACCCTCCGGATCCCTGTTGGACCTTTGTGGACAATTGTTGCCGTCCACCTGGGTGTTTGTGTTTGTCTGTGTTTGTCTGTCCTCTCCCTGGTGTTTCCCTCTTAGTGCAGTGGTGAGGACTAGCGATTCCACCGGCCCGTTCATTATCTAGGGCTCATTTCAGGGAAAGCCAGGGTTTAGGCACGTGATCGCCGCACGGGTGAGGAACCCGTCTAGGGACGTCAGGGCAGGCAGGTGCCAGCTGCAAGGTGAGTTAGGGGTCACCACCTTTCCCTCTCCCTTGGGCAGGGCTTTCCCTGTTTTCCTCCCTGTGCGTGTTGCCGGTCATTACATTATATCTGGCCCTTATTTTTGTGTAGGTAAAAAAAAAAAAAAAAAAAAAAAAAATTTTTTTACCTACTTAGAATCCAGTATGGATCCAATTGCTGCTCTGTCCGAACAATTTCATGGCCTGTCTTTGGAGGTGGCAGGATTGAAGGCGTCGGTCCTCCAGCAACAGCAGCAATTACAACAGACCGCAAGCCCAGCGGTTGCTACTGGTAACCAGGTTGTTGCGGAACCCAAGGTCCCTCTCCCTGACAGATTTTCTGGGGGAAGGGACAAGTTTTTGACGTTCCGTGAGGCCTGTAAACTATACTTTAAACTACGTCCTTACTCCTCTGGTAATGAAGAACAGCGGGTGGGTGTTGTTATTTCCCTGCTGCAGGGGGACCCGCAGTCCTGGGCGTTCTCTTTACCTACTGATTCCCAGGCTCTTCGGTCAGTGGATGAGTTTTTCGGGGCCTTGGGTCTCATATATGACGACCCTGACCGAGTCGCACTGGCTGAATCAAAATTACGGAGACTCCTACAAGGAGAGCGGCCGGTAGAGGAGTATTGCTCTGACTTCCGTAGGTGGGCTACGGATACCCAATGGAACGACCCGGCTCTCAGGAGTCAGTTCTGCTCTGGGTTATCCGAAAGGGTTAAGGATGCGCTTGCATTGTATGAGACCCCCTTTTCCCTTGATGCAGTTATGTCCCTTTCTATCCGTATAGATAGACGCCTTAGGGACAGGTTGAAAAAACCGGAGCCATTGGTAACCCCTCCCAAGCAGCAGTTAGTCTGTACGGACATAGACGAGCCTATGCAGCTAGGAGGAACTACTCGTCAGGTCCGTCCTCCTGAGGTTCGCCGTAGGCGTGGGGGTTGTTTTTTTTTGTGGGGAGAGGGGTCATTTCATTAACGTCTGTCCTTCTTTCCTCAGAAACAAAAAAAACGTCGGAAAACTACTAACCCCAGGCTGTGTGGAGGATGTCAGCCGGGGGGTATACGTTTCCTCCATACGTACATCGCAATTTGTGTTGCCAGCGGTTATTGTTTTTGGTGATAAGACAGAGACTGTTTCTTTCTTTCTAGACAGTGGAGCAGGGGTAAATTTGATAGATGCCCATTTTGCCCGCACTATGGGTTTGTCTCTCTGTACGTTACAGAGGACCTATTCCCATATTTGCTATAGATTCTGCTCCTCTGTCTCAGAGAAACCTCACCCACATCGTTCATAATTTACACCTTCGGGTAGGGGACCACCATAACGAGATGCTCTCATGTTATGTTCTGGAGGGGCTTCCCACTCCGGTGGTGCTGGGCCTTCCCTGGTTGGTAGCGCACAATCCAGTGGTGGATTGGCAGGCCAGGGAGATATTGGAGTGGAGTGAGCCGTGCAGAGAAAATTGCTTAAATAGCAATTGCTTAGTCGCCTCCATAACTACCCTACCTACATTTGTTTCGGACTTTGAGGACGTTTTTTCTGAAGAGGGTTGTCAGAAGTTACCACCTCATCGTCCTTATGATTGCCCGGTTAACCTTATTCCCGGCGCAAAATTACCCAAGACCAGGTTATATAATCTTTCAGGTCCAGAGAGACAAGCCATGAAGGATTATATCTCCGAGAGTTTGGCTAAGGGACACATCAGACCCTCTTCTTCACCCGTGGCTGCAGGGTTTTTCTTTGTTAAAAAGAAAGATGGGGGTCTGCGTCCTTGCCTAGACTTTCGTGAATTAAATCGGATAACCATCCGAGACCCATACCCTCTTCCTCTCATTCCTGACCTGTTTAACCAGATTGCGGGTGCTAGGTGGTTCTCCAAACTCGATCTTAGGGGGGCCTACAATCTGATTCGTATTAAAGAGGGGGATGAGTGGAAAACAGCTTTTAACACCCCTGAGGGGCATTATGAAAATCTAGTTATGCCTTTCGGCCTGACCAATGCTCCTGCCGTCTTTCAACATTTCGTTAATGACATTTTTAGTCATCTAATCGGCAGGTTTGTGGTAATATACCTAGATGATATCTTAATTTATTCGTCTGATCTGAAAACACATGAGGAGCATGTCAGACAAGTACTACAGGTCCTACGGACGAATGAATTATATGCTAAAATTGAAAAATGTGTTTTTGCCGTTTAGGAGATACAATTCCTAGGTTATTATTTATCTGCGTCAGGTTTCCGTATGGATCCTAGGAAGGTCCAGGCAATTTTGGATTGGGATCTTCCTGAGAACCTCAAAGCACTACAACGGTTCTTGGGCTTCGCGAATTTCTATAGGAAATTCATTAAAAATTATTCGGTGATCGTAAAACCCCTTACTGACATGACTAGGAAGGGGACTGATTTTTCTAAATGGTCTGACGCCGCTAAAGTTGCTTTTTCCTCTCTAAAAGAGAGGTTTACCTCAGCACCTGTACTAGTCCAACCTGATGTCTCTCAGCCTTTTATTGTTGAAGTCGATGCATCAGAGGTGGGAGTGGGGGCTGTGCTGTCTCAGGGTCCGTCTCCTGGCAAATGGCGTCCTTGTGCTTTCTTTTCTAAAAAACTATCTGCAGCAGAACAGAACTACGATATTGGCAATAGGGAACTGTTAGCTATTAAACTTGCGTTTGAGGAGTGGCGTCACTTTTTAGAGGGGGCAGTCCACCCCGTCACTGTGTTTACGGACCACAAAAATCTGCTGTACCTCGAATCAGCTAAGCGTCTCACCCCTAGACAGGCTAGGTGGTCGCTATTTTTTACCAGGTTTAACTTTGTGATTACCTATCGTCCTGGGGTAAAGAATACCAAGGCTGATGCACTATCTCGTTGTTTCCCTGGAGGGGGTAATGTGAGGGATCCGGTACCCATTCTACAAAGAGGAGTAGTTGTCTCTGCGGTACACTCTGCTTTGGAGGGGAAGGTGTTAGAGGCCCAGGGGGACGCCCCGGTCTCTTGCCCCTCAGAGAAATTGTTTGTACCGTTGAACCTACATCTCGAATTATTAAAGGAACATCATAATTCGGCACTTGCTGGGCACCCGGGTAGTAAAGCAACCTTAGAGCTATTGTCTCGTCGTTTTTGGTGGCCAAGGTTGCGTCAGGATGTATTGGATTTTGTGTCTTCTTGTTCTACCTGTGCGCGCGCAAAAGTTTCACATACACGTCCTGCAGGGTCTCTATTACCACTCGTCATTCCCAATAGACCATGGACACATCTGTCTATGGATTTTATCACTGACTTACCTTTGTCTGCGGGTAAAACAGTGATTTTGGTAGTAGTGGACAGATTTAGCAAAATGGCACACTTTATTGCGTTACCCGCACTACCTAATGCTAAAACTCTTGCTCAGGTATTCGTCAGTGAGATCGTGAAGCTTCACGGGGTCCCCTCCGATGTTGTTTCGGATCGGGGAACCCAGTTTATTTCTAAATTTTGGAAAGCTTTTTGTTCCCGTTTGGGGGTTCACTTGTCCTTTTCCTCAGCTTTCCATCCTCAGTCGAATGGACAGACTGAGCGTACCAACCAAAACCTGGAGACATATCTAAAATGTTTTGTGTCTGAAAACCAAGAGTTGTGGTCGTCATATTTACCGTTAGCTGAGTTTGCCATAAATAATCGCCGTCAGGAATCCACTGGCAAGTCACCTTTTCTTGGTGCATATGGTTTTCATCCCCAATTCTGTACTTTCAAAGAGGGGGGGTCTTCTGGGGTTCCCGAAGAGGAACGGTTTTCGTCATCTCTTTCATCAGTATGGCAGAAGGTGCAAGCTAACTTGAAAAATATGGGAGGTAAATACAAATGCATGGCTGATAAGAGACGGTCGCCAGGTCCGGACCTAGGAGTGAATGACTATGTGTGGTTGTCTACTAGGAATATCAAGTTGAAGGTTCCCTCTTGGAAACTGGGTCCTAGGTTTATTGGTCCTTACAAGATTGTAGCCATCATCAACCCCGTGGCTTTTCGCCTGGAGTTACCTCAGACTTTTAAAATCCATAATGTCTTTCATAAGTCGTTACTCAAAAAATATGTTCCACCTCTAGAACCGTCACCGCTGCCACCCCCTCCTGTTGTCGTGGATGGTAGTTTGGAATTTCAGATATCCAAAATTGTTAATTCTCGTCGGGTCCGCCGCTCTCTCCAATATCTGGTGCACTGGAGAGGTTACGGTCCCGAGGAAAGAATGTGGGTTCCTGCGTCTGAGGTAAACGCCGACAGGCTAGTCCGGATTTTTCATGCCTCTCATCCTGAGAGACCTGGTCCTGAATGTCCGGAGGCCCCTCGTAGAGAGGGGGGTACTGTCACGAGGGTGTCAAGAGCCACGCCTGACTCCGTTGTACCCGGGGTCAGGAGGTCGCAGCGGTTGGCTGCACGCTCTATGTCAGATAGGGAAGTTTCCTTATTGTAGCTTTCTGGGTTTGCTTTACAAACCCTTTTGGCTCACTCAGGGATCCGTAGCTCCTTCTCTCAGCTGTTCCTTGTCCAGCACTCCCCTCTCACACTTCTCTGGTTGCCAGATATAGAGCTTCCTGCCTGGACATCTATTCTGACCCACTGGAGCTGTGTTGCTGCGTTCTCTGAGTGTTGCCTTAGAACGCTACCCTCCGGATCCCTGTTGGACCTTTGTGGACAATTGTTGCCGTCCACCTGGGTGTTTGTGTTTGTCTGTGTTTGTCTGTCCTCTCCCTGGTGTTTCCCTCTTAGTGCAGTGGTGAGGACTAGCGATTCCACCGGCCCGTTCATTATCTAGGGCTCATTTCAGGGAAAGCCAGGGTTTAGGCACGTGATCGCCGCACGGGTGAGGAACCCGTCTAGGGACGTCAGGGCAGGCAGGTGCCAGCTGCAAGGTGAGTTAGGGGTCACCACCTTTCCCTCTCCCTTGGGCAGGGCTTTCCCTGTTTTCCTCCCTGTGCGTGTTGCCGGTCATTACAGGTGATCACTTTAAGCCCTTTTAAGCTGCATCAGCAGCAGCATGGTGATAAAAATGAGTGTCAAGGTGACATGGTGTAGAGATGGCAGCATGAGGAGGCCACATAGTGGCACAATGACTGGGTCTGGATAAAAGATTAAGGCCACAGAAAGAAAGATGCAGATGGAAACAATCTTTGGAGCTGTATCACAGTCACCTGCAGATTAATGCATCCATCAAAATCACCTAAAATCTTTTACTGGGTCAGCTCACCTGCAGGCCCGCAACTCGAATCTTTTACTGGGTCAGCTCACATGCAGGCCCACGACTTAAATCTTTTACAGGGTTGGCTCACATTTTAGAACTTTTTAGAGGGTCAGCTCAGCTGCAGGCCATTGCATAAAATGTTTTACTGGGTCAGCTCACCAGCAGGCCCAAACCTAAAATAATTTACAGGGTCAGCTCACCTTCAGGCTCGCAACTCAAATCTTTTCAAAAGAACATCGAAAGTTGATAGGGAAGATATCCAAATGGATCGTGGATCTCACGGGGACGTGCAATTAGGCAGAAGTTATCTAGTTAACAAAGCGGCAGCAGGACCTCTCCTGTATAACGTTTCCTCATGCAAAATACAGAAGTGACATTCCCTGTAATTTTTTATTACTCATTCCAATAACAGGGCATCTGAAGAGTCCTTTATTGTTATTTATCGTCACTACCTCCCTGAATCGGGAGTGGGTAATTGCCGCGTGCCTGCTGCCTTCCTTGCAATTTTGTGCTTTAATAACTTGACCCACCCTCTCTGGGTGGTTCACAATTATGAAAAAAATGTGGCAAGGCAACAACAGCCAATCAGATTTCAGCCATTGACCTCCCTTGGATGTGGTATACCTTTCTCAAGCTCCCTCTTCGGCATCGAACCCTGATTCCCTGTTACCCGTAATCACCATGGTAGGCAGAGAAAAGAACATCAAAAGCTGATAGGGCAGACATCCAAATTGATAGTCGTCGTCACGGGACATGCAATTGCCCAGAGGTTATCTAGAGTCACCAATGCGGCAGCAAGCCCTCGCCGCTAAGTTTTTAGATGGTCAAATCAGCAGGCCCTTGCTCCAAATGTTTTTGAGGGTCATCAGCAGGCCATCAATGATAATTTTTAAAGGGTGCGTATGATGCCCTCGTTTAAGTGTAACAAAGGGTGTTTTGGAGTGCCGGTTCCTTGTAATTTTTGGCAGCCCTTTCACTTTATGAGTGTAGGAGTCCCACTACCTGAACAATTGTACCACAATGTGAATGAGGCCTTCCTTTATGTGATATACAGGCTGTTTCGGAGTGCCTCTTGCATGTAATTTTTTGCAGCACTTGCACTTTATATACAATTGAATATACAGGAAAGAATGTTTCATAACAATTTTTCCTGTAAAAGTTTTGGGGGTTTAGTGCGCATTTTTGTCAGTCTATAAAAGTGACGTACAACTCTGACAACATGGTTCCCAGCAGCGACCTGGGAGTCCAAGATGCATCCAGATATCGTCCCCATAGTGTTCCCGATTCATTTCAGTGGTGTTTCTGTCACTTTCTGACCTTTTCCAATGGACCAGGCACCCTCCCCTCTTCAGAGCAGCTGGTTGTCTCCCATTGACTTCTATTATACTTGGGTGCTTGGCCAAGCACACAAATATAGCAATGTGTTCGGGCTGAACACCCGAATACTTTGGTGCTCGATTATCACAAATTGTCTAATAAAAATTGTCTAATAAAAAATTGTCTAATAAAAATTGTTGTTTTTTACTTATTGGCACTTGTGGGATGTGCATTTCTGTTGTGGTTCTCTTGACTGTACTTCAGTCTTGGTTTTTGCATAGTGTGTTTTGGTCCACTTTTGCACTCCCAATTGTTTATTCATATCTGTGTGCCCCCTTAATCTTATTGTTGCAACTATTATGGTCTATGGGACAAGCAATCAAAACATCCTAGGTTCTAGCCCTCTAAAAGGGCTAAAAGTTGTGTTTTTCTAAATTCTACATAATAACTAAAAAAGGTTTAAAAATAAAAATATTAAACATTCAAATCACTCCCCTTTTCCTATTTTTTTAATAAAAATAAACAATAAAAAATAAAACAGTTATTGCCATGTCCAAAAACATCTGGACTATTAAAATATAAAAATATTCCTGTGCGGTGTGCGCTGTGATGACTAAAAAATAAAAACACACAATTTTCCATTTTTGGTCACCTTGTCACCTCAAAAAAAGTGATTAACAGGGATCAAAAAGTTATACATATTACAAAAATGGTACCAATAAAAATGACAATATGTCCCACAAAAAACAAGCCTCCATACAGCTCTGTGGATGGAAATTTCTAAAAGTTAGGGCTGTCAAAAAATTGTTATGCAAAGAATTTTTTTTATTTTTTAAAGGTAGTAAAACCAGTACTGACTTGCAAAATAAGGATATCATGTCATTTTTAGCACACAGTGAATGCCGCAATATCAAAACCCAAAAAACCTTGTTGGAATTGTGGGGTTTTTACAATTTCACCCCACAAATAATTTTTTCCCATTTTTAAATATAAGATATGGTAAACTAAATAGTGCAATTTAATAAGCCCTAATAGTGCAAATAATTAGCCCTAATTTGGCCATATGAAGAGAAAATTAAAACAGCTATGGCTATTGGAATGTGGGAGGAAAAAAAGAAAACGCTAAAATGAAAATTGACCTGGTCTTTAAGGGGTTTTCCCATCTCAGACAAAGGGGGAATATCGCTAAGATATGTCCCCATTGTCTGATAGGTGCGAGTCCCACCGCTGGGACCCGCACCTACAATGAGAACGGAGCCAGAAAATAAACGGAGGGCGCACTGCGCATGCGCAGCCGCCCTCCATTAATTTCTATGGGGCCGCCGATAATAGCCAAGCAATGGCTCGGCTATTGCCGTCTGCTCCATTGAAATTAATAGGAGCATGGGCCGTGCATGCGCGGTGCGCTCCCAATCACTTCTATGGGAGCAGCGCTTGTTGTTGGATGGACCCCGGGAAATCTGGGGTCCTCCAGCCACAGCGCTCCCTGCTTCGTTCTCGTTCTAGATGTGGGTCCCACCAGTGGGGCCCGCACCTATCAGACAATGGGGGCATATACTAGCGATATGCCCCCATTGTCTGAGATGGGTATACCCCTTTAAGTCCTGAAACGTTAGCCTAGAAAACCCGTTTAAAGCTAGTAGTACTTTATTCACAGTCAGGTAGACATCATATAATACAAGCCAGAAGTCATAAATAGTGTGCTAGTAAGTATTTGATTTCATTGGAAATTAAATCCTCTTCCCTTTCCATGAATTAAATTCAATTGCATGTCAACTTCCTTTTGCATCTTGAGCCATTTGTTTGCAATGTACTGGTTGCCTGAGGCATAGACACATTTAAATAATTCTGTGCTATGGAGTTAACTAATGAATCCCATTTCAAATCAGTTCAGTAGAACTGTTGTCTATATCTAACACCTTCACACTTACAGCATTGATTTCAACAGGGGCAATTTGTATTTGTTGCTATTTGTTTATTTCAGTAGAACAGAGCTATCAGTGTTTAAAATAAATACTACACCAACAAATCTCACATTCTAAGGATAAAAAAGATGTAACAAGGATGAAATGAAATGTCAAAACTACGAGTAGCTCTAATTAGTGATGATCGAGCATGGTCGGCCGAACATCAGCTCGGCTCGAGCATCGCAATGCTCGGCACATCACAGTGTTCGGCCGAATACCGCGTTTGCTCGAGCGCCATGCTCGAGTCTCCTCCCTGCATGTTTGTTGGCTGCTACGCAGCCAATAAACGTGCAAATAAGTACTGCCACTCACTGTAATGCTGTAGCCATGTTGGTTACTGGCATTACAGTGATTGGCTGGCCGGAACATGTCATCGGGTGCTATAAAGCACCCGATGACACGTGGCTCAGCCAGTCTTAGTCAGGGAGAGCTGTACTGGGATAGTGTAGGGAATTGAATTACATTTTTTGGTTAGGCAATATATATTTTTAGTGCAACCTGAGCTAAATTACGTGCGATTAGAGACCCAAAAGTCCTTTTAAGGACTATTGTTGTATCTGGCAGCAATATATTATTAGCGCAACCTGCGCTAAATTGCGTGCAATTGTTTGGCCGCTGCAGACAGCGACATTATCTGTGCTACATCTCCTGTGTAGTGTGTGCACAGCCTAAAAATATCTGTGACATCCAGTGGACTTTTTCCGTAGACGGTGTCCACTGCAGACAATTACTTTACCTGCGTTACATCTCCCGTATAACGTTTGCGCATCCTAAAAATATCTGCGACATCCAGTGTACTTTTTACGTAGATGCTGCGGACAGTGACATAATCTGCGCTACATCTCTTGTTTAACGTGTGCGCATACAAAAAATATCTCTGACATCCAGTGTACTTTTTCTGTAGATGCTGCGGACAGTTACATAACCTGCGCTACATCTGCTGTATAACGTTTTTGAATCCTAAATATCAGTGACATTCAGTCTAATTTTTTTACTACTGGTAGCAGCGACATTACATGCGCTACATCTCCTGTATAACGTTTGTGCATCATAAATATCAGTGACAGTCAGTTAAAAAAAAATCGCTGCTCGTGACAGAGTCATTACATGCGCTACATCTCCTGTATATCGTTTGCGCATCATAAATATCAGTGACATTCAGTCTAATTTATTTGCGCATACACTTATAAAACCTGCGCTGCTGTATGTGTGACGTACTTTCAAGCATTTATACCATTTAATATGCAGAAGGCGAGCAGTAAGGTACGATACCTAGCTTCAGGGCCGCACAGAACACCAATCTTGAAGTCACACCAGTGTGACCAGGCGGTCGTTGGATTGCAGCAGACAATGCTTCCAGTCGGTTAATCACCACCCTTTCTTCCACAAAGTCAAGTCTCAGTAGCCAAGAGTCTGGTCAACAGAATCCTCACCCTGAGAGTCTTGGCAAACAAGTGATCCCACACTCGTATATTCCGAGGATCTCTTTTCATCACCATTCCTTTATTTTGGGCCTCTCACCAAGCCCACTTGTAGAGGGACATGAGAGGATTGTGTGCACTGATGCCCAAACTGTTGAGCATCCACAGTCATAAGAAAATGATGGTGGGGAAGGAAAATTAATATTTCACAATGTGGATGATGATGAGACACAGTTGCCAATAAGTCAACGGCAATTAGTGTCTCAAGAGGTTGATGATGAGGATGAGACACAGTTGTCAAGAAGTGAGGTTGTTGTTAGGTCACCAAGTCAGAAGGATGACCAGAGTGAGGAAGTGGAAGAGGAGGTGGTGGACGATGAAATCACTGACCAACATCGGAAGGTGGCAAGCCGAGCGAGGACAGCAGTACAGAGGGGGAGGGATCCGCAGAACCGCAACAGGCTGGAAGAGGCAGTGGGGTGGCAAAAGGGAAAAGGCAGGCCACACCAAACAGGCCCGCAACTGTTCCCCAGAGCAACCCCTGGCGGCAATCTCCCTTGCCAAGGGCTAAGTGTTCCACAGTCTGGCGCTTTTTTGAGGAAAATGCGGATGATAAAGAATTGTCATTTGCAACCTGTGCCATACCAACATGAGCAGGGGCGTGAACACTAGCAACCTCACCACCAGCATTATCCGCCACATGGCATCAAAGCACCCTAATAGGTGGGCTGAACACCTGGGTCCACATTCCATACCCCAGGCCTTTGAACGAAAGCGCAAATACCCAGCCACCCACCCACAGGCCATAGCACTAAATGTGTACTTTTCCAAATTACTGGCCCTGGAAATGTTGCCATTTAGGCTTGTGGACACTGAGGCTTTCCGCAGCCTGATGGCTGCGGTGGTCCCTCATTACTTACTCCCCAGTCGCCACTATTTTTCCCAGTGTGCCATCCCCACCTTACACCAGCATGTGTCCCGTAACATCACCCGTGCCCTGACCAACGGATTGGGGAGGTCCACTTAATGACACTACATTTCCCTGACGGCACACTGGGTGAATGTTGTGGAGGCCGGGACCGAGTCGTACCCTGGTATGCCACAGGTGCTACCGACGCCAAGGATTGTGGGTCCTATTTCCATCAGGATTTCCGCCACCACCTTCATTAGTGGCTGCAACCCCCCTTCTCCTCCTCCACCTCCTCCTCCACCTCCTCCTCCACTTCCACCTCTAATTTCTCATCTTGCAGCACAAGTCAGCCAGATGCCTAGTCCACATCTTTAAATTAGTGGTTTAGTAGTTTATCAAAGCCTACCCCAATTTGCCTGAGCTACTGGTGAAGGTACGCCGCATGTGTGCCCATTTTCAAAAGTCATCTGCAGCTGCCGCCGGTCTGGCATTGCTGTAGCAGCGCTTACAATTACCAGCTCACTGACTGTTGTGCTACGTGAGCACGCGCTGTAACTCCACGTTACACATGTTGGCCAGGCTTTGTGAGCAGCAGAGGGCAGTAGTGGAATACCAGCTGCAACATGGTCGTCGCCTTTCCAGTCAGATTCCACTCTTCACAAGCGATGAGTGGGCATTGATGTCTGACCTCTGTGAGGTTTTTACACAACTTTGAGCAATCAACACAGATGGTGAGCGGCGATGACGCTATTATCAGCATAACAAAAAATGATGCCCACCAGGAGAGAAATTATGGAAAGATCTCTCCAACTACCACAATAATTAGAACTTCAGAGAACAAGAGGCAGTGTAATCTAAGACTTAAAGTTTAATAGATACTATGATAAAAAGATACGAACATTACATATAGTGCCGAGTGTGTACACACCACAAACGTGTCACAAACCAAATTAACACAAAACAAAAAAATATTTCGGCATGGGGGACCGTAGATACGCGGTTACCCCCACACAAACAAGTAACACTTTTCTCCAAATCCGGCAAATATTCCACACAATAAAAGGAACAGTCTTACCAGTAGATGGAGATCATCTGGATGTCGTGATGTGGTTCCAGAAATCAATCTTACTTGCGGGCAGGGTCCAGATAAGACTCGCTGTCCCTAAAAAGCCCTGTCAAGCCTAGAATGCCCTCTGGCCCGACCCAGGGCGACCCATCCTGAACCTGGCCCTACGATATTAGAGACCCTGGACGTCCCTACCTAAGGGTACTAGTTGAGTGTGAACCCCTAAGGCAGGAATAAACCCTACGCATTTCGTCTGTAGTTAAACTAAGCCCCAGACTCATCAGGGTATAAAGATCTAGAAGAGGCAGAGGGGGGTGTTAGACCACCTATGGCTGGTGTAAACCAAGCGGACCCCCCACTCTCTCTCAATGAGGTGACAGGAAGATGGTATCATATACATGAAGCTGAAGTGGACTTAACAGTACAGATATGGAGACCTGACAAGGTGCACTAAGGCGTATGGCTATTAGGAAACTGCCCCCAGTCTATAGTTCATAAGGTCCGGTGGTCCAAGTATCAGCAGGGAGGACTGTGTGTGGCCCGTCCTCGACATGTGTAGTGCGGGCCGGCGTGTCTCGCTGTCCAGTGTTTAAAGGGGCGCAGTCTGTGGGATCTATATCGATCAGCTGTTGAGACCATTTGTTGAAAGTCTCCCCTCCTACATCAGGGACACCGGTGACTTACTGACCAAGCCCGAGGGCTTACTAATCGAGAAGGACTGGTTCCTTGCATCAATTGATGTGGAGGCCCTTTATTCGTCGATACCCCATGAGGTGGGTATCTCGGCAGGAAGACACTTTCTGAGAGCAAGGGGCCAACAATTTCTGAGTCAATAGATTTTATCATTGAACTTTTACAGTTTGTATTGACTAGGAATTGTTTTCTTTTTGATGGCCGGTACTTCCACAAGCTCAGGGGCGCCGCGATGGGCAGTTCTTATGCGCCGTCGTATGCAAATCTGCTCCTGGGCTGCTGGGAAGAAACCATTGCGTTTGGGGATCCCCTGTGACAGGTCTTGCCAATGTGGTGTTATGAATTGGTCACGCTTCATTGATGACATTTTTGTCATCTGGAGCGGGACCGAGCGAGAATTTAAGGAGTTTGTGGTAGATCTCAACAAGAATATGATAAATCTGAGGTTTACCTCAGTAATTGAGAAGGATCACTTACCATTTTTAGACATCCTTATCCAGACACCCCGCCAGAAACCTCACCCTGATGTGCGGCCTAGTGTCACAAGGAGAGAAAAGTTTTGGAAGATGGTGAAGGAGTACGTAGCAGACCATGTCAGCGTCCTCAGTGATCCTCAATGATGCCTTACAACTATTAGGTGTCCAAGTTGGACACGTGGCACGAACTGGTGCTCTACTCCTTGGAGGTGCTGGCCTGCCCTGCCAGCGTTTCGTCAAAACAGGTATTTAGTGCTGCTGGGGGCATAATAACTGATAAGCAGTGGCATAACTACCGGGGAAGCGACTGCTTCTGGGCCGGCACCCGGCAGCCCGGGCCCCTGCTTCCTGATCCCTGCAGAGCTGACAGGCACACACTCTGAGCTACGAGACCCTGGTGTATTTAAATCTCATTTGTCTTTCAGAAAAGTTTCACCTGGGATTTAAACTCGCAACCTTTCACTTCAGAGGCTAGGCATTTAACCACACAGCTATGACAGCTGTATTACCAGTTATAAAAAAAAAAAAAAAAATAAGACTTCTACTGTAGGTAACTTTGATACCTAAAGTACATACACATGACAGCTTCCCCAGCACACTGTGTATGGATGTAGCAGAGCTGCGTGTGTTGGGGCAACTGTCATGTGTATGGTTGCACACTAGGTATCAAAGTTATCTACAGTAGAAGTCATATATATAAAAAAAAAAAAATTTAAGTAACTGTCTGTACAGCTGTCATGGCTGTGTGGGTAAATGCTTTTCCTTTGATACAGAAGGTCATGGGTTCGAATCCCATCACAAATTTTTCTGAAAGACAGGCTAAATAGGAACACGAGCACCAAATCTTCAACACTAGAGGCTGCATCGCATCGCTGACACGGAGGTAAGTAGAAAAGTTTTTTTTTTTTTTTTTAATACTGGACTGTTACTTTACTGCCACGGGGGAAGGGGGTTGGGGGGGCTATTGGCGCCATGATACTGGCACATGGAGGGGGGAGGAGAGAGGCACTTGATACTGGCACATTAGGGGGCAGGGGGAGAGGATGGCACTATGATTTTGGCACATGGGGGGGCAAGAAATAGACATGAATCATGAACGGCAGTAATGTGAAATAATGGGGGGGGGCAAGAAATGGACATGAATCATGAGGGGCAGAAATGTGAAATAATGGAGGGGTGGGGGGGCAAGAAATGGATATGAATCATGAGGGGCAGAATGTAGGACATGAATTATGGGGGGGGGGAGGCAAAATGTAGATTCGCTACCGGCCCTGGATAGGTATATAGTGTGAATCCAGCACAGTAGTGTGTGTGGTGTATGTAGCAGAGCTGTATGCGACAGAGGAATGTATAATGTGCACAGCACAGCTGTGTATGTAAAATGTGCAACACAGTGATATATAATGTGCCACTCAGAGCTGTGTGTGTAGCAAAGATGTGTATGCAAAATGTGCAACACAGATATATATAATGTGCCACTCAGAGCTGTGTGTGTAGCAGGCTGTGTATGCAAAATGTGCAACACAGTGATATATAATGTGCCACTCAGAGTTATGTGTGTAGCAGAGCTGTGTATGTAAAATGAGCAACACATTGATATATAACGTGCCATCCAAAGCTGTGTGTGTGTGTGTGTGTGTGTGTGTGCGTGCATGTAGCAGAGTTGTGTATGTAAAATGTGCAAAAACCCTGATGCTCTCTAAAAGAGCAAGCAATATAAAACATTGTAGTTTGATACCTTTTACCCCTTAAAGACCGGGCCCATTTTCATTTTTACATTAGCCATAACCTTTTTATTTTTCCATTCACATAGTCATATGAGGGCTTTTTTTGTGTGGGACAAGATGCATTTTTTAAATGTCGACACTTAATTTACCATGTCTTGTATCAGAAAGCAGGAAAAAAATAAATTCTTTGTGGGTTAAAAAAATTAAATAAAAAACACACACAATTCCGCCAAGGTTTTTGAGGTTTTGACATCACGGCGTTCACTAAAAATTACGTCTTTATTCTGCGGCTCAATACGATACAAAACTTGTATAGTTTTTATTTGGTTTAATTACTTTAAAAAAATACTTTTATATATTTCGGTCTATGTGAGGGCTTGTTTTTGTGTAACGATCAGTAGTTTTCTTGGGGGGGGGAGGGGGCCCCATACAAAAATTTGCTGTGGGGACCAGTCACTTCTAGTTACGCCCCTGCTGATAAGTGCATCCGACTGTCAACTGAAAAGGCTGACAGGTTGACTCTTATCAAAATGAACAAGGTCAGCTCAGCAACAGGCCCTCACCCCTAATATTTTAGATCATCAGCTCAGCAGCAGACCTTCACCCCTAATTTTTTAGATGGTCAGATCAGCAACAGGCCCTCACCCCTAAAGTTTTAGAGGGTCACTATCAGGTCCTTGCTCCTAATGTTTTTGAGGGTCACCAGCAGGCCATCAATAAAAATTTGTCAAGGGTGTGTATGATGCCCTCCTTTATGTGTAATAAAGGGTGTATTAGAGTGCCGGTTCCTTGTAATTTTTGGCAGTCCTTTCACATAGTGCATAGGCTTTATGAGTGGAGGAGTCCCACTACCTGAACAATTGTACCACAATGTGAATGAGGCCCTCCTTTATGTGATATACAGTTTTCCTAACAATTTCTCCTCTAAAATTGATTTTCTCTTTGGTTTTGTGTGTATTATTGTCAGTCTGTAAAATTAGCGTACTACTTGGACAACATCGTTCCCAGCAGCGACCTGGGAGTCCAAGATGCATCTAGACATCCCAAACCATTTTAGTGGTGTTTCCATCAATTTCTGTCCTTTTACTATGAAACAGACACCCTCCCCTCTTCATAGCAGGGGGTGCCTGGTTTAATGCTCGGGTTCTCCCATTGACTTCCATTGTGCTTGGGTGCTCAGTAGAGCACCCTAGCATCCCAAGGTGTTGTACTCGAGCACCCAAGCTCGATAAACACTAGCTCTAAATGAATACTACTTTAACTAATACCATTTAAGACCATGATCTTGTCGGCACTTTTACATTATACAGGGAGTGCAGAATTATTAGGCAAATGAGTATTTTGACCACATCATCCTCTTTATGCATGTTGTCTTACTCCAAGCTGTATAGGCTCGAAAGCCTACTACCAATTAAGCATATTAGGTGATGTGCATCTCTGTAATGAGAAGGGGTGTGGTCTAATGACATCAACACCCTATATCAGGTGTGCATAATTATTAGGCAACTTCCTTTCCTTTGGCAAAATGGGTCAAAAGAAGGATTTGACAGGCTCAGAAAAGTCAAAAATAGTGAGATATCTTGCAGAGGGATGCAGTACTCTTAAAATTGCAAAGCTTCTGAAGCGTGATCATCGAACAATAAAGCGTTTCATTCAAAATAGTCAACAGGGTCGCAAAAAGCGTGTGGAAAAACCAAGGCGCAAAATAACTGCCCATGAACTGAGAAAAGTCAAGCGTGCAGCTGCCAAGATGCCACTTGCCACCAGTTTGGCCATATTTCAGAGCTGCAACATCACTGGAGTGCCCAAAAGCACAAGGTGTGCAATACTCAGAGACATGGCCAAGGTAAGAAAGGCTGAAAGACGACCACCACTGAACAAGACACACAAGCTGAAACGTCAAGACTGGGCCAAGAAATATCTCAAGACTGATTTTTCTAAGGTTTTATGGACTGATGAAATGAGAGTGAGTCTTGATGGGCCAGATGGATGGGCCCGTGGCTGGATTGGTAAAGGGCAGAGAGCTCCAGTCCGACTCAGACGCCAGCAAGGTGGAGGTGGAGTACTGTTTTGGGCTGGTATCATCAAAGATGAGCTTGTGGGGCCTTTTCGGGTTGAGGATGGAGTCAAGCTCAACTCCCAGTCCTACTGCCAGTTTCTGGAAGACACCTTCTTCAAGCAGTGGTACAGGAAGAAGTCTGCATCCTTCAAGAAAAACATGATTTTCATGCAGGACAATGCTCCATCACACGCGTCCAAGTACTCCACAGCGTGGCTGGCAAGAAAGGGTGTAAAAGAAGAAAATCTAATGACATGGCCTCCTTGTTCACCTGATCTGAACCCCATTGAGAACCTGTGGTCCATCATCAAATGTGAGATTTACAAGGAGGGAAAACAGTACACCTCTCTGAACAGTGTCTGGGAGGCTGTGGTTGCTGCTGCACGCAATGTTGATGGTGAACAGATCAAAACACTGGCAGAATCCATGGATGGAAGGCTTTTGAGTGTCCTTGCAAAGAAAGGTGGCTATATTGGTCACTGATTTGTTTTTGTTTTGTTTTTGAATGTCAGAAATGTATATTTGTCAATGTTGAGATGTTATATTGGTTTCACTGGTAAAAATAAATAATTGAAATGGGTATATATTTGTTTTTTGTTAAGTTGCCTAATAATTATGCACCGTAATAGTCACCTGCACACACAGATATCCCCCTAAAATAGCTAAAACTAAAAACAAACTAAAAACGACTTCCAAAAATATTCAGCTTTGATATTAATGAGTTTTTTGGGTTCATTGAGAACATGGTTGTTGTTCAATAATAAAATTAATCCTCAAAAATACAACTTGCCTAATAATTCTGCACTCCCTGTAGGTGCTCCAACAATTAGAGCTCCTGTCCAGCAGGATCAGTATAACATGAGAGTAATACAGGCACAAAACTGACCCACCAGCGGGTGTAATTAACTGAGCGAACAGCAAGTGTTATGATTAGAGATGAGCAAAGTTTAAAAAAATTATATTCGGTCACTTCGCCAATTTTTTCCCAAAATGTCTTTAGTTCCAAATTAATTTGTCACGAAGTGCGTTAGGTCTATCCTGGCCTCAAATTAAACTTCAGGGAGAATCTATCCTGGTCTACATCACTGTGCATTGCAGCAACATGCATACCTAGTGCTTTCTGGTAGCGAAACAGTTAGACCCCTTTCACATGAACGAGACCGCACAGAATCCGGACCCATTCATTTCAATGGGGCTGTGTTGGTTTTCACACATAACTTGTGCGTTGCGTGAAAATCGCAGCATGTTCTATATTCCGCAATTTTCATGCAACGCTGGCCCCAAATCGAGCTGTGTGAAAATCGCATCACATCCGCAAGCAAGTGCGGATGCAATGCGCTTTCACGGATAGTTGCTAGCAGATGTTGTTTTTATACCTTCAGTTTTTTATCACGCGCGTGCAATATGCATTAAATCGCATTCCATGTGCGCGATAACAGCTTAACGCGATCGCAGACAAAACTGAATGACTTTATTTGCGAAATCACAAATTTTTCGCAATGCATCTGGACCTAATCCGCACATGCTCGTCTGCAACAAACCTTACTGTGCGTCTGAGTGACCAGCAGGTCACATATATGGCTGTGCGCATCATTGTGCAAGCCACAAACATTCCTAGCTAACCCCTAGCAAAACAAAAAAAAACATACAGAATCCTTCAGTAAAGCAATAAAAAAAAAAGCCTGTGCACCCATGCAGGTGTCCCAATGACTCTTTAGTGAAACAAAATAAGGACATGGAGGCAGTGCCAATAAAGTAGTGGAGAAAAAAGAAATCTTTTAATCCATGTTATGGCAGTGCAAACACATGCGTTTAAATCCCTTCTGTTAGATGTAGAATGACTGTGCTTCACTGTTAGGCTTAGTTCACAATTCACTTATTTAGTCAGTAATTATGAGCCCAAAGCAAGTGCGGGTCAAACCCACAGAACAGGCACAGATCTATTCTTGATACCTAATCAGAGAGAAGGTTTGGCTCCTTAATTTACCTCATAATAAGGGCTCATGCACACATGTATGTTTATTCTGTTTCCATTCCGTTAACCATGCAGTGGCCTAAAATTTAAGGAGTGGACCCATGACAGTGCAAAGGGTGTCAGCAGTTAGACTGTGTTCACATCTGACTTCACACCGTCAGTATTTGGTCAGCATTTGATCAGCATTTGATCAGTATTAGTAAGACAAAAATAAGAGTGAATCCAAAACAGAGATAACATGTGATGGAAATATTTGCATGTCTTCTGTGTTGTGGACCCACTCCTGCTTTTAGCTTCCAAATCATGATCAAATCCTGATGCAATATACTGACCATGTGATAAAGCCCTCATGCTCAACTTGTGTAAGTTTTGGCCATTTGCCTCTGAAATCGGCTTTCTTCAGATGGAAAAGAAGTCTTGCATGCATGAAATTCCCACACTGCCGAGTATGGCATTTTAACCCCACCACTCAGTGCTAACTGCCTGCCGCTGCCTTTATGAATCCGTGCACCGCTAGTTCTTTCCTGACAGGTAGGCTCCTGAGTAGCAGACGGTCTACCCCGGGAGCTTTTGGCTCCAGATCTCCCACTGCTTCCACCCTGCTGGTTCTTCGGCCTACTACCGCCCTGCTGCTGTCTCACGGGCCTGCTGCCACCCTCACCCCTTGATAATGCTGATGATGCCCCCTCTTCACCTGGCTTCATCATCCTTTAATGTAAGTTTGTCACCCTCTCCAGTCTCATGGCCACGTCCCTGACCGCTTGCAACACATGATCCCACCCAACTGTCATCATCGCTAGTTGCACATCTAAGGGAGGACGCACTGGACCTCTCCTCCAAGTCTGTGCTGTACCTACTGACAGCCTTCACTGAACTCATCCATGCTGAAAAGCAGAGCAGAACCGGCAGCAGGCATAACTTCCCAAAAAGAAGGAGCAGCAAAAGAAAGAGTTGCAGGACAAGTGAGGGCGCATAGGTTGTTCCTGGGCCATGCCAACTAAGTGTGGTGTCAGTGGAACTTACCGATTCCTGTCTGTGTGTGCCTTTTGTGACCTGAGATGATGTTGAAGAGGGAGTCAACCCTTCCAGCATAGCTGGATTGTTGGTCATAACACGACCGCTAGATGACAGTGCCAGCTCTGTTCTGTTGCTGCGGTTGCTGCTACCACCACCCCTTCTTCTGCTGCTACTTGTGCCAGCTACAGCAACATTTTTGCCACTGTCCGCTACTGTTGAGGGCCCAGGCAACTGTCTGTTGGCCATAGTGTACAGTAACTGTATCAATAATGTAACAGATGAAGTATGAATAGTGCAGCAGAAAAACTAGAAAAATGCACCTATATATTAAACCGCCTGTTGACAATGAGTCTGATGCACCATACGTTTATGTATAACTGAACAGATTAATTATTAATGGTGCAGCAGATGAACTAGGTACACACGCCTATATATTAGACTGTTAAAACGAAGGGCTTGTTCACATCACCGTTATGGATTCCGTCATTGTTTTCCGTTATAATATGATTATAATGGAAAATAATGGAATCCATAAGACGAAAGTCAAAACAGAAGCCATTAAGAGGCATTCCGTTTTGATCCTTCATAATACAAGTCTATGGGCAGCATAACAGATCCGTCCTTGTTGGCATTATGTAGGAATCCTGTCCTGCATAATGGAAACTAGGAAGAATCCGTTATGCTGCCCATTGACTTGTATTATGACGGAATGCAAAATGGAAGCCTTTAAAAGGCATTCCATTTTGCTTTCCGTCATAATAGAAGTCTACGGGCAATCATGACAGATCCGTCTGGTTTCCATTATGCAGAACAGAATAAAGTCCTGTTGACAGGACTTTGTTTTCCGTATTGCATAACGGGAACCAGACAAATCCGTTATGATTCAAATAGACTTCTATTATGACGGATCAATATGGAATGCCTTTTAAAGGCTTCCGTTTTGACTTCGGTCTTATGGAATCCATAAAAACAAAAATGGAATCCATAACGATGATGTAAACCTGCCCTAAGTCTGATAAATAGTCAGTCTGTGTATAACAGAACAGTTTAAGTATAATAGGCCCAGCAGATGAACTATATAAACATGCCTATATTACACCGACTGTTGACAATGAGTCTGATGCAGAGTACGTCTATGTATAACTGAAGAGATTAATTATTAATGGAGCAGCAGATTAACTAGGTACCAATGCCTATAAATTGTGGTACAGAAGTTCCTCCGTACATACCCAAGGTTGAGTGACATTGTGCAAAGGGCACGTAGGATTGCCAGCCACTTCCGACGCTCCCTAACTGCCGCCGCGTCCCTGTCCAAACTGCAGCGGGACAACAGCCTGCCCCCCCACAGGCTGATTGTGGACAGTGTGACGTTGTGGAGCTTCATGCTGGAGAGGTTGTGGGAGCAGTGACGGGCTGTGAGGGAGTACCTGCTGGACCTAGGCACTCCAGGGCCATCACACCCACTCCCCTACATCACTAATGCAGAGTGAGGGAAGATACAGCAGGTCTGCCACATGTTGCCCCCATTCCAGCAGGCGACAAAGATGGTCAGTGTGGAACATGTCGGCAATGACATGCTCCCCTAGTGTTCCTGCTGGACAGGACACTAGATCGCCTGCTCAAGGCTGGGGAGAGTGCCTTGGTGGAGCATGAAAAGTCAACCATTCTCCACCAGGACCAGCCACAGGACGAGGAGGAGAAGGATGATGAATTAGTGGATGTCCAGAAGTCTGGGCCTGGTCAGGAGGGAGAGCCGGTGCTGGGGGCACCGTTAATCCTGGGGTGGGGCATCTCCGACTGGGAGCAGCAGCATCAGCAGCAGGAGGACCAAGAGGTCATGGTCCCGGGCAGTCATGAAGACTCACAGCGGGCTGTGCTCTTCCCCATGGCTGCCCATATGCTGCGATGCCTCAGGAGGGACTCCCAGATCAAGAAATTGAAGGAGAGTGATGACTTTTGGTTGGCCACCCTTTTAGACCCTCGCTGCAAGGGGAAACTGGAGTAGTTCATCCCAGCCGTATTGAAAAATTGCGGGCCTGTCTGTTCCAACCGCTGGAGGAGGCAAACCCTCGGCCTCAAGCTCCAGTTCTCCCCGCCCATTTCTGCCAGCAAGTGGTTGGCACCAGCAGCACCAGCCAAGCAGGTGACCCTCTGGGTGAGATGAGGCTCTTCTACCAGTCTGCACGACCCAGTACCAGCGGCTGGCCTGCATAGTGGCAGACTACATGGGGTCAGTAGGTGCTTCTGACAGCATGAGCACCGACAACCCCATGGAGTATTGGGTTGCCAGGCTAGACACCTGCCGTGAGCTCGCTCAGTATGCGCTGGAGTTACTATCTTGCCCTCCCTCCAGCGTACTGTCTGAGTGGGCATTCAGTGCACCAGGTGGGGTGGTCACAGACAAGCGGACCCATCTGTCCACAGACTCCGTGGACAGACTCACATTTATTAAAATGAATGAGTCCTGGATCGGCAGTAACTTCTTGGCCCCAGCTGTCGGTTCAGGGCGGTGAATGGTCCCTTGTCCATCCTTTGCTCTCCCTCCCAAACTACGTTGTTTTTTAATCGATCTGTGCCAATTACTCATGTTTTTAATTATTTATTTATTGAATAGGTATTAATTGTTAATTTAGAATCATGTATATATTAATAAAAAAAATTAATCCATAATGCTGTTTTTAAAGTTTGAATTATGTAATGTCAAATTATCTTTTAATATTTATACATTTTAAAAAAACTCATGTTTTTATCGAATCATTTATTTATTTTACGTTAAAGTATGAAATCTATATGAATTAAATTCTTCACAATCATGTATAATTAGATTATTTTCAGTTTGTTCTGCATCTTGTTTAGTTTTTGTATTTATTTATTGAGTACTGGTTTTAAAATATTATTTTTAATATATCATGTCTATTTATTAGTTTATTTATTAGTATATATTTGATCTATTTATTGTATTGTAAATTTGTAATCAGGCTTTTTTTAATTTTTTATTACAATTAATTATGAACTTTTAAATGTTTAAATCATGTAATGTATAATTTTCTGGTTCAATTTTTTTATTGTTTAAAATCATGTTTTTCTTGATTCCTTGATTTATTATTTTTTCTATTGTTATAAATTATTACATTTGAATGTTTAAAATCATATTTTATTAGATTTATTTTAGTTTGTTAACCCTTTCATGACCAAGGGTCATTGATGCCCCATTGTCCAGGTCAAAATTTACAAATCTGACATGCGTCACTTTATGTGGTAATAGCTTTGGAACACTTTTACTTATCCACGCCATTCTGAGACTGTTTTCTCGTGACACATTGTACTTCATGATAGTCATATATTTGAGTCAATATGTTTCACCTTTATTTATGAAAAATCCCAAATTTACCAAAAAGTTTGAAAAATTCTCAATTTTCCAAATTTCTATTTCTCTGCTTCTAAAACAGAAAGTCATACCTAATAAAATATTCATTACTTAACATTCCCCATATGTCTACTTTATGTTTGCATCATTTTGGAAATGCCATTTTATATTTTTAGGGCGTTAGAAGGCTTAGAAGTTTAGAAGCAATTCTTACAATTTTTAAGAAAATTTCCAAAACCCACTTTTTAAGGACCAGTTCAGGTCTGAAGTCACTTTGTGGGGCTTGCATAGTGGAAACCCCCAAAAATGACCCCATTGTAGAAACTACACCCCTCATGTTACTCAAAACTGATTTTACAAACTTTGTTAACCCTTTAGGCGTTCCACAAGAAATAAAGGAAAATGGAGATTAAATTTCTAAATTTCACTTTTTTGGCAGATTTTCCATTTTATAATTTTTTTTTCTTTAATACATTGAGGGTTAACAGCCAAACAAAACTCAATATTTATTACCCTGATTCCGCGGTTTACATAAACACCCCATGTGTGGTTGTAAACTGCTGTACGGGCACACGGCAGGGCGCAGAAGGAAAGGAATGCCATACGGTTTTTGGAAGGCAGATTGCGCTGGATTGGTTTTCTGAACACCATATGCCGCGGCATCTATGGGGTTACAACAGAGTGTCAGCATAGAGCTGACACTCTGATGATGGCGGCGGCTCAGGAATGGAGCCGCCGCCATCACACACAGCAGGGGGACCAAATTGTATCGGGGGCAGGGGGCAGCGCTGGAAAGGGAGGGGGGGGTGTTACTGAATGTATGGGGCGGACTAACACAGACTAACCAATCGGATCAATTGCCGGCAAGGGGCCACTCTGATTGGTCCCTTGCCGGCATTACTGCACTGTATGTTGTCAGTGACAGCATACAGGGCAGGGGCAGAAGCTTTAATCCAAGCGCTTTGCAGCGCTTGGAATAAAGAGCTGCCAGAACGTTTATATACGTGTTAGCTGCACAGGGTATGTGCATCTATCACGTATATATACGGATTGCGGTCGGGAAGGGGTTAATCATGTTTTGTAATTACTGTATTTATTTAGTGAGTACTTTTTAAACAAAAGTATTCTTATTATATCAACTATTTTTAATTAATTGTAATAAGTTTGTTTATTTGGTTCAAATTTTTCAAAATATCGAGTTTTTCCCAAAATAATTCACAGATAAGGCACAACAACTCTCTAGCAGACCAATGCGTTAACACAGCCTGCCTCACTGTGTTCTGATTCCTCCTAGCCAGAGGGCAGTAGGACTGTCATGGTTGAGCAGAGGCTCTGTTGGCCTCCGTTTGTCTGTGAGGAGGCATGTGTACCTCCACTCGCACCACCCATACACGATCGGCGCTGTACACACTCAGGGCTAAGGACATGGGCACGACCATGTCCTCTGATCGTCTGAGCCCAGAAGGCAGTAGAGAAGTTGGTTGCCATGTGCTGGGTGTGTTCATGTCCCCGACTCTGCTGCTGGGGTCAGTTCCTCTTCCTCTGGGTCATGACTCTGTCATGGTCCCCGTCTACTGTTGGGGTCCTTGGCGGCTGCCTCAAGTGCACAGCCTGTTTCAGCTATCGATGTTCATGCAGCAGAATAAGCATTTAGCTGCTAGGCTTGACTACACACGGGGAATAGTGTCAAACAGCCTGGAGCAGACTTCAACATGGAGGGGCTGATAGGCACAGGGGAGCACCTCAACTGTCATCCAGCAGAGCGGTGGTTGTAGGCTTTTTAGAAGGCACCATGCGTGCTGGAGTGACATTGAACAGCCATTACAATTAACCCACATAAGTTAAGTATTAGTGCTTATTGTATGTGGACTTGACATCTACATTAACCACCTCAGCTCCCCTAGCCTAAACACCCTTAATGACCAGACCACTTTTTAAAATTTTGCACTACACTACTTTCACGGTTTATTGCTCGGTCATACAACTTACCACCCAAATTAATTTTACCTCCTTTTCTTCTCACTAATAGAGCCTTCATTTGGTGGTATTTCATTGCTGCTGACATTTTTACTTTTTTTTATATTAATCGAAATTGACAGAAATTTTAGCAAAAAAATGACATTTTTCACTTTCAGTTGTAAAATTTTCAAATAAAACTACATTTCTATAAACATTTTTCTCTAAATTTATTGTTCTACATGTCTTTGGTAAAAAAAAAATGCAATAAGTGTATATTTATTGGTTTGCGCAAAAGTTATAGCATTTACAAACTATGGTACAAAAATGTGAATTTCAGCAATTTGAAGCAGCTCTGACTTTCTGAGCACCTGTCATGTTTCCTAAGGTTCTACAATGCCCAGACAGTAGAAACACCCCACAAATGACCCCATTTCGGAAAGTAGACACCCTAAGGTATTCGCTGATGGGCATAGTAAGTTCATGGAAGTTTTTATTTTTTGTCACAAGTTAGCGGAAAATGATTGCAAGAAAAATAAAATAAAAAATAAAGTCTCATATTCCACTAACTTGTGACAAAAGATAAAATTTTAGATGAACTCGCCATGCCCCTCACGAAATACCTTGGGGTGTCTTCTTTCCAAAATGGGGTCACTTGTGGGGCATTTATACTGCCCTGGCATTTTAGGGGACCTAAAGCATGAGAAGTAGTTTGAAATCCAAATGCGTAAAAAATGCCCTGTGAAATCCTAAAGGTGCTCTTTAGAATTTGGGCCCCTTTGTGCACCTAGGCTGCAAAAAAGTGTCACACATGTGGTGTGCAGAAGAAGTAGGGCAATGTGTTTTGGGGTGTATTTTTACATATACCCTTACTGGGTGAGAGAAATATCTCTGTAAAAGTCAACTTTTCCCATTTTTTTATACAAAGTTGTCATTTGACAGAGCTATTTCTCTCACCCAGCATGGGTATATGTAAAAAGAAACCCCAAAACGCATTGCCCTACTTCTCCTAAATACGGCACTACCACATCTGTGACACTTTTTTCAGCCTAGGTGCAGCATGGCGAGTTCATAGAAGATTTTTTTTTTGGGCACAATTTTTTTGGGCACAAGTTAGCGGAAATTATTATTTTTTTTTTCACAAAGTCTTTCTGCTAGCTTGGGACAAAAAGTTCAATCTTTCATGGACTCAATATGCCCCTCAGCGAATACCTTGGGGTGTCTTCTTTCCAAAATGGGGTCATTTGTGGAGCGTTTGCACTGCCCTGGCATTTAAGGGTCTCCGCAATCATTACATGTATGGCCAGCATTAGGAGTTTCTGCTACTCTCCTTATATTGAGCATACGGGTAATGAGATATTTTTTTTTCCGTTCAGCCTCCGGGCTGAAAGAAAAAATAAACGGCACAGATTTCTTCATTCGCATCGATCAATGTGGGTGAAAAAATCTCTGCCAAAAAAATGCGTAAAAAAAAAAAAAGGAGGGGAAAGGCATCTGCCAGGACATAGGAGCTCCGACCAACATCCAAACCCACTCAGCTTGTATGCCCTGGCAAACCCGATTTCTCCATTCACATCAATCGATGTGGATGAATAAATCATTGCCGGAATTATTATATTTTTTTTATACAAAGTGTTTGCCAAAGCATATGAACACTGACCCTCAGCTCATAAGTCTCGGCAAACGTATCTTTTTTACTGCAGAGGAGAAATCTCGTCTTGCAGCACCGCATACACTGACTTTTGTGTAATCTGACAGGCCGCAACGCAATAAATGTATTAACATTAACTTTAGACAACATTTGAAACAGAACATAAACTTTGAAAAAGTTTATTGAACTTTTGGAACAAAATTTTTTTGCTTACCTGTGATTTTTTTTTTTACCTTTATAGGACAAACCTCTCCTTCCCCATGGGACAATGTGCAAAGCGCAAATCGCCCAGAGATGTGGCGAAGTACATTATGCACTTTGTCCCAGGTGAAAGGAGAGGTTTGTAGCAGCTGTGAGTGAAAGGGCCCTAAGAGCCCTGTGTGCCTGTCCTGTGTGACGCAATCCCTATACTAATAGTGTACCTGTGTGTGGTACTTCTGGAAACACTCCCCTAAGCATAGGGCAGGGTGGTCAGGGCAGTACGAACAAAAAATAGCGGGTGTCATGCCTTATTCCACTCCTGCTACAAACACAACATTTTTTTTGGGGTGGCGATTGGTTTGAGGTACCAGCAACGACATTGGGGAAATGACGCTCATGTAGACGGCTCACTACACTTGTGGTTGGGGCCACGGAACCTCCTGGATACAGGAGGTTCTCGATGATCCCTTCCTGAAATTTGAGGAAGGATCTTGTTCTCCCAGCCTTACTGTAGAGAACAAAACTATTGTACAGTGCCAATTGAATTAAATATACAGACACCTTCTTATACCAGCGTCTGGTCCTGTGAGAAAGTAAATAAGGAGCCAACATCTGGTCATTGAAGTCCACCCCTCCCATGAGCGAATTATAGTTGTGGACACAGAGGGGCTTTTCAATGACTCCAGTTGCTCATTCAATTTCGATTGTCGTGTCTGCGTGAATGGAGGAGAGCATGTAAACGTCATGCTTGTCTCTCCATTTCACCGCGAGCAGTTCTTCGTTACACAAGGCAGCCCTCTCCCCCTTGCAAGACGGGTGGTAACGAGCCGTTGGGGGAAGCCCCGTCGACTAGGTCGCGCGGTGCCACAGCAGCTAATCTGTTCTAAAAACAAATGCCTGAAGAGGGGCACTTGTGTAAAAATTCTCCAAATAAAGATGGTACCCCTTGCCAAATAAGGGTGACACCAAGTCCCAGACTGTCTTCCCACAGCTACCCAGGTAGTCAGGGCAACCGACCGGCTCCAGGGTCTGATCTTTACCCTCATACACTCGAAATTTGTGCGTATAGCCTGTGGCCCTTTCACAGAGCTTATACAATTTGACCCCATACTGGGTGCGCTTGCTTGGGATGTATTGTTTGTAGCCAAGGCGCCCGGTAAAATGTATAAGGGACTTGTCTATGCAGATGTTTTGCTCAGGGGTATACAAATCTGCAAATTTGGTGCTAAAGTGGTCTATGAGGGGCCGAATTTTGTGGAGCCGGTCAAAAGCTGGGTGGCCTCTGGGACGAGAGCTGCTGCTGTCACTAAAGTGCAGGAAACGTAGGATGGTCTCAAATCGTGTCCTGGACATGGCAGCAGAGAACATGGGCATGTGATGAATTGCGTTCGTGGACGAATATGACCGCAATTCATGCTTTTTTGTCAGGCCCATGTTGAGGAGAAGGCCCAGAAAAGTTTTAAATTCGGAAACTTGAACGTGTTTCCACCGGAAAGACTGGGCATAAAAGCTTCCCGGGTTGGCGGCTATAAATTGAGTGGCATCGTCGGGGCTCTATGCTGGAAGAATCCTGATCAGTTTTATCCTAATGCATTCTCAATGGAGAGAAATCCGTTCAGGATGCATCAGGATTAGGGATGAGCGAACCCGAACTGTATAGTTCGGGTTCGTACCGAATTTTGGGGTGTCCGTGACACGGACCCGAACCCGGACATTTTCGTAAAAGTCCGGGTTCGGGTTCGGTGTTCGTCGCTTTCTTCGCGCTTTTGTGACGCTTTCTTGGCGCTTTTTGAAAGGCTGCAAAGCAGCCAATCAACAAGCGTCATACTACTTGCCCCAAGAGGCCATCACAGCCATGCCTACTATTGGCATGGCTGTGATTGGCCAGAGCACCATGTGACCCAGCCTCTATTTAAGCTGGAGTCACATAGCGCCGCCCGTCACTCTGCTCTGATTAGCGTAGGGAGAGGTTGCGGCTGCGACAGTAGGGCGAGATTAGGCAGATTAACTCCTCCAAAGGACTTGATTAACTGATCGATCTGCAGCTGTGGATCATTGAGCTGCTGATCCTCAATTGCTCACTGTTTTTAGGCTGCACAGACCGTTTGTCAGTCTCATTTTTCTGGGGTGATCGGCGGCCATTTTGTGTCTTGTGGTGCGCCAGCACAAGCTGCGACCAAGTGCATTTAACCCTCAATGGTGTGGTTGTTTTTTGGCTAAAGCCTACATCAGGGTGAAGCTGTCACACCAAGTGCATTTAACCAGCAATAGTCTGTTCATTTTTTGGCCATATCCCAGTCTAATTCTGTCACTAAATCCATACCGGTCACCCAGCGCCTAAATACTAGGCCTCAAATTTATATCCAGCTAAATCTGTCCCTAGTGCTGTAGCTGGGCGAGTTATTTAGTGTCCGTTCAAGCACATTTCTTGTTCTGGGTTGAAATACAATTCCCAATTTAGCAATTTCATAATTTAGTGGTTCCTGCTATATCAGAGCTCTTTGAAATCTATCCCAAAAAGGGTATATAATATTGAAGGTGCACATAGGGTCATTCAGAGTAACTTCACACACACCCGCTACTGTGTATTTCCAAGTCTAATTCTGTCACTAAATCCATACCGGTGACCCAGCGCCTAAATACTAGGCCTCAAATTTAATTCCCTCTAAATCTCTCGTTACCCACCGCTGTACTGTTGTTGCTGGGCAAGATATTTAGTGTCCGTCAAAGCACATTTTTTGTTCTGGGTTGAAGTACAATTCCCAATTTAGCAATTTCATAATTTAGTGGTTTCTGCTATATCAGAGCTATTTGAAATCTATCCCAAAAAGGGTATATAATATTGAAGGTGCACATAGGGTCATTCAGAATAACTTCACACACACCCGCTACTGTGTATTTCCAAGTCTAATTCTGTCACTAAACCCATACCTGTCACCCAGCGCCTAAATACTAGGCCTCAAATTTAAATCCCTCTAAATCTCTCGTTACCGTTGTCCTGTTGTAGCTGGGAAAGTTATTTAGTGCCCGTCAAAGCACATTTTTTGTTCTGGGTTGAAGTACAATTCCCAATTTAGCAATTTCATAATTTAGTGGTTCCTGCTATATCAGAGCTATTTGAAATCTATCCCAAAAAGGGTATATAATATTGAAGGTGCACATAGGGTCATTCAGAATAACTTCACACACACCCGCTACTGTGTATTTCCAAGTCTAATTCTGTCACTAAATCCATACCGGTGACCCAGCGCCTAAATACTAGGCCTCAAATTTAATTCCCTCTAAATCTCTCGTTACCCACCGCTGTACTGTTGTTGCTGGGCAAGATATTTAGTGTCCGTCAAAGCACATTTTTTGTTCTGGGTTGAAGTACAATTCCCAATTTAGCAATTTCATAATTTAGTGGTTTCTGCTATATCAGAGCTATTTGAAATCTATCCCTAAAAGGGTATATAATATTGAAGGTGCACATAGGGTCATTCAGAATAACTTCACACACACCCGCTACTGTGTATTTCCAAGTCTAATTCTGTCACTAAACCCATACCTGTCACCCAGCGCCTAAATACTAGGCCTCAAATTTATATCCAGCTAAATCTGTCCCTAGTGCTGTAGCTGGGCGAGTTATTTAGTGTCCGTTCAAGCACATTTCTTGTTCTGGGTTGAAATACAATTCCCAATTTAGCAATTTCATAATTTAGTGGTTCCTGCTATATCAGAGCTCTTTGAAATCTATCCCAAAAAGGGTATATAATATTGAAGGTGCACATAGGGTCATTCAGAGTAACTTCACACACACCCGCTACTGTGTATTTCCAAGTCTAATTCTGTCACTAAATCCATACCGGTGACCCAGCGCCTAAATACTAGGCCTCAAATTTAATTCCCTCTAAATCTCTCGTTACCCACCGCTGTACTGTTGTTGCTGGGCAAGATATTTAGTGTCCGTCAAAGCACATTTTTTGTTCTGGGTTGAAGTACAATTCCCAATTTAGCAATTTCATAATTTAGTGGTTTCTGCTATATCAGAGCTATTTGAAATCTATCCCAAAAAGGGTATATAATATTGAAGGTGCACATAGGGTCATTCAGAATAACTTCACACACACCCGCTACTGTGTATTTCCAAGTCTAATTCTGTCACTAAACCCATACCTGTCACCCAGCGCCTAAATACTAGGCCTCAAATTTAAATCCCTCTAAATCTCTCGTTACCGTTGTCCTGTTGTAGCTGGGAAAGTTATTTAGTGCCCGTCAAAGCACATTTTTTGTTCTGGGTTGAAGTACAATTCCCAATTTAGCAATTTCATAATTTAGTGGTTCCTGCTATATCAGAGCTATTTGAAATCTATCCCAAAAAGGGTATATAATATTGAAGGTGCACATAGGGTCATTCAGAATAACTTCACACACACCCGCTACTGTGTATTTCCAAGTCTAATTCTGTCACTAAATCCATACCGGTGACCCAGCGCCTAAATACTAGGCCTCAAATTTAATTCCCTCTAAATCTCTCGTTACCCACCGCTGTACTGTTGTTGCTGGGCAAGATATTTAGTGTCCGTCAAAGCACATTTTTTGTTCTGGGTTGAAGTACAATTCCCAATTTAGCAATTTCATAATTTAGTGGTTTCTGCTATATCAGAGCTATTTGAAATCTATCCCTAAAAGGGTATATAATATTGAAGGTGCACATAGGGTCATTCAGAATAACTTCACACACACCCGCTACTGTGTATTTCCAAGTCTAATTCTGTCACTAAACCCATACCTGTCACCCAGCGCCTAAATACTAGGCCTCAAATTTATATCCAGCTAAATCTGTCCCTAGTGCTGTAGCTGGGCGAGTTATTTAGTGTCCGTTCAAGCACATTTCTTGTTCTGGGTTGAAATACAATTCCCAATTTAGCAATTTCATAATTTAGTGGTTCCTGCTATATCAGAGCTCTTTGAAATCTATCCCAAAAAGGGTATATAATATTGAAGGTGCACATAGGGTCATTCAGAGTAACTTCACACACACCCGCTACTGTGTATTTCCAAGTCTAATTCTGTCACTAAATCCATACCGGTGACCCAGCGCCTAAATACTAGGCCTCAAATTTAATTCCCTCTAAATCTCTCGTTACCCACCGCTGTACTGTTGTTGCTGGGCAAGATATTTAGTGTCCGTCAAAGCACATTTTTTGTTCTGGGTTGAAGTACAATTCCCAATTTAGCAATTTCATAATTTAGTGGTTTCTGCTATATCAGAGCTATTTGAAATCTATCCCTAAAAGGGTATATAATATTGAAGGTGCACATAGGGTCATTCAGAATAACTTCACACACACCCGCTACTGTGTATTTCCAAGTCTAATTCTGTCACTAAATCCATACCGGTGACCCAGCGCCTAAATACTAGGCCTCAAATTTAATTCCCTCTAAATCTCTCGTTACCCACCGTTGTACTGTTGTTGCTGGGCAAGATATTTAGTGTCCGTCAAAGCACATTTTTTGTTCTGGGTTGAAGTACAATTCCCAATTTAGCAATTTCATAATTTAGTGGTTTCTGCTATATCAGAGCTATTTGAAATCTATCCCTAAAAGGGTATATAATATTCAAGGTGCACATTGGGTCATTCAGAATAACTTCACACACACACGCTTCTGTGCATTTCCAAGTCTAATTCTGTCACTAAATCCATACCGGTCACCCAGCGCCTAAATACTAGGCCTCAAATTTATATCCCGCTGAATTTGAATACAATACATTGGGCCAAATAATATATTTGTTGTTGTGGTGAACCATAACAATGAGAAAAACATCTAGTAAGGGACGCGGACGTGGACATGGTCGTGGTGGTGTTAGTGGACCCTCTGGTGCTGGGAGAGGACGTGGCCGTTCTGCCACATCCACACGTCCTAGTGTACCAACTACCTCAGGTCCCAGTAGCCGCCAGAATTTACAGCGATATATGGTGGGGCCCAATGCCGTTCTAAGGATGGTAAGGCCTGAGCAGGTACAGGCATTAGTCAATTGGGTGGCCGACAGTGGATCCAGCACGTTCACATTATCTCCCACCCAGTCTTCTGCAGAAAGCGCACAGATGGCGCCTGAAAACCAACCCCATCAGTCTGTCACATCACCCCCATGCATACCAGGGAAACTGTCTCAGCCTCAAGTTATGCAGCAGTCTCTTATGCTGTTTGAAGACTCCGCTGGCAGGGTTTCCCAAGGGCATCCACCTAGCCCTTCCCCAGCGGTGAAAGACATAGAATGCACTGACGCACAACCACTTATGTTTCCTGATGATGAGGACATGGGAATACCACCTCAGCATGTCTCTGATGATGACGAAACACAGGTGCCAACTGCTGCGTCTTTCTGCAGTGTGCAGACTGAACAGGAGGTCAGGGATCAAGACTGGGTGGAAGACGATGCAGGGGACGATGAGGTCCTAGACCCCACATGGAATGAAGGTCGTGCCACTGACTTTCACAGTTCGGAGGAAGAGGCAGTGGTGAGACCGAGCCAACAGCGTAGCAAAAGAGGGAGCAGTGGGCAAAAGCAGAACACCCGCCGCCAAGAGACTCCGCCTGCTACTGACCGCCGCCATCTGGGACCGAGCACCCCAAAGGCAGCTTCAAGGAGTTCCCTGGCATGGCACTTCTTCAAACAATGTGCTGACGACAAGACCCGAGTGGTTTGCACGCTGTGCCATCAGAGCCTGAAGCGAGGCATTAACGTTCTGAACCTGAGCACAACCTGCATGACCAGGCACCTGCATGCAAAGCATGAACTGCAGTGGAGTAAACACCTTAAAACCAAGGAAGTCACTCAGGCTCCCCCTGCTACCTCTTCTGCTGCTGCCGCCTCGGCCTATTCTGCTGCTGCCGCCTCGGCCTCTTCCTCCGCCTCTGGAGGAACGTTGGCACCTGCCGCCCAGCAAACAGGGGATGTACCACCAACACCACCACCACCACCACCTCCGTCACCAAGCGTCTCAACCATGTCACACGCCAGCGTTCAGCTCTCCATCTCACAAACATTTGATAGAAAGCGTAAATTCCCACCTAGCCACCCTCGATCCCTGGCCCTGAATGCCAGCATTTCTAAACTACTGGCCTATGAAATGCTGTCATTTAGGCTGGTGGACACAGACAGCTTCAAACAGCTCATGTCGCTTGCTGTCCCACAGTATGTTGTTCCCAGCCGGCACTACTTCTCCAAGAGAGCCGTGCCTTCCCTGCACAACCAAGTATCCCATAAAATCAAGTGTGCACTGCGCAACGCCATCTGTAGCAAGGTCCACCTAACCACAGATACGTGGACCAGTAAGCACGGCCAGGGACGCTATATCTCCCTAACTGCACACTGGGTAAATGTAGTGGCAGCTGGGCCCCAGGCGGAGAGCTGTTTGGCGCACGTCCTTCCGCCGCCAAGGATCGCAGGGCAACATTCTTTGCCTCCTGTTGCCACCTCCTCCTTCTCGGCTTCCTCCTCCTCTTCTTCCACCTGCTCATCCAGTCAGCCACACACCTTCACCACCAACTTCAGCACAGCCCGGGGTAAACGTCAGCAGGCCATTCTGAAACTCATATGTTTGGGGGACAGGCCCCACACCGCACAGGAGTTGTGGCGGGGTATAGAACAACAGACCGACGAGTGGTTGCTGCCGGTGAGCCTCAAGCCCGGCCTGGTGGTGTGTGATAATGGGCGAAATCTCGTTGCAGCTCTGGGACTAGCCAATTTGACGCACATCCCTTGCTTGGCGCATGTGCTGAATTTGGTGGTGCAGAAGTTCATTCACAACTACCCCGACATGTCAGAGCTGCTGCATAAAGTGCGGGCCGTCTGTTCGCGCTTCCGGCGTTCACATCCTGCTGCTGCTCGCCTGTCTGCGCTACAGCGTAACTTCGGCCTTCCCGCTCACCGCCTCATATGCGACGTGCCCACCAGGTGGAACTCCACCTTGCACATGCTGGACAGACTGTGCGAGCAGCAGCAGGCCATAGTGGAGTTTCAGCTGCAGCACGCACGGGTCAGTCGCACTACAGAACAGCACCACTTCACCACCAATGACTGGGCCTCCATGCGAGACCTGTGTGCCCTGTTGCGCTGTTTCGAGTACTCCACCAACATGGCCAGTGGCGATGACACCGTTATCAGCGTTACAATACCACTTCTATGTCTCCTTGAGAAAACACTTAGGGCGATGATGGAAGAGGAGGTGGCCCAGGAGGAGGAGGAGGAGGAGGAGGAAGAGGGGTCATTTTTAGCACTTTCAGGCCAGTCTCTTCGAAGTGACTCAGAGGGAGGTTTTTGGCAACAGCAGAGGCCAGGTACAAATGTGGCCAGCCAGGGCCCACTACTGGAGGACGAGGAGGACGAGGATGAGGAGGAGGTGGAGGAGGATGAGGATGAAGCATGGTCACAGCGGGGTGGCACCCAACGCAGCTCGGGTCCATCACTGGTGCGTGGCTGGGGGGAAAGGCAGGACGATGACGATACGCCTCCCACAGAGGACAGCTTGTCCTTATCCCTGGGCAGCCTGGCACACATGAGCGACTACATGCTGCAGTGCCTGCGCAACGACAGCAGAGTTGCCCACATTTTAACCTGTGCGGACTACTGGGTTGCCACCCTGCTGGATCCACGCTACAAAGACAATGTGCCCACCTTACTTCCTGCACTGGAGCGTGATAGGAAGATGCGCGAGTACAAGCGCACGTTGGTAGACACGCTACTGAGAGCATTCCCAAATGTCACAGGGGAACAAGTGGAAGCCCAAGGCCAAGGCAGAGGAGGAGCAAGAGGTCGCCAAGGCAGCTGTGTCACGGCCAGCTCCTCTGAGGGCAGGGTTAGCATGGCAGAGATGTGGAAAAGTTTTGTCAACACGCCACAGCTAACTGCACCACCACCTGATACGCAACGTGTTAGCAGGAGGCAACATTTCACTAACATGGTGGAACAGTACGTGTGCACACCCCTCCACGTACTGACTGATGGTTCGGCCCCATTCAACTTCTGGGTCTCTAAATTGTCCACGTGGCCAGAGCTAGCCTTTTATGCCTTGGAGGTGCTGGCCTGCCCGGCAGCCAGCGTTTTGTCTGAACGTGTATTCAGCACGGCAGGGGGCGTCATTACAGACAAACGCAGCCGCCTGTCTACAGCCAATGTGGACAAGCTGACGTTCATAAAAATGAACCAGGCATGGATCCCACAGGACCTGTCCGTCCCTTGTCCAGATTAGACATTAACTACCTCCCCATAACCATATATTATTGGACTCCAGGGCACTTCCTCATTCAATCCTATTTTTATTTTCATTTTACCATTATATTGCGAGGCTACCCAAAGTTGAATGAACCTCTCCTCTGCCTGTGTGCTAGGCCTAAATATATGCCAATGGACTGTTGCAGTGGTGGGTGACGTGAAGCCTCATTCTCTGCTATGACATGCAGACTGATTCTCTGCTGACATGAAGCCAGATCCTCTGTTACGGGAGCTCTCTCCTCTGCCTGGGTGCTGGGCCTAAATTTATGACAATTGACTGTTGCAGTGGTGGGTGACGTGAAGCCTGATTCTCTGCTATGATATGAAGACTGATTCTCTGCTGACATGAAGCCAGATTGTCTGTTACGGGACCTTTCTCCTCTGCCTGGGTTCTGGGCCTAAATTTATGAAAATTGACTGTTGCAGTGGTGGGTGACGTGAAGCCTGATTCTCTGCTATGATATGAAGACTGATTCTCTGCTGACATGAAGCCAGATTGTCTGTTACGGGACCTTTCTCCTCTGCCTGGGTTCTGGGCCTAAATTTATGACAATGGACTGTTGCAGTGGTGGCTGACGTGAAGCCTGATTCTCTGCTATGACATGCAGACTGATTCTCTGCTGTCATGAAGCCAGATTGTCTGTTACGGGACCTCTCTGCTCTGCCTGTGTGCTAGGCCTAAATATATGCCAATGGACTGTTGCAGTGGTGGCTGACGTGAAGCCTCATTCTCTGCTATGACATGCAGACTAATTCTCTGCTGACATGAAGCCAGATTGTCTGTTACGGGACCTCTCTCCTCTGCCTGGGTGCTGGGCCTAAATTTATGACAATGGACTGTTGCAGTGGTGGCTGACGTGAAGCCTGATTCTCTGCTATGACATGCAGACTAATTCTCTGCTGACATGAAGCCAGATTGTCTGTTACGGGACCTCTCTCCTCTGCCTGGGTGCTGGGCCTAAATATATGCCAATGGACTGTTGCAGTGGTGGCTGACGTGAAGCCTCATTCTCTGCTATGACATGCAGACTAATTCTCTGCTGTCATGAAGCCAGATTGTCTGTTACGGGACCTCTCTGCTCTGCCTGTGTGCTAGGCCTAAATATATGCCAATGGACTGTTGCAGTGGTGGGTGACGTGAAGCCTCATTCTCTGCTATGACATGCAGACTGATTCTCTGCTGACATGAAGCCAGATTGTCTGTTACGGGACCTCTCTGCTCTGCCTGTGTGCTAGGCCTAAATATATGCCAATGGACTGTTGCAGTGGTGGGTGACGTGAAGCCTCATTCTCTGCTATGACATGCAGACTGATTCTCTGCTGACATGAAGCCAGATTGTCTGTTACGGGACCTCTCTGCTCTGCCTGTGTGCTAGGCCTAAATATATGCCAATGGACTGTTGCAGTGGTGGCTGACGTGAAGCCTCATTCTCTGCTATGACATGCAGACTAATTCTCTGCTGACATGAAGACAGATTCTCTGTTACGGGACCTCTCTCCTCTGCCTGGGTGCCGGGGCCTAAATATCTGAGAATGGACTGTTCCAGTGGTGGGTGACGGGAAGCCAGATTCTCTGCTATGGAACCTCTCTCCAATTGATTTTGGTTAATTTTTATTTATTTAATTTTTATTTTAATTCATTTCCCTATCCACATTTGTTTGCAGGGGATTTACCTACATGTTGCTGCCTTTTGCAGCCCTCTAGCTCTTTCCTGGGCTGTTTTACAGCCTTTTTAGTGCCGAAAAGTTCGGGTCCCCATTGACTTCAATGGGGTTCGGGTTCGGGACGAAGTTCGGATCGGGTTCGGATCCCGAACCCGAACATTTCCGGGATGTTCGGCCGAACTTCTCGAACCCGAACATCCAGGTGTTCGCTCAACTCTAATCAGGATGTCTTCAGTTCAGGACAGGAACGTTTTTTGGCCGGAGAAAATACCGCAGCTTGCTCCGGCCAAAAATCCTGAAGACTTGCCGCAAGGCCGGATCCGGAATTAATGCCCATTGAAAGGCATTAATCCGGATCCGGCCTTAAGCTAAACGTCATTTCGGCGCATTGCTGGATCCGACGTTTAGCTTTTTCTGAATGGTTACCATGGCTGCCGGGACGCTAATGTCCCGGCAGCCATGGTAAAGTGTAGTGGGGAGTGGGGGAGCAGTATACTTACCGTCCATGTGGCTCCCGGGGCGCTCCAGAGTGACGTCAGGGCGCCCCACGCGCATGGATGACATGATCACATGGCACGTCATCCATGCGCATGGGGCGCTCTGACGTCATTCTGGAGCCCCCCGGGAGCCGCACAGACTGTAAGTATACTGCTCCCCCGCTCTCCACTACTACTATGGCAACCGGGACTTTAATAGCGTCCTGGCTGCCATAGTAACACTGAACGCATTTTGAAGACGGATCCGTCTTCAAATGCTTTCAGGTCACTTGCGTTTTTCCAGATCTGGTGTGTAATTCCGGCAAGTGGAGTACGCGCCGGATCCGGACAACGCAAGTGTGAAAGAGCTCCGCAGTCAAGAACAGCTCAAAAAACCCCAGTGCCGATCCGATCTGAGCTGTCTCAACCCGAACTCCAGACTGGGCGGTGAAAGGGGGAACTACTGGCGCGGCTGAAGTTGGGGGCTGCCAATCAGGGTTTGCCAGCACCTCAGGGACTCTAGGGGCTCTACGGGCCTGTCTGTGCGGTAGCTGCGACGGGGGAACTAATGCACGTGCCACCATACCAGCTTCAACTGCCCTTCTGGTGCTCGCCACTTCACCATGTTGTACGGCAGTGCTGGTACTAGGTCCAGGATGGGCTGCGCTGCTGGTGTATGCCTCACCACGTAATCCGACAGCACCAGCCCCACTCTGCTGCCCTTGAAGCGGATCCTGCGCAACCTGTGGTCTAGCAACACGGGGCCGGGTACGCCTGGTGGTATCAGGGGGAGAGGAACTGACCCCAGCAGCAGAGCCGGGGACACTAACACACCCAGCACATGGCAGCCTTCTGGGCTCAGACGATCAAAGGAGGATGTGGTTGTGCCTATTTCCTTAGCCTTGAGAGTGTACATCGCCGATCATGTATGGGCGGGGCGACCTGCGTTACACATGCCCCCTCACAGACAAATGGAGGAAAACAGAGCCGCTGCTCAACCCTGCCAGTCCTACCGCCCTCTGGCTAGGAGAAATCAGCACACGGTGCGGCAGGCTGCGTTAATGCATTGGTCTGCTACAGAGTTGATGTGTCTTATATGGACAGATATTAAACATTATAGCAGAATGGTGTTGGCGTAGTCAATTGCTTCTCAGTTACTCATAGATAGAGTGTGTTCAAAAGTTAAAATAGCTGTCAAGGAAACAATTTAAACTTTAAATATTGCCATAAATTTAAATGTTAACCCATTACTGTTCTACACTATTAAACCTCTACTGTAAACAGTCTTTAAAAAAAAAAAAAAATGGGGGACATGGTCTGGTGGGGGTTCCATTCATGACTAATTCACATTCCTGCTGCAAAGGTACATCCTGTTGCGGTCTGAGGTGAATTCTTTTGATTTTGCCATTGCCCCGGTTTGGTGGTGTGGACATTCCAGGGAACATATTCCTGCTGCTGCTACTGCTGCTGCTTGTCATAATCAAGCTGATTTTTCTATGCCCCTTTTAACATAACATCTGCTGCTGCTTGTGCTGTTGAATTGGGCCAAGCTACATGTGGCCCTCATACTGGACCACTTCTATAATCCTGCTGTTGATGATGCTACATGTTATGATCATGTTGTGTTACAATTGGGCCTTTTTACATAATAACATCAGCTGCTACTGCTGCTGCTGCTGCCCGTGCTGCTGAATTGGGCCAAGCTACATGTGGCCCTCATACTAGACCACTTCTGTAACCCTGCTGTTTATGATGCTGCATGTTATGATCATGTTGCGTTACATTTGGGCCTTTTTACATAATAACATCTGCTGCTACTGCTGCTGCTGCCCATGCTGCTGAATTGGACTAAGCTACATGTGGCCATCATACTATTATTATATTATTTAATAATTATTAAAGCGCCATTCATACCATAGCGCTGTACATATGATAAGCGGTGCATATACATAACACAGACAATTGCACTAATCATAAACAAGATGAGTTACAAACTGCTGCCCATGCTGCTGAATTGGGCCAAGCTACACGTGGCCCTCATACTAGACCACTTCTGTAACCCTGATGTTTATGATGCTGCATGTTATGATCATGTTGCGTTACATTTGGGCCTTTTTACATAATAACATCTGCTGCTACTGCTGCTGCTGCCCATGCTGCTGAATTGGACCAAGCTACATGTGGCCATCATACTATTATTATTATTTTATTATTTAATAATTATTAAAGCGCCATTCATACCATAGCGCTGTACATATGATAAGCGGTGCATATACATAACACAGACAATTGCACTAATCATAAACAAGATGAGTTACAAACTGGACAGTTAAATATGTATATAAATAATTAAAAAATATATATATTATCATGCGTTGTTCGGCTTCATTCACAAAATGAACTTATTTTACATTATTTTATTTTATTTTATAATTTTTTATTTTAAAATAAGTGTGGTTTTTGGCAGCCAGGTTGTGGTTCACGCTGTAGCAAGTTGTGGACCGCATGTGGCCTTCCCTTGTCAAAAGGTCTTGTGCCGTTAACATTGTACAGGACTGATTGAAGAACCTACTGAATTTTTATTATTTATTTTAATTCTGAATATAATTATTTTTTTGTTTACATGCAGATTTAGGTTCGAACATGGTCCTGTCTGTCGTCCTGGGAGGGATGGCTGACTTCCGTGTTGACCTCTCTACATGGTTGGGTGTGACTGGCTTTATACTTATCCGCGTGGAAATCCGGTTTTGTGAATGGAGCCGTATTGCAACATGTATATATGTATAGATACTTTTCTAGTTTGTTACTTATTGGCAATTATGTAATGCATTTGCACATTATATATAAACACTACTTTATAATGTCCAGTATAAACTGTGTACTATATGATGTTGCTGAAGCCATGTCGCCAGTTAGAGAATTAATATACTCATGTAATCACATGTTTCTGTCTGTACGGCAGAATCAATGCAACAATATGCAAAGTATAAATAAAAATTACACTATTGAAGACCCATGCTGGTTAGTTCTTACCCCTACCATTTTATTGTTTTAACATTGTTACTGTTTTATTTTTTATTATAATCATTTATTGTAAATCAATTTGTTATCGTTTGTAATCATTAATAATTTATCCCAT
Source organism: Bufo gargarizans (assembly GCF_014858855.1). Lineage (NCBI taxonomy): Eukaryota > Metazoa > Chordata > Amphibia > Anura > Bufonidae > Bufo > Bufo gargarizans. Next base: position 328,305,316 of record NC_058083.1, read on the forward strand.
TTAATAAATAAAAAATGATTAGTTAATTGTTTTATGAAAAAATACATTTATTCTAGGGGCCTTTGCTGTAACCAAATGTTTAACAATTATTAAAAGACCTTCATTATTTTTTAATAAAAAAAATGAAACAATATGATTTAACAATAAAATATTTGTTAATATAAAAATAAAATAAACTTTTTAACAGAACAATTCCCACTAGGGCAAAGCTTTCATTTTGTCATGGAGGTTTAAAAGCACCTCCATGGCCTTAGTGTGTTTCTCCTCCATTATGCACAATGTGTCTGTGAACTGGAGCTTCAACTCCATCAATTATCTGGCATGTTGCTCCTGGAGCTCTGCGCTAAAGGTCCATCATTTTTTTTTTTTTCATTTCTTTCAGTACTGTAAAAAAAAAAAAATATTTGTCATCATATTAAAAGTTATTTTGTGATTATTGTATCAAGCTTTTGGCTAATGGCGATTGTAGGAGCCACACATACTGTTAAGAAGCACTTCTTCTGGGGTTCTGTCGACAAATCAATTTGTTGGATGTATATTGTGGCCGGAATAGTCTTTGGCATACATGTTCTAATTTACCTCTGCTATGTCAGCTGTAACAGAAAGTTTTAACTATTGGTATGACTGAGAGGGCTCTTGTAATTTTTGTAATTTTAAAATCAGACGTCACCACTAGAAACTCATTATTTAATCTACAAAATAACCATTAACTTTTTGCCTAAATAACACTAGAATCTAATGAATTATTCCAAAATAAATAACTACCTATATATAATTCATTGATATATAAATAGTTTTCTATCATATGCAGAACACCAACCAATCTTAAAGGTCAATGGGGCTCACAGTGGATTCAGCTCCAGAAGTCTATACTCTCTAGTAAACGAGCCATGTATCGCAACGCTGGCATAGTACAGCGGGATTGGCAGGTGGTTGTCACAGTAGTGTTGCTGTTTTCAATTACTCGTGTGCTTGTAGTTAGGTCTTCATAGTTTCATGCTTTTTTTACATCTATAAAATTTTTAAAATAAGGATTGATATTGCTGTGTGCATTGTAGTAGCACAAAGGGAAGAATCATGGATGCTAGATATGTCTCAATGGGAATGTATGCCTCAGTGAGATTATTTTCTGTGAATCTGTACACCTATAACAATAGGTTTCAGGAAGGTTTTCTTTAAAAATGATTTTGGGTCAAGTTTCGAAGAGTGAATAGAGACATTGGGTGGGACAGGTCACACCCGAACAACATCTTTGGGTTTTCATAACGGTGTGGTTGAAAAGGCTATAAAGATACAGTGTTGACAGGCGATCGGAATGCAGAACAATCATAGAGAGGAACCAGACCTCTGAAAGACTGTAAAGAGTGTTGAGATAGTACTTTTTTGTTACCCTGCTTGTACGCAACTGTAAGTATGGTACTTTAGATTATCCAATATGTGTGGGCTGAGGAAAGAATTACTTGTAAAGCTTTAAAATGCTTATTATTGCTTGCTCTAATAAAGTATGTGTGGTGAAGACTAAACTGACACGTGAGCGTGTGTGTTTGAACAGTGAATGATTGAAAACAGCCATAGCACATATTTACCCTCCTTGTGGGGGGTGGTCACTACCTCCTCCTCGTCGTCCTCCTCCTGAGAAACTTGGGGGGGAAGCGGGTTGGGGTGAAGGTTCGCCCTCATGTTACTCCATCGACTCGCCCTCCTTTGGGGGGCTAAGGGCATGTTGCTGACATGAGGATCCGGCCTGCTCCTCTTCTGACGCAGAGGCCTGTGCCTGACTGAGGGAATGGGAACACCTATAATAACAAATTTGAATAAGTAAAAAGTAAAAAAAATAAAACCATAAATGTACCGTACATTTGCTTTACATTACTTTTGTATCTTTCTTCCAACACTCAGTAATCATTGTACCTGGACGTTTTTGGTCCCGGATCTCACGTATTCAATCCTCATGCCTCCTCTTGAGGTCAGACCATTTTTTTAGAATGGCCAGACGCTTGTGCTGGCCAGCATGTTCTTGCCAGATTTCATACCCGACCCTGCGGACGATTCTCCTCTTTTCAGCATGGGAGCGGGTCTGGTCGTAGCCCTGCTCCAACATGCTCTGCATTATAAAAAAACAAGCATATAATCAGATGTTATAATGGTAACCTTATATCTAATATTTCGCTTTCAAGCACTAATAATCTTTGGTTTGGTGGTTTAGATTATGTAGAAATGTTGATGGCTATGGCTAAGTTACGGCAGCAGAAATGAAGCGCATTGCGGGAGGTTCCCCGGACTTAAACTACGACATGCAGAGCTTTTAGTTAGACTGTCGCCATGTGCATCCTTGCTGCTGCCGGAACTCCGCCCCCGCCCCCCATTATAGTCAATGGGGACGAAGTGTCATTCTGGGGGCATAGGTAAACTAGCGGCAGTATGGATCCGACAGGCTGCTCACCTTCCTGGAATAGTCAGACGTACTCCACTGCCACTAATGCTAAAGTCAACATTTATATTTGGGATTGTATTGCTATTGTATGTGTGTAGAGTATGAGCTATTGGATATTGGCCATTGGGGAGAGGTGTACCTGTCTACACTGGAGCATGAAGGCCCACATTTGCACAAAATTTAAAGCGGTGGAGTGCCCTGGCTCCTGCTCATCGCCCAGGAGAATGTCATCCTCGGTCTCCTCTTTCCCCCCCCCCCCCCAGCCACGGACAACACCAGGGATCCCTGAAAAGTTTAAAACCTGCTCTCCTTGCTCCTCCTCCTTCTCCCCCTAGCCACCATCCTCCTCTGACGGTGCACCTGCCTGACTCCTAACATCCCTGCGGAATGGTCTGCCTCTTCCTCTGCCTGTCATTTTCTAAATAACCCTCTGTCTAAGTCCGTAGAGAAGAGTAGTATTTGTGGAAGAAGGTATGTCGCAGCCCTCAATCAGTATTTGGTGGAAAAAGGTATATAGCACCCCTCAATCAGTATTTTTTGGAAGAAGGTATATGACACCCCTCAATCAGTATTTGGCGTAAACAGGTATATGGCACCCCTCAATCAGTATTTGACAAAAACAGGTATATAGCACCCCTTAATCAGAATTTGGCAGACATAGCTATATGGCACCCCTCAATCAGTATTTTGTGAAAGCAGGTGTATCGTAGCCCTCAATCAGTATTTGGTGGAAGAAGGTATATAGCAATAGCACCCCTCAATCAGTATTTTATGGAAGAAGGTATATGGCACCCTCAATCAGTATTTGGCGGAAACAGGCACATGGCACCCCTCATTCAGTATTTTGTGGAAGCAGGTGTAAAGCACCCCTCAAGCAGTATTTGTCGGAAACAGGTATATAGCACCCCTCAATCAGTATTTGGTGGAGACAGGTATATAGCACCCCTCAATCAGTATTTGGCAGAGACAGGTATATTGCACCCCTCAGTCAGGATTTTGTGGAAGAAGGTATATCGCAGCCTTCAAGCAGTTTTTTGGGGGACAACCGGTATATCACTCCCGTTGCAATCTGTTGCTCCAATAGCGTTTGTCCCTCTATCTAGCTGCAGTATCGCAGCAAAACAGCACACAACTGCTGCACAATACAAATACACTATAATATTATTTCTATGTTGGAAACAGTGGCGTACATGCAGGGGTCGCAGGGGTCGCAGTTGTGACCTGGCCTGGCACTCCAGGGGGCCTGGCCGTCTGTGGACCCCTGGCCCCTGCAGTAATGCCACTCAAACTCAAGTGTGGGCCCGCGGCAGGTGACAGGGAGATGAACGCTTCCATTGTGTAAGCATTCATCTTCATAGTGATCTGTATCGCCGTCCTCAGGACAGCGATACAGATAGCTGTGCTGCGGCCGGGCAGGGGAGGGAGGCGTCTCCCTACCCTGTTCCTCTGATAGGCTGCGGGCCTGGTGCAGGCGGCGCGATTACGTCATCGCGCCACCAGAGCCATACAGTGTGGGACACAGGCCAGAAAAGGCCTGCATTGCATCGCTGCTAAGGAGGTAAGTATAAGGGTTTATTATTTTTTTTATATACAGGACTTTACTGGGACATGAGGAGGCACTTTATACTGGCAAATGAGGGGGAGGGGGTTGGCACTTCTTACTGGCAAATAGGGGGGTTGGCACTTCTTACTGGCAAATGGGGGGTTGGCAACTTGGCACTTACTGGCAAATGTGGTGGTTGGCACTTCTTACTGGCAAATAGAGGGGGGTTGGCACTTCATACTGGCAGATGAGGGGGCGTTGGCACTTCAAACTGGCAAATGAGGGGGGTTGGCACTTGATACTGGCAAATGAAGGGGGGTTGGCACTTGATACTGGCACACGGGGGCTTGGCATTTGATACTGGCACATGGGGGTTTTGGCACTTGATACTGGCACATGGAGGGTTGGCACTTGATACTGGCACATGGGGGGAGAGAGGCACTTGTTACTGGCACATTATTGGGGGCACTATTGGGGACCACAGGGCACAGTATAGGGGTAGTAGGATGTTTTATCCAGAAGATGGTGGGATGATGGGGAAATGCCCCTCCCGAGACCGGGTGGAGGGGGGCCCATGGGGCCCATGGATCAGTTTCGCACCGGGGCCCCATTGATTGTGTGTACGCCACTGGTTAGAAAGTACAGTACAGACCAAAAGTTTGGACACACCTTCTCATTCAAAGAGTTTTCTTTATTTTCATGACTATGAAAATTGTAGATTCACACTGAAGGCATCAAAACTATGAATTAACACATGTGGAATTATATACATAACAAAAAAGTGTGAAACAACTGAAAATATGTCATATTCTAGGTTCTTCAAAGTAGCCACCCTTTGCTTTGATTACTGCTTTGCATACTCTTGGCATTCTCTTGATGAGCTTCAAGAGGTAGTCACCTGAAATGGTCTTCCAACAGTCTTGAAGGAGTTCCCAGAGATGCTTAGCAGTTGTTGGCCCTTTTGCCTTCACTCTGTGGTCCAGCTCACCCCAAACCATCTCGATTGGGTTCAGGTCCGGTGACTGTGGAGGCCAGGTCATCTGGCGCAGCACCCCATCACTCTCCTTCATGGTCAAATAGCCCTTACACAGCCTGGAGGTGTGTTTGGGGTCATTGTCCTGTTGAAAAATAAATGATGGTCCAACTAAACGCAAACCGGATGGAATAGCATGCCGCTGCAAGATGCTCTGGCAGCCATGCTGGTTCAGTATGCCTTGAATTTTGAATAAATCCCCAACAGTGTCACCAGCAAAGCACCCCCACACAATCACACCTCCTCCTCCATGCTCCACGGTGGGAACCAGGCATGTAGAGTCCATCCGTTCACCTTTTCTGCGTCGCACAAAGACACGGTGGTTGGAACCAAAGATCTCAAATTTGGACTCATCAGACCAAAGCACAGATTTACACTGGTCTAATGTCCATTCCTTGTGTTCTTTAGCCCAAACAAGTCTCTTCTGCTTGTTGCCTGTCCTTAGCAGTGGTTTCCTAGCAGATATTCTACCATGAAGACCCGATTCACAGTTGTTCTAGAGTTGTGTCTGCTGCTAGAACTCTGTGTGGCATTGACCTGGTCTCTAATCTGAGCTGCTGTTAACCTGCGATTTCTGAGGCTGGTGACTCGGAAGAACTTATCCTCCGCAGCAGAGGTGACTCTTGGTCTTCCTTTCCTGGGGTGGTCCCCATGTGAGCCAGTTTCTTTGTAGCGAATGAGAAGGTGTGTCCAAACTTTTGGTCTGTACTGTATATTATAAGTATATCACACCCCTCTATATCACACCTATCAATAGCACACCTATACCAGTCCTTAAAAGGACTTTGTGGCCCCATTAGCTAGCTTTGTTGTCCCTACCTGTCCCTGCTCCAAAATGCAACCTCTCCCTACACTGGCAAAACACATAATATAAAATGGCTGCCAGATCGGGTTCTGTTATAGGGTTGGGGGTGGGTCCATGTGCTGAAACATCTCAATTGGCTGTCCTGTCCCACCTGATGGATATGTCATGGGCCAAAGTTCGGCACTATGCAAAAATATATGGCGCTTGCGAATGTCGCCATATGTTCGCATATTCGGCGAATTGCGAACGAGCAAAGTTCGCCGCAAAACGACCGCCAGGCGAACCCCAAGGCCATCTCTAATGGAGAGTTCTTAACCAAGATTCTGCAAAGTGGGCTCTTCTCCCATTCGTAATACAACCATACCTGTGATGTTATAAAATAACCCTTGAAGCAGGGAAGATTTAATCCCCCCTGTTCCAACGGCTTATAAAAATACTCCAGTTTGAGCCTTACTTGCTTTCTCCCCCAGAGTAAATCATTAATAATTCTCTTGATCAACTTAAAGAATTTATCTATAATCCATACTGGGGAGTTTCTGAGAATATAGAGTAATTGGGGCAGAATCAGCATCTTAACCAAAGATTTTCTATCAGCTCTAGATAACGGGAGACGGAGCCATGTCTTTATTTTCAATCTCAGTCTAGTTATTAAAATAACACAAATAAACAATACAAGAGTATAAATGTTTTTATAAAGTGTCATAATATTTATTTATTATTGCTGTATAGCTGGTCAAGTTTGGTATGTATATCACCTTCACGTGTGTCACGTTACACTTCTCACTTGTCACGGTGTTTTGAGCACTTCACGTATTGAGTGTATATACCAGTTGGGTATCTCCATACCGATATATATATGATCAGGGCTTTTTTTCTCAGAGAAAAGGTGGTGGAACTCACCCCCCCCCCTCCCCTGGCCACGCCCCTACCCACACCTAGGACCACCCCCTAAAACCGCCCCTTTAGAGAACAGGGATGCAAGTAAAATTGCCAGTGACGGTCGTGACAGCCAGGCTGCCAGTGCCCGCCGCCACCCTAGTCCACACATGGGCAGCGCAGCCTGGCCTGGCCCCTTCCTTCCCTGTTCCTGTTCCCCTAATTGGCCAATTCAATCTTTTTTAATTTAAAAATGAAATAAATGAAAAATTACCTTTTTCCTTTTGTTTCCTTTTCCTGCCTGGTGCCGCTCTGCCTCCTGACTCCTGCTCGTGCCGACACCCACGACACTAAACTGCCGCCCGTGCCTCCAGCAGCCGCCCTGCCTGCTGGGCGGGCCTGTCAGTGGAGCCGGAGGCGGGGGGTCCCGGGTCTGGGGCCGCAGACAGCAATGGAGTCGGCCTGGGGGCGGGGTTTGGGGCCACAGAATCTGCGTCTCCTCTCTCACTCTCTCCGCCGCTGTCAGTGGTGAGCGGGAGCTGGGCGGGCCTGAGCCAGTGAAGAGCCGGAGGTGCCGGAGGCTGCAGGGACTGAGCAATCATGTAAACTGTAAGTAAGCAGCCTAAGCAGGGCCGGTGCAAGGATTTTTGCTGCCCTAGGCAAGATAAAAATTGCCGTCCCCCCCCTTATCAGACATCACATATGTTCCACCCCTTTCTCAGCTTTTAAATTAAAAGAACTGCTATGCTTCCCTTACGGTTAATCAAGCTTCCTTGTAGCTGTCTCTTTTTGCGGAACGGAATTGTGGACCCATACATTTCTATGGGGCCATCCGGAATTGGACCCAAAATGTGAGGTAACTTAGTTTCCAATGTAGTATTAATAACTAAACAATTACATAATAAACATATTGCATTGTCTACTTACCACCAGAACAATAAGATGATCTGGTCTCTGGCTGCAGTCTGGCTCTTGGTCTGGCTCTGGGGACTCCCTTGTCACTCTCTTCTCCCCCCCTCCCTTGTCACTCTCATTCTACCCCCTCCCTTGTCACTCTCATTCTACCCCCCTCCCTTGTCACTCTCATTTCCCCCCTCCCTTGTCACTCTCATTTCCTCCCCCCCCTTGTCACTCTCATTTCCTCCCCCCTTGTCACTCTCATTTCCATTCCCCCCCTTGTCACTCATTTCCATTCCCCCCTTGTCACTCATTTCCATTTCCCCCCTTGTCACTCTAATTTCCATTCCCCCCTTGTCACTCTAATTTCCATTCCCCCCTTGTCACTCTCATTTCCATTCCCCCCTTGTCACTCTCATTTCCATTCCCCCCTTGTCACTCTCATTTCCATCCCCCCTTGTCACTCTCATTTCCATCCCCCCTTGTCACTCTCATTTCCATCCCCCCCTTGTCACTCTCATTTCCATTCCCCCCCTTGTCACTCTCATTTCCATTCCCCCCCCCTTGTCACACTCATTTCCATTCCCCCCCTCCCTTTCCACTCTCATTTCCATTCCCCCCTTGTCACTCTCATTTCCATCCCCCCTTGTCACTCTCATTTCCATCCCCCCCTTGTCACTCTCATTTCCATCCCCCCCTTGTCACTCTCATTTCCATTCCCCCCCTCTTGTCACTCTCATTTCCTCCACCCCCCTTGTCACTCTCATTTCCATTCCCCCCTTGTCACTCTCATTCCCCCCCTTGTCACTCTCATTTCCTCCTCCCCCCTTGTCACTCATTTCCATTCCCCCTTGTCACTCATTTCCATTCCCCCTTGTCACTCTCATTTCCATTCCCCCCCCTTGTCACCCTCATTTCCATTCCCCTCCCCTTGTCACTCTCATTTCCATTCCCCCCTTGTCACTCTCATTTCCATTCCCCCACTTGTCACTCTCATTTCCATTCCTCCCCCCCCTTCCTCCTGTCACCTCTAGTGCAGCGTGGCCGAGGTCTGTTCGGTCCGCGGGACAGGAGCATTTGTTTCCTGTACCCGGCCGGACTGAAAGGAAGTGCACACTAAGTGAGAACTTCCTGTCAGTCCGGCCGGGTACAGGAAACAAAAGCTCCTGTACCGCGGACCGAACAGAGCTCGGCCACGCAACATTAACAACAGCACAGAGCAGACACAGCAGGCGCAGGCAGGCTGCGCAGCACTGAGCAGGTGGCCAGAGATTCTTTAGAGCGGCGAGCGCTCAGCCGCTAAGAAGGCGCAGCATGAGGGGCGCCGCTGGCCGGCCAAACTTATATAACCAACTTTTTCTTTTTTTTTACACCACGCCCCAACGGGCGCCCAATAGGTGGCTTCATTAAGGTTCATATTTATTGCTACATGATCTGAGACATTCATCTTAGATGTATTTATCTCCATACCTCTTAGTTTTAAACACACCAGTATTAAGGTGTTTATCTAGTTGTCTATAATTCAGTTTTTAAAATGTCTGTAGGTCTGTGTCACACAGCACACTGCGTTCTCCTAATTTGGGCATAGTCTTAAAAGATGTTCCTGTTTCCTTTTTTCTATTAGATTACCTGTCTGGCCATGTCCGGCTCATCCTTTAATTATGGGTCACCTGACCTGTTTCAGTCACATGACTTTGTCACATTATCGCAGGTCCTTTGTATGTTGTTTGTGTATGAAGAAGGTCTTTACCAGTGAAGGACCTTTTGACTATGGGTCATATGACCCGCTGTGGTCACGTGACTCAGTCACATGATCGCAACTTTTATGTATACTGCCTGCGTACCAAAATGTCTCTACTGGTGAAGGACCTTAAGCACCTCCCTCTATGATGTGGAGTGGAGGATCTCGTGTTGCAATTAAACAAGCGGTAATGTGACAAGGAGCAGGACACATCAAGACATGTGCACCAATAACCGCTTAGATTTAGCGGTCATGTGTTGGGGAGTGGGGGATGTGGTTTGGCATTAATCACGCCCCTACTTTCCCCTTCAAGTTCCAATTGGATACTTCTAGGGTTTCAGAATTCTTTTTGCCCTATTGATTACATGCTGGGAGGCGTGGCTGTGTGCCCACATGACTCGTGAGTCTCAGACACCGCACAGATGTCTGTAATTCAGCATTATATACTGGTACACTGCTCCTCACTTCCCCCGACGAAGCCATTGGGCGAAACGCGTAGGGTAAGTGAGGGACATTGGATGGGTGAGATGACCGTTAATACCTTTGTTTACAATTAAATGAGCTATTATACAGTCCTGATCAAAAGTTTAAGACCACTTGAAAAATGGCAAAAAATCATATTTTGCATGGCTGGATCTTAACAAGGTTCCAAGTAGAGATTCAGCATGCAATAAGAAGAAATGGGAGACAAAACATTTTTTGAGCATTCAATTTAATAAAAAAAAACAACGAATAAACTGAAATAGGCTGTTTTTCAGCTGATCTAAAGTTTAGGACCACACCTCCAAAAAAAAAAAAAAAAACTCCAAAACAGTAAACTAAACCCCTCTACTCATTAATGAGTAGCTCCACCATTATTGTTCATCACTTCAAAAATTCATTTCGACATGCTTGATGGAAGCATTTCCATGAGGTGAGTGGGAACATTTCTCCAAGTGGAAGAACTGTTGTCCATTTTTGTAAACTTCCCTTGCCATCCATCCCCAAAGGTTCTCAATTGGATTTAGATCAGGGGAACACGCAGGATGGGCCAAAAGAGTGATGTTATTCTCCTGGAAGAAGTCCCTTGTCCTGCGGGCATTGTGTACTGTAGCGTTGTCCTGTTGAAAAACACAGTCGTTACCACACAGACGAGGGCCCCCAGTCATGAGGAATTCTCTCTGTAACATCTGGACATAGCCAGCGGCCGTTTGACGCCCCTGCACTTCCTCAAGCTCCATTGGTTCCACTGAAGGAAAAAGCGCCTCAGACCATTATGGCGCCCCCTCCACTGTGGTGTGTAGAAAACATCTCAGGTGGGATCTGCTTGTCATGCCAGTAATGTTGGAAACCATCAGGACCATCAAGGTTACATTTTTTATCATCAGAGAATAAAACTTTCTTCCACCTTTGAATTTCTAATGTTTGGTGCTCGCTTGCAAAGTCCAAACGAGCAGTTCTGTGGCGTTCAAGGAGACGAGGTCTTTGAAGACTTTTTTTGTTTTTGAAGCCCTTCAGTCTCAGATGCCGTCTGATGGTTATGGGGCTGCAGTCAGCACCAGTAAGGGACTTAATTTGGGTCGAGGATCATCCAGTGTCTTGACGGACAGCCAATTGGATCCTCCGGCTCAGTGCTGATAAAAATTTTTGGGGTCTTCCATTTGACTTTTTTGTTCCATAACCCTCAGGATCATTTAAGAAATTCCAAATTACTGTCTTACTGCGTCCCACCTCAGCAGCGATGGCGCGCTGTGAGAGACCCTGCTTATGCAGTTCAACAACCCGACCACGTTAAAAAAGGGAGAGTTTTTTTGCCTTTGCCATCACAACGTGCGACTACCTGACAGAAAATGACAATGAATCCACATCTTTGAACAGATTTTGCCTTTTAAAGGCATGTGGTCCTAAACTTTTGATCAGCTGAAAAACAGCCTGTCTCAGTTTATTCATTGTTTTCATTAAATTGAATGCTCAAAAAATGTTTTGTCTCACTCCCATTTCTTCTTGTTGCATGTTGAAGCTCTATTTGGAACCTTGTTAAGTTCCAGCCATGCTAAATATGATTTTTTGCCATTTTTCAAGTGGTCTTAAACTTTTGATCAGGACTGTATGTGGTTCCTGGTCTACCTGAGGCTATATTGCTATGTACTTTACTAGGCTCTTTGCCTGTGTGTGGAAACCTACTGTAGTATCTATTTCCTTAATTTTCTGTTACTAACTTGGGGCAACATTTGCACTTGTGTATTTATTTATTTATTTATTTAATTACATTTGTTGCTTCCCCTATATGTATTCACATTTATTGGTCCCCTCCCTGTGTCCCACTTTTATACTTGTTTTACTCCACCCAATGATGTAAGACTCCATTATATGTGTTTTATTGTATTGGTCTAATAAAGTATATCTTTTTTGCTTACATATGGTTGCTTTTTCTTTGGTGATCTGGGTATGCACATAGTGTTATAGGTTGTAGTTATTAATTGGGTCAAATTGAGCTGTAGAAAATCTTCAGTCTTAGAAGAAATAGTAATGCCTAAGTATTCAAGTGAATCAGAAATCGTCAAATTACTAAGCAACTCTTCAGTCAGTGGGAAGAAGAATAGTTTTAGACCAAATAATATCAAGCCCCTAGACTTCGCCAAAGGAGTTAACCACTGAATTAACCCTTTGGAAACGTAGTGGTCTTTTGTACATAGAATAAAACATCCTTGGCATATAGAGAGATACGGTCTTCCGTTCCCAACGTCCCAAACCCTTCAATCCCAGAATCCTGCCTAATCCTAATAGCAAGGGGGTCAATATAAATATCAAATAACAATGGTGGGGGGTGGGCACCCTTGACGCGTGCCTCTCTCCAAAGAAAAACTCCTTGTTAGCATCTTATTAATATTCAGCCTGACCTTCTGGGATTTATACAAAAGCTTCACCATATTGATGAACTTAGTGCCAAATCCCATCTTCTCTAATACTCTCCAAAGGAATCTCCACTCCACCCTGTCAAAGGCCTTAGAGGCATCCAAAGACAGGATGAAGCGAGAACCCCCCCGGGCAGACTGAATATTAGTAAACAAGCGATTCAAATTATAATAAGTACCCTTATTAGGAATAAATCTAATTTGGTCAGGGTGTATAAAAGATTAAATAACTTTGGACAGCCTGTTAGTGAGAATCCTTGAAAAGAGCTTAACATCTGTATTTAACAAGGAGATCGGCCTATAAGAACCCATATTTAAAGGATCTTTACCTTTTTTCAATATCAATACTGTTACCGCTATTGCCTGAATAAATACCTTTAGGAGGCAGGGAAGAACAACCTCCCCATATTTATGATAGAATTCATATGGGAATCCTTCAGTTCCTAGGGACGAATTTCCCGCACAAGCTTTCAGAGCGGCCTCTAACTCTTGCAAGGAGAGATCCGCATCGAGGGATTCTCTTTGGATATCTGTAAGGACTGGAAAGGAGATAAAATTCAAATATAATTCAATCGCTTCATCTGAAACAGTATCCTTTGATTTGTATAATTCCAAAAAATATTTCACAAATGGCTCTTTAATACCTTCCTGATCTTGAATAATTGTACCTTCAGAAGAATGGATGCTAACTATCTCCTTTTTTTGTTCCTGATTAGAGATCACCCTGGCCAACATTTTCCCTTGTCGACCTGATTCAGAAAAAATATTTTTGTCCCCTAAAAAAAGAGTCTTTGCTGGGCCTTATCCAGAAGGAAGTCAGTGTGGGCCTGACTTGGCTTCTGCATAATTTCCCTAGTTTGTTCTGTATTTTTGCTGGAGAACTCATCAATGCTGACTACGGCTGCCTCTTGTAGATCACTCTCTTTTCTAGAATGACTTTTCATTAAATTAGAGCTATTACTAATAAACACTCCCCTCATAAATGCATTAAACGCATCCAACACAAAGTAGATCTTTGCTGAGTTATAATTTGTGTCCCCAAAAAATTCCATCTCTCGTTTAATCGATTTGTGGTTATCTATTACAGAGATCCAATGAGGATTTAATCTGAATTGAGATCTAATACTGTCCTTATCGTCCATCATAGATAACTCAATGAGGAGAGGTAAATGATCGGAGAGTGACCTAGCCTCATATTTCATACATTTTACATATTTCAAGTAATTTTTATTAGTCAGGGCTAAATCTATCTTAGACATTGATCTCCCGGATTTGCTGACAAAGGAATATGCTTGTTTCTTCTTCCATAGATGTCCCCATATATCCACAAAACCAGCTTCTTGACAAAAGCAAGACAGAGGATACCCCTAAGGCGGGGTATGTATGTTTGCCTCCATGGAAACCCTCTCTCTTTCTGGATCAATAACGCAGTTAAAATCCCCTGTGACAATGACAGGGCATTCAGGCCACTGATCAACAAAGGATAATAAACAATTAGGCACATATAAAGAAAAAGGAGGGGGAATATAAATAAAGGCCAAAATACATAACTTCCCATATATGTTTGTCGATGGAGGAGGCCTGGGAGACAAAATCAATTCATGAATTAATACAGTAACACCTCTCGAATAACTAGTATAAGTGGAGTGATAAGTCTGCGCGGCCCAGCCCCCACAGAGTCGAGGAATCTCTCCTTCAGTAAAATGGGTGTCCACTAAACCGACAATCACAGGAAGAGGTCTCCAGACTCGATCACAAACTGCCTGTCTCTTTAATTTATAACCAAGACCTCTAACATTCCAGGTTAGGATTCTAAGCGACATCAAAGAGAATATTTTTTTTTTTTTACAAATCCTCCCTCTTACCCCCCACAACCTGGGAGACGCATCGCAACGCACCCCAAAAAGAAAAACCTGCCCCACAATGATCCGTTTCTTCAAAAAGCAGATCTCTCTCCGTGGACCATCCCTCCCTCAGTCCTGCTCCTGCCCCCTCATAGTTTAAACATTATTCCAATCCAACCAGTCCGTAGCCGAAGCCGGAGTATTAAAAAGATGAGTTACTCCATCAAAAACTATCTGGAATTTGGCTGGGTAAAGAAAGGAGTACTTGATATCTTTGGCCTGTAGATTTTTAGCAGTTACAAAGTACGACTCCTTTCTTGAATATCCTTTGAAAAATCCGGAAAGAAGGACAATTTGTTGAAAAATAGGGGGGCATTCCCTGGCTCTCTTTAGGATCATGTCTCTATCCCGGGAAACAAGACTGGATAAGCCCAGCGAGATTTTTCTCTTCTTCCCCCTCAGGAAGCCCTAGTATTCTAACATTAGATCATCTCGACCTGTCTTCCAGGTCCACAACTTTTTTTTGTAGATTAAAATAGTTCTTTTTCAAAACAGCGGTTTTAGACTTTATTACTTTTAATTCATGATCCAGAGAGCCAACAGATTTTTCAATAATCGTGACTCTATACCGTATCTTGCTTATGTAATCTCTTATTAAGGAGACGTCCGACTGGACTACCCCCAGTTGGCAAGCCACATCTTGTATCACCTTGCCGTCATTTTTAATTGCAATTAAGATCCCTTCTAATGTAGAGGAACCCACAACAGGGATATCGCTTTCTTCAGCCCTCTCCATTCTCAAAATGATAAACATCCTCCTCCACTGATGGCCCCATAATATCCTTTTTAGATGTTAAATCGTGCTTTCCTTTTTGTCCAGTTCTTATTTTTACATTTGGTGATTTAAGAAATGGATCAATCCTTGGAGATTCCACGAATCTCTGACCTGGTTTGGAGGTGTCTATTGACCGCCTACTCTGCTTAGGGATCATTTTCTTCAGCGTTTTTTTTTTTTTTCTTCTCCTTCCCCTCTTCTTTCGTTATTTTAATTCCAAATAGTTCTTGGTCTTTTAGAGGAGGCCAGTCTTAGATCTTATTTTTTTTTCACGACTTTCTCTCTCCTTGCTTCCCCGTTCCTTACTCCACCAAACAAACAAAAAAAAAAAAAAAGAACATAAAGGGAGGGGAATTTTTTTTTGAGAAAGCAAGAGTAGATCTCACCAGCATGGAAGGGACTTGATAGATCATAGAAAGCAGGATAATTGTTCAGGGCTTCTATCCAAATAGCAAGCAGAAGGGAAGGGGAACATCCACAGAAGATTGCAGAGTGATTTCAGGATGGATCCGGTACAGCAGCAGGGTCGGGATCAGCCGGGCAGTCGCACCTGGCTTCTCAACAACCCTAGTCCATCTTCCTGTTAAACCACAGGCGGAGAAAGCTTTAACGGAGGAGGAAGGGCAGCTCAGTCAGTGGAGCTCACGAGGGGAAAGACACGCGTCTGAGGCGTCCCCTCCTTCCAGCATCCCGACTCCACAGCGGGGTCACGGTACACGTGGGCAGCAAAGTCCACCAGCAACTCGTACTGGAGCAGCAGTAAGATCATAAGAGGCAGAGCAGGGAGAGGAGGAGGGTGCGATGTCACGTCCTCACGTCATCACGTCCCAAACACACGTTGAAGTCTTAACCATGACCCTCACAGTACCCTGATCTGAAAATCATTGAAAATCTGTTGATGGACCTCAAAATGCACACCTTGCAGGGTTCTCAAACTTTTGCTTCGGGCTCATTTACCTTTTTGTTATGCTGAAAATCTGAAAGAGGAAAATAAAAAAATTGTGCTTAACCCCTTAAGGACCCGCGTCGTACATTTACGGCGTGGTTATCGGGCGGGTGCAGGAGCTGTGCCTGCCTGATCCACGGCAGGGGTCCAGCAGTCACTGATAGCCAGACCCCTGCTGCATGCGCTGGCATCAGTGAAATCACTGATGCCAGTGCATTAACCCTTGATGTGCTGCGGTCAGCACTGACCGCGGAATGTCCAATGTGTGGAGGGAGAGAGAGAGCAGCCATCGGGTCCCCGCGCTGATGTGACGGGGACCCGATGGCAGGAAAGGCCGTGACAGCGTGTGAGATCCAGCCCCCTGCATCTCACAGCCAATGCATCACAATAAATAAGTATTGTGATGCATTGTAAAGGGGATCAGACCACTAAAAGTTGAAGTCCCAGAGTGGGACAAAAAATAAAGTGTAAAAAAAGTAAAAACAATAAAGTTTTGCAAAAAATTTTAAGTTTCACGTAAAAAAAAAAAAAGCGTCCTTATCCCAAAATGAAGTTAAAAAAAGAGTAAAAAATAGGGAAAAAAGAAAATTAGACATATTAGGTATCAGGGCGTCCGTATCGCAGCGGCTCTATAAAAATATCACATGACCTAATCCCGAAAATGAACACTTAAAAAAAAAAAAAAAAAACATTTTGGTCACCTTACATCACTAAAAGTGCAACACCAAGCGATCAAAAAGGTGTATGCCCCCCAAATAGTGCCAATCTAACCGTCACCTCATCCCACAAAAAATGATACCCTACCTAAGACAATCGCCTAAAACATAAAAATATATGGAGACACTAAAACATAATTTTGTTTTTAAAATGATATTATTGTGTAAAACTTAAAGAAAAAAAAAGTATACATTTTAGGTATTGCCACGTCCGTAATGACTGGCTCTATAAAAATATCACATGACCTAACCCCTCAGGTGAACACCGTAAAAAAATAAATTATAAAAACGTTGTCAAAAGCCATTTTTTGTAAGCTTACATGACAAAAAGTAATATGCACCCCAAAATACTGCCAATCAAACCGTCCCGCAAAAATGATACCCTACCTAAGACAATTGCCCAAAAACTTAAATAACTATGGCTCTCAGAATATGGAGACTCTAAAACATGATATTTTGGAGGTTTCAGAAATGATATTATTGTGTAAAACTTACATAAATAAAAAAAAGTTGACATATTAGGTATTGCCACGTCCGTAACGAAAATATTACATGACCTAACAACCTCAGGTGAACACCGTAAAAAAAAAGAAAAAAAAAATGTTTCAAAAATATTTTTTTAGCCTTACATCTAAAAGTGCAACACCAAGCGATCAAAATGGCGTATGCCCCCCAAAAAAGTACCAATCTAATTGTCACCTCATCCCGCAAAAAATAAGCCCCCTACCTAAGGCCTCCTGCACACGAACATGTGTGCCCCGTGAAAGTGCTGCAGCCCACAAAAAGTCATCAAACCGTCATCTCATACAAAAAATAATAATTAGAACCTACATAAGACAGTCGCCTTAAAAATAAAAAAGAATACGGCTTTCAGAATGTGGAGACACTAAAAAAATGTTGTTGCTTCCGTAACAACCTAATCTATAAAAAAACATGATCTAACCTGTCAGATGCACATTGTAAATAAGAGAAAAATAAATGGTGCCAAAACAGCTATTTTTTGTTACCTTGCCTCACAATATAGAGCAACAAAAAACATATGTACCCTAAAATAGTACCAACAAAACTGCCACCTTATCCTGTAGTTTCCAAAATGGGTGTCACATTTTTGGAGTGTCTACTCTAGGGGTGCAACAGAGGGACTTCAAATGGGACATGGTGTCAAAAAAACCAGTCCAGCAAAATCTGCCTTCCAAAAACCATATGGCATTCCTTTCCTTCTGCGCCCTGCCATGTGCCCGTACAGCAGTTTACAATCACAATTTATGGGGTGTTTCTGTAAACTACAGAAACAGGGCAATAAATAATGAGTTTAGTTTGGCTGCTAACCCTTGCTTTGTTACTAGAAAAAATGGATTAAAATGCAAAAATTTGCCAAAAAAGTGAAATTCTGAAATTTAATCTCCATTTTCCATTAATTCCTGCGAAATACCTAAAGAGTTAACAAAGTTTATAAAATCCATTTTAAATACCTTTAGGGGTGTAGTTTCTAAAATGGGGTACATTTTTGGGAGTTTCTACTCTAGTGGTGCATCAGAAGGGCTTCAAATGGGACATGGTATCAAAAAACCAGTCCAGCAAAATCTGCCTTCCAAAAACCATATGGCGTTCCTTTCCTTTTCATTCCTTTCCAGTTTACAACCACATATGGAGTGTTTCTGTAAACTACAGAATCAGGGCAATAAATATTGAGGTTTTTTTTTGTTTGTTAATGGAAAAAAATGGATTAAAATGGAAAATCTGCCAAAAAAGTGAAATTCTGAAATGTAATCTCCATTTTCCATTAATTCTTGTGCAACACCTAAAGGGTTAACAAAGTTTGTAAAAACTGTTTTGAATAACTTGAGGGGTGTAGTTTCCAAAATGAGGTCAATTTGGGGTGGTTTCTATTATGTAAGCCTCACAAAGTGACTTCAGACCTGAACTGGTCCTTAAAAAGTAGGTTTTGGTAAATTTTCGGAAAAATTTCAAGATTTGTTTCTAAACTTCTAAGCCTTCAAATGTCCCCAAAAAATGGCATTCACAAAATGATCCAAACATTAAGTAGACATATGGGGAATGTAAAGTAATAACTATTTTTGGAGGTATTGAAGAACAATATGTGACTAGAAAACAATTTCAGAATTGCCTGGATAAGTAAAAGCATTTTAAAGTTATCACCACATAAAGTGACACGTCAGATTAGCAAAAACTGGCCTGGTCCTTAAAGGGACACTGACAGGGCCAATAAGCATATTGAGGTATATATATGGCACTACAGGTCTTATAATGGGTATTATAATCATATAAGTATCCCCCCTGTCCACATTATACATACAGTAAACTTTAAGTTTTATAACCTGCTCCAACGGTCTTCAATCTGCCCAAGGGGCGGCGTTTCACCTCTCTTGCGCCCAGCCAGCCTCCCCCAACTGCCGCTTTGAAGCGCCGCCCAGCTCATGAATATTCAGTTTGCTGGGCGGCTTCTGCGGTCCCCGCTCTGAAGCGCTTCGCTTAAAAGTGCCCGGCGCATGCGCTGGATCTTGTGAAGTCCGGTACAGTAAGCGCCGCCCAGCTCATCAATATTCACTTCGCTGGGCGGCGCTTACTGTCCCCGACTTCACAAGATCCGGCGCATGCGCAGGGCACTGTTCAGCGCAGCGCTTCACAGCGGGGACCGCAGAAGCTGCTCAGCAAACTGAATATTCATGAGCTGGGCGGCGCTTCAAAGCGGCAGTTGGGGGAGGCTGGCTGGGCGCAAGAGAGGTGAAACGCCGCCCCTTGGGCAGATTGAAGACCGTTGGAGCAGGTTATAAAACTTAAAGTTTACTGTATGTATAATGTGGACAGGGGGGATACTTATATGATTGTAATACCCATTATAAGACCTGTAGTGCCATATATATACCTCAATATGCTTATTGGCCCTGTCAGTGTCCCTTTAAGGTAAATTATGGCAGGTTCCTTAAGGGGTTAAAATACAAAGAAAATATGTCATCTTCAAATTGCCTAACTGTTTACAGTAACAGTAATTTTGATCGGGGTACCCAAACTTTTTAATGCCACTTTATCTATCTATCTATTGTAGGAAAGTGCAAGGGGCTGTCATTGACAGAAGATATGTGTCACCGAGGTTCCTTGCCTCGGTGAGGTAAAAGCTAGTAATTTTAAGTGTGAGCGGCAGCTAGTGCTGACTGACACTATTCGTTATTTAGTGTGGCTGTAAATCCAATCCGGGCCGGCTCTTACTGGGAGCAGCCAAAGTGCAGGGTGGGTGGCTGTTCCCCACGTTCCAGACCAGGTTTTGGCTAGGGATATAAAACCCAGCCAGCAGTCTCAGCCTGGTGTGGATTATCCTCCATCTGACAGTGGCACTTTGCCAGTCTCTGCGTTGGGGCCTGAGAGTTTTTACCGGGATTAAGGCCTGCTATCTTTTTTGGATGAAAGCACGTGGACATCTGTTTCACCCAAGGATTTAAGTGTTGCTGCCTGGTATGAACAAACACCAGACTCAAGGTTTTTTCCTTGAAACTGACTTTTTGTTGTCACTTTCCTCATGTGTGACTAAAACACTGAACTGTTTAACTTAAAGACGTTGTCGTTGCCTCTATACTCCGTCTACAAACTTGTCTACCAGAGCAAATCCCCACACTATCTATCTATTTTTCTATCTATATCCCTAATCTGCCTTCTTTCCTTTTAAGCCACTCCCTTAATTACTGCTTAGAATGTGAATGTTTCCTTCAACACTATTCCCCACATTCCCTGCACCCTAATGCACTTTATATCTATACATACATACATACTGGCTGGTGACTGCCTCATGCAGTTTTATGTGTGCTACCTAAATATTCTGGACCGTTGTCCATAAGAAACACTTTTTACCCTTTGTGAAATCCCAGTTTAATTATAGAAAACAGGGCCCTCACAGCAATTTTCAGTTATTTACTGTGTAATGTATTATGCTGTCTTTGTATTATGTACCCATTGAATTGTACAGTGCAGCAGAATAAGTTGGTGCTATATAAATAAAGATTACTATTATCTACATAGAATACATAACTTTTACCAGTGGCTTTATATGGGTAAAGAGCTCAAACCACAAAACAAAAATGATCATTTCCTTAGATAGGACATAATCTGGTTATTTGTTAATAACACTCTGGGAGTTTACTTTTAGCTAGTGAGTAAAATAAGTATGAAAGAAAAGTTTGAAAACACCAGTCTTGCATAACATTTACTGAATTTCTCCACCTACACAGTCATTGCAAGATGACAATGACAGTGCTAACTGCCTATTTGTTTCTCAGTGCAGAGCCTTAAAATATATCAGTGAGATAATGAAAACCAAAATAAATTTAATAAAATAAAACACAAAACAATCTTGTATTTGGTTACATGATAAATCAATCTTTGTTAAAAGCCTTAGGCTCCTTTCACAGGTGTGAGTATTCCGCACGGGTGCAATGCGTGAGGTGAACGGATTGCATCCGCACTGAATCATGACTAGGGTTGAGCGAACCCAAACTGCAAAGTTTGGGTTCGTACCGAACTTTAGAATTTTTGGACCCCAGACCCGATCCCGAACTTTTCAGTAAAAGTTTGGGTTGGAGTTCGGTGTTCGGCAGGGTTAATGGCACTTTTTGAAAGGCTGCAGAGCAGCCAATCAACAAGTGTTTAACTCGTGTGCCCTTAGAAGCCATCACAGCCATTGCTACTAATGGCATGGCTGTGATTGGCCAGTGCAGGATGTGACCCAGCCTCTATATAAGCTAGAGTCACGTAGCGCCGCACGTCACTCTGCTCTTACTAGTGTAGGATGCTGCTGCTGTGAGGGAGAGAATAGGAAAGAATCAGTTATCAGAAGTTTTTGTTAACTCAGCGATCTACAGCGATTTTGATTTGTGGGTGCAATGCTCTGAGCCCAGTGACACAGAAAAATAACTTTTAGCCGTCTGTTAGTTAGGTGGGCGTCGGCGGCCATTTTATGCAAGCTCACTGCAGCAGCAAAGCATATTTGCATTTGTGACAGTGAAATACAAGCATTAAATACCTCAATTATATTCAGGGTTTTTAAAAAACACCCATTTTTTGCAATACCCTACATCTGGTGCCTTTGCTGCATTTGTCACATTCAAATACTAGCGTTTGATAAAGCTGTTATATTCTGGTTTTAAAAAAAACACCCATTTTGGGCAAAATAATTCATTTGTGGCCTTTGTTGCATTTGTCACAGTGAAATACAAGCTTGAAATACTGCAATTATATTCTGGGTTTAAAAAAACAATTTTTTTTAAATACCCTACATCTAAAATTTTTTAAATACCCTACACATTTGCTGCATTTGTCACAGTCAAATACAAACAGTCAATACTGCAGTTACATTGTTGGTTGACAAATTAAAAAATGTTGCGACTGTGAAGTAATTGTATAGAATTCGCCTGTCACACTCTTGTGTGACCTCAAGACATTTTTCCTCTTTATGACACTGGCACTGCCTTATCCTAAGTGAACTTAATTGTTGAATATTGTTGGTTACATTGTCGCCTCACATAAACCATCTGTTAGTTTGTTGGGTGAACGCAAAGAATGAGGAGAGCGTCAAATAAGGGACGCGGCCCCGGTCATGGTGCTGCTGATGGAGTTCCTGTTGCAGGGAGAGGACGTGGTCGATCTGTGCCAGCTACACACAAGTAAAACACCTTCCTCAGGTGTGACTTGGCGACAGAACCTTTAGCGTTATTTGGTAGGGCCAAATGCGGCTCTACAAATGGTGAGGCCAGAACAAGTGCAGGCGATAGTAGATTGGGTGGCTGACAGTACCTCCAGTTCCTTCACATTGTCTCCCACCCAGTCTCCTGCTGAAAATCAAAGTTGGCACCTGCAGCCCATGGCCATCAGTCCTTTACCTCACCCCCTTGCAAATCAGCCAAGCAGTCTGAGCCCCAAGTCTTTTTTGCTTTTTGATGACTCTGCTAGCAGGGTTTCCGTGGGCCATCCACATAGCCCTTCCCCAGAAGTGGAAGAGATTGAGTGCACCGATGCCCAACCACTTATGTTTCAGGATGAGTACATGGGAGGACCACCACAGCACGTCTCAAATGATGACAAAACACAGGTGCCAACTGCTGTGGCTTTCTGCAGTGTGCAGACCGACAATGAGGGCAGGGGTGAAGACTGGGTAGAAGATGATGTGGAGGACAATAAGGTCCTTGACCCCACATGGAATCAAGGTCATGCGAGTGACCTGTGTAGTTCGGAGGAAGAGGCGGTGGTCGCACAGAGCAACCAACACAGCAAAAGAGGGAGAAGGGTGCAAACGCGGAGTGGCCATCCCCTAGACAGTACGCCTGCTACTGCCCACCGCAGCAAGCGACCGAGCACACCTAAGTCAGCTCCAAGGAGTTCCGTGGCGTGGCAGTTCTTCAGACAATGTGCTGACGACAAGACACGAGTGGTTTGAACACTGTGCAATCAGAGCCTGAAGCAAGGCATAAACATTCTCAACTTTAGCACAACCTACATGACCAGGCATCTAAGTTAAAAGCACGAGCTGCAGTGGAGTAGACATCTCAAAAACCAAGAAAGGTCTCTGGCTCCTACTGCTTCCTCTTCTGCTGCAGTCTCGGACTCTTCATCCACCTCTGGAGTGACAGTGGCACCTGCCACCCCACAAACAGAGGATCTGCCAGCAACTCCACCACCTGGGTCACCAAGCATCTCCACAATGTCCCATGGAAGCGTTCAAGTCTCCATCTCCCAAACACTGGAGGAAGTATCCCCCTACCCACCCATGATCCCTGGCCCTGAATGCCAACATGTCAAAATTACTGGCCTTTGAAATGCCTGTCATTCCGTCTGGTGGAGACAGAGAGTTAGAAAAGCCTTATGGCGGTGGCCGTCCCACAGTACGTTGTGTCCAGCCGCCACAACTTTTCCAGGTGAGCCATCCCTTCCCTGCACTGCGCAATGCCATCTGTGCAAGGTCCACCTAACTACAGATACGTGGACCAGTAAGCATGGTCAAACCTACTAGCACAATTTTCCTTGAACGCACCTGCATCGCATCCGGCCCTCACTAGCGACACCCGTGTGAAGGGGGCCTTAGAAGAACCCTATTATCTTCACTCATACTGTCATTTACAAAGAGAGATTTGTGAAGGGTCTCTGGCAGGAGAATCAGACACAAGGGCTCTTTTATAAGTCATAAATGGTTTCATATGGTTTAGAGACAACTCAGAAATTTCCATGTTCACTAGTTTGTCATATTATACTCTTTGATTTTCATCATATGGATTTTTTAAATGGATAGTTTTATTAGGTCATTGAAGTCATGATATCATGAAACAACCATAGTAGGAGTCATTGCTGAAAAATCATTTGAAGAAAAGGAAAGCAAATTATTCTAAGCAATGAGAAGAAGAAATGAGGATTGTTCTTATGTTCTAAATCATTGGGAAAAAATAGCATACACAAGTTTTTTATGAAATTTTCACCTGGTTCCATTATCTAGAAGTAATAATTGCTGCTTAAAGTCAAGAAGTAATGGTTAAATTCTACCTGTTGTTTTTTTTAATCTAAATACTGTAGGAAGAAACATTCTGGACTGATTAGTTTAATAACATACTATCTTTACATAGATTGCAACTTGCTTTTCTGTATTCTGTTGGTGCTAGGGTATCTATTTCATAATATTGAACTCAATAATAAATGTGTCTTCAGTAGGCTCTTGTGCTCCCCCTAGTTGCAGCTATGGGTAGGCATACTTTTATCATAACAACATGGTTTATTAGCAGAGAATTTTGATCTGCTAAAAAAAAAAAAAAAAGTGTATAATCTTTATCATTGCCAAGACGGATCCGTCATGAACTCCATTGAAAGTCAATGGGGGACGCATCTGTTTTCTATTGTGTCAGAGAAAATGGATCCATCCCCATTAACTTGCATTGTGGGCAACATCATGACAGATCTGTCTTGCCCTGCATCCAACAGCTTGCTGCGGTTTGCTCTCCGGTATGAGAATGCAACCAAATGGAACGGAATGCATTTTGGAGCATTCCGTTCTGTTCAGTTACGTTTTTTCCCCATTGACAATGAATAGGGACAAAACGGAACAATTTTTTTTCTTTGGTATTGAGCCCCTATGATGGATCTCAATACCGGAAAATAGACACGCTAGTGTGAAAGTAGCCTTACAGTGAATCTGTTTACATTAATTGTCCTGTCGGTGCAGTCTTTGTCGTATGAGTGACTGATTCCTCTTATGTGTGCCTCCGCCACCTGGTTCGTTGTGTTTTCCTCCATTCTCTTCTGAACTTTCCATATGTTTGCAGTGACTGTTGTCTGGTTGGCAGGAGGAAGTATACTCAATTTTCCAATTATGAGAGAAAATGCTGGTTTATTAGAACCTAGAGGAACAAGGAGACAGTTGTGAACCAAAACAAGTAGTTTTTCAATGCAGAGCAAGAAAGGTTATAGTGATGCTCCTGCAGCATAATCTAATGTACAGTGTTGTGCACTTAATAGGATGAAGAGATCCCCGCGCTAGGCACAGAACATCACATTTTACAAAATTTGATGCTACAAGAGAAATTATATTTTTACTATAATTTCCTAGAGCAAAGGTGTTCTGCAGTGTGTGCTTGGCATAAGAGGTGGAGGCAGGGCGATGTCTGCAGGTGGACTGTGTCAGATGGTTGTGTGGGTCTGAAGAAAGGCTTCGGATACAACACAGTGTCCCCTAGAATGGTGTGCTGCCTGGTTTGGAACCATTAATAGTAAGTTTAGCTTCCCCCGCTAATCTTGGCTCAGTGCCTGGTAAAGGGAGTGTTTATTTTATGACTGTGCACCCTGGCAGAGTACATTGTAGTGGTATTGCCAGAAACGTTGTGCTTGGCAGGCCATACACTAGTGATTTTGTTTGTCTACAACAACAAATTTACCCCATCTGTTGCTGTATATGTCTGTCAAAGGCTTAACCTGATATCATAGTAATTGGTCATACTGTATTTTAGAAATGTACCATAACAAATGGATGCACCAGGAGGCAATAGCCACCATTGCTCTTAAAGGGGTTTTCCCATTAAAAATATTCTAGTTTTCAAACCAGCACCTGGATCTGAATACTTTTGTAATTGCATATAATTAAAAATTTAGAATAGACAGTGATTTATTCAATAAAATGTATCTGTACAGCTCCTTCTGCTTTTTGTTCTTTTTATTATTTCTTTGACCCGCTGAATGAGATGGACGCACATGCTCAGTTTCATCCTTCAACTGCCTCCTGAGTTGTGATAGGGAGAGTATGGACACGCCCCCTTAGCTGTAGCAGAAAAGACACTCCCCTTGAGCTGTGATAGGGAGAGTATGGACACGCCCCCTTAGCTGTAGCAGATAAGACACTTCCCTTGAGCTGTCAGCTTCATATAAATCTAGCAGAGCAATGAATGAAGAGATCTCTGGATCCATGTGAGGTTCAGGGCTGGTTCTACCTTTGTTAGAAAGAGGTTATCATGTACTATATGATGTCTGATTTTCATGCTTAACATTAGTCATGGGATAACCCCCTTAAGTCACTCATCAAAATTCACTTTTGCCTAATCACAGAGTAAGGGTCTATTCACACTTCCGTAGTATTTATCCATATCCAATCCACATTTTTTAGGGATCGGATGTGGAACCATTGATTTCAATGGTTCAGCAAAAAAAAAAACGTATGCCACACGGAAGCTATCTGTATGTCTTCAGTTTTTGCGGATCCGTTGTTATAGTTACAGACTGTCACGTGACAAAAACCCTGCAGTTCAGCTCTGGCGAGCCAGCAAAATTAGAAGACACGTTTCAAACAGGCAATATAGAGAAATAGAAATATCTCTGCATGATGATCTGCATCCGCCCATGTCTCGCTAACTGATCAAGTCATTTATATATGGCAAGCTTTAGCTTTTGGAACTCTTATTTTTTAAGTTCTGTAGAGAATGGATAGTAATCTAAATTATATGTTAAAGGGAATCTGTCACCACAATATTTGACTATTATCTGCTGTAATACTGCCCCCTGCTCTCCCACACTGCTTGCTGCTCTCCTGCTATCAACACTTAAAGCTGCACTGAAATGCACAGTCTAGTCCATTCTAATATAAAGGAGAGGGCTCCTGTGCATGTGCACAGCAGTCCGAACTATGTATTTCAGTGTAGCATTGAGCACTGAGAGCGTGGCAACAAGGCAGTAGGAACATAAATAGTTATCTGGACTGTTTCTACTCATAAAGTACTTTAGATACTAGCCCAAGACCATGATGAGAGATTCTGTTTAAAGCCTTCAAAGCCTTTCTGTTGAGTGCAGTACTAAATTCTTCTGAATATGAATATTACTTGCAGTACTCTGTTGTCCACTGCTCACATAAAGCCTATCATGTCTTCAGCCATCCATTAACTGAATACATGATTAATATACATGGGGTAAGGCAGCAGCAATTATTAGGACTAATTAATTAAGACTCAAGGTGAAATCCTAGGACAAGGGGTCAAACTTCCACTTTAATCTGTGAAGTGGCTACTACCATGACTCAGAGTGAAGTGACACTACTGTAGGTCTTCAGGCCAGACCATTGTGAGATTCTTGTGGTTTAATTCCTTAAACCTTGAAGAACCACTAATCCAAGTGGCAGTCCATTGTTAACCAAATAAAATTAGGATCATTTAAAACTAGTGAATGTTTTTTCATAATGATGTTGCAAGGCCACATTTGGCACAGATTAACAGATTCATATCCTTACAATCTGGTATTGTTTAGTTACAGAATGCTTATCATTAAACAACATAAGTATTTTTTTAAGGACAGAAAACCTTTCCCCATTGCAGCTATAATCTCTGCCAACCAGCAACTGCATTACTAAATTCACATTCAAATACCAATATATGTGTTTAGAAATAATCATCTTCCAAGAAAAAAATGTAAGCATGTCAAATAATCTCATCAACTGTTGGAACAGATTTTTATCAGATAGAATCATTTTGTTAAAACAAATATTCAGATTATCTAAACAAGTAATCATTTTCAGCTTTCTGTTAGATATTAAGCATTTAGCCATCCAAGTCAGTTTGTCAAATCTATTTTTCAACAAGGAACGCTGCTGAAAACCCACAAATTCTTTGGTTGTTTTTCATGCATCTTATTATATTTGAAACATATCATAACTTTATCCTTCCTGTCTACAAATCTTCTGGGATATTATAAGAGCCCCATAGAGCCTAAACTTCTTATAATCTCAGGTAAAGGCCAAAGTGGCCTCATAGTACAGTATATTAGTTTATGAAACTTGAACAGAAAGTAATTGATCTAATTTCCTTGCAATCTTTTTCTGTATTTTAATAAACCTAAATATGGTACTTTCTATTGTTTCCATATCAATCCTAAGGTGTCATGTGATAACTACACAGCAGAAAATATTTATCATGCTGACACTATGGTATTGTCTATAGATGCCTGGAACAGACATAAACAAAGATATTTTTCCAACTTAAATCGGTTCACTTTCACATATTTGGTGTACCTGTTCACTAATTAATACTTTTTGACAAGAGATTAAAAAGCTAATAAATCAAATCTTCTCCACCTCAATAAGCTAGACTCAAGTTTCAGTTCACTTTGGCAAC
This sequence comes from Bufo gargarizans, assembly GCF_014858855.1. NCBI lineage: Eukaryota > Metazoa > Chordata > Amphibia > Anura > Bufonidae > Bufo > Bufo gargarizans. Next base: position 328,333,516 of record NC_058083.1, read on the forward strand.
CCAATCAGACTATTACCGTACTATGCTGATTACAGCTGCTAAACTTTTAATCCCACTCCTATGGAAATCTCCAAATCCTCCCATAATCCATTCCTGGGTAGACAAAGTAGATCAAATGTATTGATTTCAAGAGGACCTTTTACAGGGCCTGACATTACCATATAAATACCTGGCAGTATAGGGCATATTGATGAGATGTGATATTGATATATATATTTTTTTCTGTGGGCTGCTCTGTTCCCCCACTGTGCCTCCCATTCTGGTTACCTGCTCTATATGTAAATCCATGCCATCGGTACAGGGAGGAGGAGACGGCTGTATTTCTCACGGGGCGTCTCCTTCTCCCTGGCTGTGAGCTGGCCAATCGCAGCGGAGTGCGTCATAGGCTGGGAGAAGGTCAGCTTTTTTTTCTCCACAATCACAATCATGTCATATAGATACAGGGCAATTCATATGCAGATAAATATATTGTTATATTAACCATTCATAATTCCCAAACGTTTCAGTCACATGCGACCCATTTCAGTGGAATATGTGGCTGGCAAGGAAAAGGCACTCTGGATGTGAACACCTTTTCCACAGATATAGCTGAAAAAAGTTGCATTTCACTGAAATGTTCGGGAATTATAAATGGTTAATATAATATTAATATCAGATCGGCAGTGGTACCCCTGACAATCAGCTGCTTGAAGAGAATGCAGTGCATATGATCACTGTGTTTTCTTCTATGTTTACCTGCTCACCATCAACATTGCAGAGGCAAGCAGGTGTAATTACAGCTAATTTGCATAGTTGTCCGCAGTCGCACCGCAATCTGATATTTATAACTTATCTTGAGGACAGGTCATTAATATAGCAAAAGCAGAGAACCCCTTTAATACTAGGTACTTACTAATGTATTAGGATTGTCCATATTGCCTCATTAGCTGGCTTGATTAATTTTTCGCATTATACCCTTATTTCCAGCGGTTAAGACTGGGATGGGAGCTGCTGCACATGGATGCCCATGCGAGCTCCCGGCCACCAGAGAAGCCAGTGCTTTTTCCTATAGTGTGTAAGAACGGCCACCGCTGCTGGATTACAGGATGATTGTAATCCCTGGACACGAACAGTGTATAAGGTGATAAAAAATTATTCAAGCCACCAGAGGAAGCAGTATGGACAATCCAAATACTTTAGTAAGTGGCTTGCATTAACGGTTTCTACATGATAAATTCCATTTGCTGAAGTGAGACAACCCCTTTAATGATTGAAGGTCCTTGACAGTTAAAGCCTTCTTGTCGATATTAAACAATTGCAACAACATGGTGCTGTTTAATGTGTCTTGCTGCAGAATATGATGCACACTAAATTAGCATCCCACAATGGTGTACAGATTTACAGTGCAAGAGTCTTCTTAGAAGTGCCCAAAAATCATAAGCATTCAAATGGGTTTCATTTGTTAGGGAAACTTATTGAAATGGAAGAAATTGTGTTGAAAGAGTGATTTTATTCCCCCCCCAATGAATTTCTAATTCATAGAATGTTCTATTAACATTGGATAAAAAATAAAGTCACTATAACTGCAACTGATGTGAGCATTCTGTAACACCCCTACTCCATACATATAACTTTGACCCATATTTCTATATTTCTGCGTTTCTGATAATCTTTACTTAACACATTTTATCTGCAAAAACTCAAAGACTATATTAATAGTTCAATAAAAATGCAGAGTTTTAATGATATCATAATTTCCATGCTTCTATCATAAAAAATTCACAGCAATTTACAGTCTTAATCACCAGGGATCCATCTAATTATGCTTTGCAATTCAGTATCTAATTTTATCAACCTGAGCCATAAGCTCAGTACACATCACACTCTTCTTCTGGTGACTATTTTGTTTAAGCCACAACACAAAAACAACATTTGCATTTGCTATTATGGACTCCATAGCCTTGCTAGCTGCACTGTCAGGAAATTGCCTCTTCTTTCAGTTTTAAAAAATATACATGCATTTAATGAAACATATAGCTAATTTCCTTGTTGGAATCAATACAAATATCTTAGTTTTTATATATGTACAGTTTTCATTTTTATAAATGTCATAATTGTAAGGTTGAAATCATATAACACTGTTTCCAATAAAAGTATACATGACAATATGGAATTATTCATAGTAGTTATACCTTGTGACAGATCTGAAGAAGGGTCCAAGTTGCTCAGAACCACAATATCTGTTCAGAGGGTATAACTGCTTAAGAACTGTCAGAATAACATCATATTGCCAGTCATACTTTTGTTGGAAGCTTGGTCCAATGGGATGTCAATTCTTTGTTTGATTCATTGCGTATACTGGATTCTTGACTGCCTACAGGAGTTCCCTGTGACATCTGGAGCTAGGAGCATCAAATTACAAAAATGATTTCCAAACATGCCCTGATCTTTTACCATAGCTTGACTGATGGCAGTAAACATGTTCAAATGGCTCTCATACTGTCTACAATTACCTCCAAATACTTTTTTTTATTTAAACTTGTCCATCAGTAAAAGCTTGCTCCACTTTTCAGATGTACAGATCCAGTGTTCTCGATCAGTGTATGTCAGCCTTCCTAAGCCAAGAACACTATATTCAGATTACACCAAAGTATACCCAAGATTATAATTTACTGTGCCTAAAAAAACAGAACATCAAGACAGTGCAAGTACCCCATGAAAACCTGATGGGTACCTCCAGGGTTACATGTAACCCATGTTGATAACCTAGGTTCTAGAGTAAATATTCTTCTGTTTTGTCTAATTTCTTTTTTCAATAAAGGTGTATTTATGGCTTCACATCCTTTCAGAAGCATAGCACTATATTCTCACAGTAGAAGAATGAGCAGAAACACCCTTTATCATAAGAGTATGGCCACATGGCAGCTTTATTGATGCAGTTATGGAAGCCAAAGCAAGGAGTGGATTCAAAAAATGAGTATTACACTCACCGGTAATCCGGTTTCCTGGAAGTCTCCATGACACCACATGCTGAGATTGACTCCCTCCTGATTGGACAGGAAAAACACAGAGAGGTTAAAACCCCCACCCCCTCCTCACATCACCAGTGTATTTTAACGAAGAACCCCAGGATGAAAGGATAATAGCTAATAGCAGAAAAAAAGGGTGGGATGTATGTGGTGTCATGGAGACTTCCAGGAAACCGGATTACCGGTGAGTGTAATACTCATTTCCCCAGTCGTCTCCATGACACCACATGCTGAGATAATATCAAAGATACCATTAGGGGGGGACGACTGCCGACAGGACCTTACGTCCGAATCTTAGGTCATCATTAGCGGCTAAGTCTAGCCTGTAGTGCTTAGTGAAAGTATGAGCTCTTTTCCAGGTTGCTGCCCTGCAAATCTGTTGTAAGGAGGCTGAAGCTTTTTCCGCCCAGGAGGCGGCCATGCCTCTCGTAGAATGTGCCTTTAGTGAAGCAGGGACATCTTTTCCCTGAGCTTTGTATGCTTCAGAGATGGCCATCTTAATCCATCTAGAGATGGAACTTTTCGCCGCTTTCCTCCCCTTGTTAGGACCTGAAAATTGGACAAACAGATTTTTGTCTATTCTCCAAAGACTGGTAGCTTCCAGGTATTTTAAGACCGCTCTCCGGACATCTAATGTGTGGTAAGTGGTTTCCTGATCGTTTTTTGGATCGTCACAGAACGAAGGGAGAACAATGTCCTGAGACCTATGGAAGGTCGAGACTACCTTGGGGAGGAAAGTTGGATCTAATTTGAAAATTAATCTGTCCTCAAATATTGTAAGGAATGGTTCTTGGATGGACAAGGCCTGCAGCTCACAGACCCTTCTGGCTGAGGTTATTGCCACCAAAAAAGTAGTTCTAACGGTGAGCCATCTGATGTGAATAGAGTCCAGAGGTTCAAATGGATTGGAGGTTAGACCCCCTAGTACCGTATTAAGGTTCCATGGTGGCACCATGTTTTTAATCGTAGGTCTGATCCTATCTGCTGCCTTAAGGAATCTGGATATCCAGGGATGTTCCGTTAGCTTGGTATTATATAGTGCCCCTAAGGCCGATACCTGGACCCTAAGGGTATTAGGGGATAGACCTAAGTCTAGCCCTTCTTGAAGAAAATCCAGGATTAGTGAGATGTTGGCTCTGAACTGGTTGAAGGAGGTTCCAGACCAATCCGCGAATTTCTTCCATATTTTTTGGTACTTGTCGTTGGTACTCTGCTTCCTGCTAAGGAGTAAGGTGTTCACTACTTTTTTTGATAAACCAAAGTTTAATAAGTTGGATTCTTCAGAATCCAGGCTGTTAATTTTAGTATTTTCAGGTCCGGGTGAGTGATGGGCCCCTGACTTAGAAGGTCCGGCCTCCGAGGTAGAAGGAAAGGAGCTTCCACGCTGAGGGCTTTCAAGAGGGAGAACCAACTTCTCTTGGGCCAGAAGGGGGTTATCAGGATTAGTGTACAATTCTCTTTTAGGAACTTCTGTAACACTTTGGGGATAAGCGGAAATGGGGGGAATGCGTAGACTAAGTTTGTTGTCCAACTCTGGTTGAAGGCGTCTACTGCCCCCGGATGATCCCTGGGGTTGAGGGAGAAGAACTGGTTTAGCTGATGATTTCTCCTGGATGCAAACAGGTCTATCGTCGGCCTGCCCCATTTCTTTGTGATTAAGTGGAAGACTTCTGGGGCTAACATCCATTCCCCAGGGTCTAGTCTGTGCCGGCTTAGGTAATCGGCCTGAATGTTTAATACTCCCTTCAGATGAACCACTGAAAGAGATTGAATGTTGCCTTCTGCCCAGGAAAAGATTTTGTTTGCCAGGTTCTGTAACAGGTGATGCCTTGTGCCTCCCTGGTGTTGGATGAAGGCCATGGCTGTAGCGTTGTCCGAGTAGACTAGGACGTGACGTCCTTCTGCCAGCTGACTCGTGTGTTTCAGTGCTTCCCACACTGCCTTCAGCTCCTTGAAATTTGAGGATTGCTGACTTACGTAACTCCCCCATGTTCCCTGGTAGGAGTTCCCCTGGACGACCGCTCCCCAACCGTGGAGACTGGCATCTGTTGTGACGACTAGAGGGAGATCTTGTGCCCAGAAAATCCAGTTTTCTAGGTTGGATTTGCTGAGCCACCAAGTAAGCGATTTTTTGGTCTTTGTATCTAAGAATATTTCCTCTCTAGGGTTAATTGCGATCTGTTCCATTTGTCTAAGATGAACTTCTGGAGTGGTCTTAGATGGAACTGTGCCCAGGCTACTGCTGGAATGCAAGCAGACAGACTCCCTAACACCTTCATGGCCTGTCTTATCGAACAGAATTTCTCCTTCTTGAACTTCCTCAAAGCTGTCTGAAGCTTTACTATCTTTTGAGGTGGCAGAAAGGATCTTTGGGAGACTGTGTCTAAGGTTATGCCCAGAAAAACCTTTCGTTTGGATGGGATTAAATCCGATTTTTCCCAATTGATGAGCCAACCTAGGTTCTGTAGATGCTCCAGGACTAACCCGAGATGGATTTCCATGGTCTCTATGTTGTCTGCCACTACCAGTAGGTCGTCCAGATAGGGGATCACACAAATTGCCTTTTCTCTCAAGGTTGTCAAGGCTTCCGCCATTATTTTGGTGAAAACCCTTGGGGCAGAAGAGATCCCGAAGGGGAGACACCTGAACTGGAAATGTTGAATGTTTCCCTCCAATTTTATAGCGAACCTTAGAAACTCCCTTGATGACCTGTGAATTGGAACATGATAATAGGCGTCGCTTAAATCTATTGTGGCCATCACTGCGTCCTTCTTCAAGAGCTTCACTGCTGACTTCAAGGTCTCCATTTTGAATTTTTGATATCTTACATATTTGTTCAGATGTTTCAGATTTATAATTACCCTGGATTTCCCGTTTGGCTTCTTTATAATGAAGAGGCGGGAATAGAATCCCAGCCCTGTCAGATTTTTTGGAACGGGCTCTATGGCGTCCAAGGTTAATAGGTTTTTTATGTCGTTTTTTTAAGGTCACAGTTTGAGATGGGGGAAGGGTAGTGATTACATATTTCTGTGGAGGGGAAGAGAGAAGATCTATCTGATAACCCTCCTGTATAATACTTAAGATCCACCTGCTGTTTGTTACGTGCTCCCAAGATCTTAGAAAGGAGCTGAGTCTTCCCCCCACAGGTATAGCGTCATTGTTTGCTGTTGGATGAGGAGGCCTCCTGCCCGGTTTGGGTTGAAGAGGAAACTTCTCCCCCTGCCTCCCTTCGCATAACTCCACCTCCCAGTCTTCCCTTTATCTTTTTTATTTTCGGGTTGAAAAAAATCGGTCACGAAAGGGCTGTCTCTTTTGTTTATATCTTTCCTCTGGAAAACCCCTTTTTTTATTTGTCGCGTTGTCTAGGATTTTGTCCAAATCTTCATCCGAAGACGTACTGACCGTGGAAGGGGAGTGCGATTAATTTATTTTTAGATGTGATGTCTCCTGACCACGCTTTGAGCCATAATGCCCTTCTCGCTGTATTTGAGAGAACAGCTGTACGGGCAGATAGTTTCACTGATTCGGCTGCTGCGTCTGCTAGGAAGGAGGTTGCCATCTTTAATAGAGGCAAGCTCTCTAGAATTTGATCTCGTGGCGTCTTGTTGACCAGATGTATCTCCTAGCTGGTCTAGCCAAAGGTTCAGTGTTCTGGCCACACATGTAGAGGCGACGCCTGGTTTGAGAAGGGCCGCCGTAGTCTCCCAGGTCTTTCGCAAGAGACTCTCCGCTTTCCTGTCTAGAGGATCTTTCAACTGTGCTGAGTCCTCAAACGGCAGGGCCGTATGTTTTGCTACCTTGGCCACTGGCGCGTCTACTTTTGGAATAGTTTCCCAATCCGTACAATCCTCTTGGCTAAAGGGGTAGCGTCTCTTAATTCCCCTTGGGATAAAGGATCCTTTATCCGGTTTTTCCCATTCTGATCGAATTAATTTTTGTACGCTATCAGGGACTGGAAAAACCGCCTTCTTCCTTTCCCCTAGACCCCCAAATATTTCTTGTTGGGTAGACTTAGGGGCTTTAGGCATCTCCATCTGAATGGTGGCCCTGATGGCCCTGATAAGTTCCTCAATATCTTCAGGATTGAACAGGAAGCGCTTATATTCGCTTTCTTCGTCTGAAGATCCTGGGTGCTTTTGCACCGATTCGGAGTCTGAGACTGCCAGTCCCTCAGAGTCGGAATCCAGGATAAGTGATTTAACACTACGGGAGTCCTGAGTGGGGGGAACTTTGGGGGGAGTAGGGTTCTCTGGCAGCTAAGGCTAGCTGAACCTCCTCTTTTACCACTTTTCTAATGTCTTCAATTAAACCAGAAGACTCAGCCTTGATGACACTGGCGGTACATTCTTTACACAGGGCTTTGGATCCTGTGTTAGATAATCTTTTGCCGCAAATACCACATTTTCTGGGTTTTTTGGCTGCAGAAGTGGAATCCTTTTCTCCCTGAAATGTTAAGGGAGGAAAGGATGAGCAAACTGAACCCACCATACAAATCATGTGCCTGAGAACAGGTTACTCACTGTCCCAGGGTTTGATGCAGGCTCGGTTCCAGAGCCCGGCGTGAGGGGGGTGCTCATCTTGACTCCCGACCGCCCAGAGATGCTTCTAGTATGAGCCACGCTTAAGCAGGGCGCCATTACCCAGGTCCTGTGCGTTTTTATAGTGTCCTCCTCGCTTCAGGACCTGTGGCGCATGTGGATGACGTCAGCGCGCTTGCTCCGCCCCTGGCGTCTGACGTCATTTGCCTGCCGGCCGGAAGGGACGCATCTCAGCGCCGATCCTGCCGCGTCCTCCTTCCCTCTGCATCAAGCCCTCCTGGACCGCCGCAGAGGGAATCTTCGCAGGGGCACTACGTGTGTGCCCGAGCCCAGGCCTAACCGAACAGAGGAGGGAGAGCTGCACTGCAGATCCGACCTCGGCCTGTAGATGAGAAGATAACTCCAGGTGAGCCCAAACGAGCTCCGTGCACCTCTCCTGCTTCCTATCCTGATGGGACAGGAAAAACACTGGTGATGTGAGGAGGGGGTGGGGGTTTTAACCTCTCTGTGTTTTTCCTGTCCAATCAGGAGGGAGTCAATCTCAGCATGTGGTGTCATGGAGACGACTGGGGAAAGAGTAGACGTCATATCTGTCCTTTATACTTTCTCTCCTTTTATGATCCACTTCTGATTTGGGGTTCCAAAACTGCATCAGGAAACCTGACCATGTAACTGTACCATAACTGAGGTAAGGGTGGAGTTTGATTTTATATCCAAAGTAGAAAAGGTAATAAGGCGGCACTCACCAGCAGTCATTTATAAAAGCTCTTTTATTGGTCCGGGATTCGAGTACAAAGTACCAACAGAATTAACAGGGGCGGACAGCGAATCTTCCGTGCAAGGAAGATTCGCTGTCCGCCCCTGTTACAAAGTACCAGCAGAATTAACAGGGGCGGACAGCGAATCTTCTGTGCACGAAAGATTCGCTGTCCGCCCCGTTAATTCTGCTGGTACCTTGTACTCGAATCCCAGACCAATAAAGGAGCTTTTATGAATGACTGCTGGGTGAGTGCCGCCTTATTACCTTTTCTACTTTGGATATCATGTTTGTTTGCCTTTGATTGGCGTTGCACCACAGGACTGCAGCATACCCAGACGAGACGGTGCACTTGACGTCTGTATTTCATTACCGGCATATAGGGGATATTCAGTGGAGTGTGTAGCTGTGCCACGCAATCTTTCTACTATACCTTGGAGTTTGATTTTATGTTTTATGGCAGTTTTGATAGGCTACCAGAATTTACATAATTGTTAGGAACCCAACGTTCTATATATTTGTTAATATCCAGTTTTAGAAACACATTTTTCCCATAACACTTTAGAAAACAGTAATTTTTTTTTTATTATCACAAAATGTGTTATCCTATGAAAAAGTTAATGCAGTGGCCCTCCTTATGATGGCTATACAGCTTAGATTCAGTAGTTGAAGCTTATTCAGCCGGCAGCCCATACTCCAGACCCCCCCCCCCCCCCTTCAAATGCTTGGGAAAACGGGCAAGCTTATTAATGGCAAGAGGGAAATATGCCACTGTCAGATACTTATGGTGTGGTTTATCTCTACAGGCATGTTTATGTGTAGTGCTTGACACTCACACATGACAAGTTGGTGGTTTCAGACAACATTTGACTAATGTGTATGGTCATCTTTGGACAGTCCATCTTAGTAAAGAGTCCTACCTACTTAAAGAAACTACCATCAGTGTTATTGATCAAATATTAACAATATGTGAAAAGTCTTTTTAACTTTTTAATTTTTTTCCCTATACACATTCACGATTGTTCAGCCAACAGCTATCTCTCCCGACTCGCTCCCGGCATCCCCATACATGTTCACGTTTGATTCTGCTTCCATAGTGCTTTGCCTGCAGGGCACATGTTAAAGAGATTATCCAATGACTAATGTAAAACATGAAAATCAGACATCATAGTGCACAGCAATCTATTTCTAGGAAAGCTAAAACCAGTCACAAGGGTCCAGAAGTCTCCCCATTCATTGCTCTGCTAGATTTAAATCAAGCTGACAGCTCAAGGGGAGTGTTTTTTTTTTTTTTTTTGCTGAAGCTAAGGGGGTGTGCTCACTATCTCCCTATCATACAGCACAACAAGAGCAATTGTGATGCCTTCACTGCACCAGAGTCTAGCAAAGTCTAATTTGCGTATTAAGAAAAAATGTCGGATCAACAAAAGATAAACTGCATTTTAATCAGGTTCATAGGGAGGTTACTGGTGACAGATTCCCTTTAATTGCTTTTAATACATACTTATTTTTGGGTTTGATCCTTTTTTCCACATACTGTATATTACTTCCATTTGTAGCATGCTTCTTTTTCAAGATGCAGCTTTTCCTTTACACTTCTCTTCCACTGTGGATCTACTACTGATTTTGGCTAAAACAATGAATCTGAAAACCACACCATATCTGCACCATGTGAAGGAGAGCTAACACCTAAGTTAATTATCAAATAGGAAAAAAAAAATTATGTAGTTAGTCCATCATGAAAAGCTATGGTGCAAGAGTCCTCCCCCCCCCCCCTTCACTCAGTGCCAGTGCACCTAGCTTTTCTGCTGCCCGAAGCAAAAATGTAAACGCCCCCCATGCCAAATTCTCAACCTAACCCCTTCCCTCCAGTCCTACTGTTAAAGGGGTTGTCCTCTTTTTACTACTGATGACCTATCCTCTGTGTCCGCTGTGCCTTCAATGTTATCCTGCAGAAACAGTTCCCCTAAAAATACTGGTACCACACAGAGCGTCAGTACAAAAACACCCCTTTATATTGTGCGCCAGTACAAAAAATACCCCTTTCAGATCAGACCCCCATATAAAACCCTAAATGAGACCCCCCATCTCAGACCAAACCCCCTTTAGTCCTCTATGTCAGACCCCAGTTTTAGACCTGAGATCAGACCCCACCATTAGACCTCCATGTAAGACCCTGACCCAATTTCAGACCTCAGATAAGACCCCCATTAGACCTTCAGACCCCCAGTCAGACCTCCTCCAGACCCCTATTAGACCTCTCCAGACCCCCAGACAGACCTTTAGACCACCCAGTAGATCTCATCAGACCCCCAGTCAGACCTCCAGACCCCCCAGTCAGACCACTACAGACCCCCAATGAGACTTCCAGAACCCCCATTAGACTTATCCAGACCCCCTGTGAGACCTCTCCAGACCCAAAGTCAGAACACTTCAGACCCCCAGTAAGATCTCCAGACTCCCCATTAAACCTCTCCAGACCCCCAATAAGACCTCCATATAAGACCTCTGATCAGACTGTAAAATAATAGAATAACTTACCTCTCCTGTCTCCTGCCGCCACTCTCCCTGTCCTGGTTTTCTTCTCAGGTCCCGCACTGCATAGTCACCTGACCTCCTTACAGCGTCAGGTCAGAGTGCACTCTGTACGTCCTGACACTGCAGGCAGCCAGGACACAGCAGAGTGGGACCTGAGAAGAGTAAGCAAGAGGAGGGGTAAGTACAGCGAGCACAGCGCTTTACCCCCACCTCCTCCTCCTGCATACTAGTGAGCACTTCCATTATGGAAGCGCCCACTAGTATTCCCTTTATAAGATGCACTGCATCTTATAAAGGGAAAAGTACACTACCACTCCAGTATCCCTGCCTTAGGGGCCTAGTTGCAGCTGCGACCGCTGCGACCCCTATAGCTATGCCACTGATCACACATACACAAATGAGCATGTTGTATTTAAATATCACTTAGTATTATTACTCTTTAATTCTGTAAGTCCATAATACAATGCATCTGCTAATACTATGCCATATGGCACACAGATCCACACACAATTAATATCAGCGAATTTAAGTGTTTCTTTTGCCGACTTCCTAACATAACTAAGATGTCTTGCCAGTAATCCAGGATCTACAGTACATTTTGAAGTAATTAATCTTAAATCTTTAAACCTCCATTGCAGAGGTCATAAGAATACTTACTGATGTGTTACATTAAAGGAATCATACTACAACCTGAACACATTTGATGCCATCTAAATATATGTTCCATATGTAATGATTTGTATAGTTGGGTCCTTAGTTGCCATATTTTAGTACATCTTTCCTTAAATAATTTCTGTGCGTTCTTTTGTAAAGACTCAGAGACTGAGGTTGAAAATCTTATTAGGTCTACTAAACAAAGGATGAGTGTTAAAGGCTGATTATTTAACAGTTGGAATGTTTCATTTTGTAAGCCCTTCAGGGCATTACTATGATGAAGCCAATTTAATGTTCACAATCCCATAAACATATGTACTTTTTTAAGTAAATCTTCCATTTAGTTGGAGAGATGTTTAGTTGGAGAGATGTCCTGGGCCTATGATGACATCACTTTTTCATTAAAAATATACAAATGGTCTTGAATTGACATTACATCGATCATAGCTTTAAGTGCATTACTGGAATATTAATCATATAATTTCATTGAAAACATCATAGCAAATGCTCAGACAGATAAATGTACAAAAAAGGACATTTATCATATCTAGTATGCCAGTTTTGTGACATTAAAGTGAAGCAAGTGTTTAACATTTTCTGTATTTCAGCGACGTTTGGACAAATTTTGCGACATTTGGTATGCTTCACCACTTTCAAAAGTAGTGTCATGTTCTAGAGCGTGAACATTTGAACATCTACGAGGCAAGCGATGTTTAGGGGGGTTGGTTGATTAGCAGGGTTCGGGCGTTATTAGCAGGGCATGTTGTGTGCGGAAAAAAAAAAAAAGGGGGGCATTGCTCACACCGGTCATGCTCCGGGCATGTAGCTCTCTGTTGGGGGGGGTCCGGGTTCAGTAGTTGGCCCCGTGTTCCGCTAACAATCAACGGTCGGCGCGGGGCATACACATTGGGTTGGTCTGCTGTGCTAGATTTCATGTGTCTGCGCAGCAGGTGACTGCGCAGCACATGCGCACTGGGGGGTGGTGTTCGGGGCATGTGCACTGGGTCTTTCGTCTGTGCTGGATTTCAAGTGTACGCACAGCAGTGCACCGAGCAGCGCATGCGTACAGGGGGTGGTGTTTAAAAAAAAAAAAAAAAAAAAAAAAAAAAAAAAAGGGAAACATTTTATCAAATCAATAAGATAGAATTAGATAGATCTTGGGGAACATGCAGTGAGATAATGCCATGTATTTATTTACATGGTCCAATAAATAGGGCATGGGTCCAACCCCCAGGAGGAGAAGATACGACATGTTTTAAAGGTTATCTATAGAAATCAAGGATCATAAATATAAAAATTCAGTCATGTCACAAGCGATGTCCCACGTCTCACTACACATTCCTGATGAATTGTCTCAACTCATACAGGGCAAGTCGGCGGTTGTTCTGACTGCTGATCCAAAGACAAGAGACGGTTCTCAGTTACAGTTCGGCTCCTGATGAATTGGGAGGAGTTAGTCGGTCTGCCAGGACAAGGCAGCGGCACTTAGAATTATGTTAAATGGGGTGTGTATTGCTGCACCTACTTACTGGGCGCGAGTTAAAAAAATAAATAAAAAATACCATTAAATAAATACCTTCTTTGTCCATAGTACGGTTAGGTCCGTGGGTGCTGTGGTCGGGCAGTTTGGTGTCGTGTCACGGCTATGGCTGGTCAGAGGGTAGGTATGGTCTTGATGGTTCAAGTCAATGTTGGTGGGCACTAGGTTTCCCAGGGTTGCTCAAACCTGTCACGGCTATAGGCACGGTATTATGAAGTCTGTCACGACTACAGGCATGGTATTATGAAGTCTGTCACGACTACAGGCACGTTATTACAAAGTCTGTCACGACTACAGACACAATGTTTGAGTCCTGTCACAACTACAGGCACGAGATTACGAATTCTGTCACAACTACAGGCACAACGTTTAAGTCCTGTCACGACTACAAGCATGAGATTACAAAGTCTATTACGACTACAGGAACGATGTTTAAGTCCTGTCATGACTACAGGCACCAGATTACGCAGTCGGTCACGACTACAGACACAAGATCACGAAGTCTGTCACGACTACAGGCACGATGTTTAAGTCCTGTCACGACTACAGGCACCAGATTATGCACAACTGTCACAACTAATGGCACTGTTATAGGCACGATATTACGAGGTTAATTATGACTAAAAGGCACCAGATTACGACAGTTTGGTCACATCTACCACTAGTAATCGGTGGTGGATATAGGCATGATATTGAACAGTCACATCACAACTACAGGCACGGTTCGGGAGTTTGTCACAGTTCTGTCCCTAGGTGCAGATCGAGTTGTTTTCTGTGAGTTTATCAGTTTGACATTGCATTTAACTGTGTTGTAATTCATTTGCATTACAGTCATGTGAAAAAATTAGGACACCCTTTGAAAGCATGTGGTTTTTTGTAACATTTTTAATAAAAGGTTATTTCATCTCCGTTTCAACAATACAGAGAGATTAAAGTAATCCAACTAAACAAAGAAAACTGAAGAAAAGTCTTTTCAAGATCTTCTGTAAATGTCATTCTACAAAAATGCCTATTCTAACTGAGGAAAAAGATAGGACACCCTTGCCCCTAATAGCGAGTGTTACCTCCTTTGGCTGAAATAACTGCAGTGAGACGGTTCTTGTAGCCATCTACCAGTCTTCGACATCGGTCTGAGGAAATTTTACCCCACTCCTCAATGCAGAACTTTTTCAGCTGTGAGATGTTTGAGGGGTTTCTTGCACGTACAGCCCTTTTCAAGTCACCCCACAGCATCTCAATGGGATTCAAATCTGGACTTTGACTTGGCCATTCCAGGACTCTCCATTTCTTCTTTTTCAGCCAATCTTTGGTTGATTTACTAGTATGTTTTGGGTCATTGTCATGTTGCATGGTCCAGTTCCGCTTCAGCTTTAATTTTCTAACTGATGGTCTCACATGTTCTTCAAGCACCTTCTGATACACAGTAGAATTCATCGTGGATTCTATGATGGTGAGCTGACCAGGTCCTGCTGCAGCAAAGCAGCCCCAAACCATGACACTTCCACCTCCATGCTTCACAGTTGGTATGAGGTTCTTTTCTTGGAATGCTGTGTTTGGTTTACGCCAAACATGTCCTCTGCTGTTGTGTCCAAATAATTCAATTTTGGACTCATCTGTCCAAAGAACATTATTCCAGAAGTCCTGGTCTTTGTCAACTTTATCTCTGGCAAATGTCAGTCTGGCCTCGATGTTTCTCTTGGAAAGCAAAGGTTTCCTCCTTGCACACCTCCCATGCAAGTTAAACTTGTACAGTCTCTTTCTGATTGTAGAGGCATGTACTTCTACATCAACAGTAGCCAGAGCCTGCTGTAGTTCTCGAGATGACACTTTAGGGTTTTTGGAGACCTCTTTTAGCATCTTGCGGTCTGCTCTTGGGGTGAACTTGCTGGGGCGACCAGTCCTGGGCATGTTGGCAGTTGTTTTGAAAGCCCTCCACTTGTAGACTATCTTCCGGACAGTGGAATGGCTGATTTCAAAATCTTTTGAGATCTTTTTAAATCTCTTCCCAGACTCATAGGCTGCTACAATCTTTTTTCTGAAGTCCTCTGACAGCTCTTTTGCTCTCACCATGGTGCTCACTCTCACTTCAACAGTCAGGAGCACACCAAACTAAATGTCTGAGGTTTAAATAGGGCAAGCCTCATTCAACATGCAGAGTAACGATCTACTAATTATGTGCACCTGGTGTGATATACCTGTGTGAGATCTGAGCCAATTTAAGAGGGAATACATGTGAGGGTGTCCTATCTTTTTCCTCAGTTAGAATAGGCATTTTTGTAGAATGACATTTACAGAAGATCTTGAAAAGACTTTTCTTCAGTTTTCTTTGTTTAGTTGGATTACTTTAATCTCTCTGTATTGTTGAAACGGAGATGAAATAACCTTTTATTAAAAATGTTACAAAAAAACCACATGCTTTCAAAGGGTGTCCTAATTTTTTCACATGACTGTATATTGTATGGTAACAGCACCATCTATTGATGAGTTCATGTATTTCATCCAGCCAGTTTTTTCCTATGTTCCTGGTTCTTTCTAGTCTTGTGCTGGTATAGCAAGCAGCCACCATCTTATGTCTCAGGAGCCACACTCCCTTACTGGTTTTCCTGCCCCATCATCTGTTATTCAGCCTGTTTTTAAGCATATTCAGTAAGGACACTATCTATGTGTCATTATACTGCAGTTTATTATGTTGTTGCTTTTGATAGAATAATCTGCTATACACGCAGTACAATGCTGTGTCTTATGACATGCTCCATAGATATTTATGTTCTAAAATACTACTGTTTTTATTCTGTAGTTTCACCATTCCTGTCAATCTGCTACCAAAAAAATAAAAAGTTAAAGCAGTACAGTTTTCTCTTCTTATCAAGACAGAGAAGGTTTAGCTACATGTCAGATTACACACCGTGCTAACGTATAGTCACGTGTAAAGAATCCTTCAGGGAAGTCACAGCACTCTCAATCTTGAATCAAATCCTTGTGTTTCTTCACACCGAAAAAAACTGCAACGTTTCGACACACAGATCTTTCTCAAGCTACATATGGTTTACAAGTGAACTTCAATACATATATATGTGCATCATTCAATCCGGATTGGTTGAGGGGTTGTCCCTCTGAAAGGTCTATCTCTCCCCCTACATATTCACCCAATCGTGTTACAAAGTGACATAATTAAACAATATATCAAAATAACAACCCCATATTGTTATATGGATGGACAGATGTCTTTTTTCAGCCTTTTAAACTATGTTACTATGTTACTAACCCAGTTCTTCACAATACCCCTAATGGTGGGGATAGCCTTTACTGAGGGTTCAGCAGGTCGATACCTCTTGGGATGATTCCGATGCACTTAGCCGAGACCTGCAAGAAAAAAGCAGCTGGTGAGAGCATCAGCATTCCAGGTACATACAAAACAGGGAACCAGGCAAACTAACAGAAACTGAAACAAAACCGTAAACACAGGACATATGCTGGAACACAGACGAGATCACAGACATGCAACAGGAAGATACCTGGACCCGATGCGGAAAGGATGTATGGCGGTTCTAGAGAGAGCTGCACAGAACAGAGAGGCAGATGCCTGTACCTCATGCGGAACAAATGCAAGGTGATCACAGTGAGCTGCACAGAGAGGAGACAGACAGATGCCTGTACCCCACTTGGAACAGATGCACCGTGGTCACAGACAGAACTGCAAAGACAGGATACAGGCAGATGTCTGGACCTCATGCGGAACAGATGAATGGCGGTCACAGGTAGAGCTGCACAGACAGGAGACAGGCAGATGCTTGGACCCCATGTGGAACAGATGCATGGCGGTCACAGACAGCGCTGCACAGACATGACACCAGAACCCATGCGGAATGGGGAGCAGGGCATTCCCCAACAGACAGGGCCGGTTCTAGGTGAAATGGGGCCCTGGGGAAAAAAACAATAAGGGGGGCCCCCATGACACTTGATGACTTTTACAGAAGAAACTGTATATTTTGGGGCACAGTATAGCGGTATACTGTACATTGTGGGGCACAGTGTAGAGGTATACTGTACATTGTGGGGCACAGTGTAGAGGTATACTGTACATTGTGGGGCACAGTGTAGAGGTATACTGTACATTGTGGGGCACAGTGTAGAGGTATACTGTACATTGTGGGGCACAGTGTAGAGGTATACTGTACATTGTGGGGCACAGTGTAGAGGTATACTGTACATTGTGGGGCACAGTGTAGAGGTATACTGTACATTGTGGGGCACAGTGTAGAGGTATACTGTACATTGTGTGGCACAGTGTAGAGGTATACTGTACATTGTGTGGCACAGTGTAGAGGTATACTGTACATTGTGTGGCACAGTGTAGAGGTATACTGTATATTGTGTGGCACAGTGTAGAGGTATACTGTATATTGTGTGGCACATTGTAGCGGTATACTGTATATTGTGTGCCACAGTGTATGCTATATGTGTATAACAAACATATTTCATATGAAAACTTAGTTACTTGGCTTGGCCCTTGGGGATCTCGGACGCCACTTCCACACTTTGGCCGGGGACTTGGCAGAGCTGATGTTGTGTTTTATCCTAATGAGAAAGATTTCATAATAAGAATTTGGAGAAGGGGCAGAGGGATAGCAGAGCATGGAGAGGCTAGTGCTGCTACTAGGGGGTCATACCATGGGGGAGTAATAACGCCCACCATAGTGTCCCCCCCCAGTAGAAATAATTCTCCTTATAATGTGTCAGTGCAAAAAATACCCCCCTGTAATGCCTCCAGTTGAGCTAATGTCCCCATAGTGCCTCCATAATGTGCCAGTATAAAATACCCCTATATAGTGACCCCAGTAAATGCCCCCATAGTGCTCCTCTCCCCCCTAGTGCCCCCCATAATGTACCAGTATAAAATGCCCGATATATAGTGTGCCAGTAGATGCCCTCAGTGTCCCCCATAATTTGTAGCATAAAATACCCCTTCTCAGTGCCCCCGTAGTAGTCCTCTCCCCCCTTCCCCATAGTACCCACCACAATGTGTCCCAGTATAAAATGCCCCTATAAAGAGCCCCCATATAAAATAACCGTTCTTTGTGGCCTCAGTAGATGCGCCTATCGTGCCACCAATAATGTGCCAGTAAGAAATGCCCCCATAGATGTCCCCCAATAATGTGCCAGTGAAATGTGCCCTCATAGATGCCCCTTAATCATGTGCCAGTAGCCTCAGCCCCCCATCAACATGTGCCAGTAGCCATAGGGCCCCCCTATCATGTGCCAGTAGCCATAGGGCCCCCCTATCATGTGCCAGTAGCCATAGGGCCCCCATATCATGTGCCAGTAGCCATAGGCGGCCCCCCTATCATGTGCCAGTAGCCATAGGCGGCCCCCCATGAACATGTGCCAGTAGCCATAGGCGGCCCCCCATGAACATGTGCTAGTAGCCATAGGCGACCCCCCATGAACATGTGCCACTAGCCATAGGGCCTCCCTATCATGTGCCACTTATACTTACCTCCTTGGCAGCGATGCGATGCAGGCCTCTTCCGGCCTGTGTCCCGCGCTGTGTACGGCTCAGGGCTCAGGCGGCGCAATGACGTCATCGCGCCGCCTGCACCTGCCTCTGATAGCAGGCCTCCAGATTAAAAAAAATACCTAGCAGCCATTGGCTCCTGAACTGAAAGCTTTAGGAGCCAGATTGAAACCGAATGAAAATTTGGGTATCGTGACAACGCTACGCCGATCAGATCGGCGTAGGGTTGTTTCAATACCAAAATTTTGATTCGCTTTCGTCACCATAAAAAAGTATTGCGATACTCAATACTACGCAAAAAAGCCACGTGCATTTCGCATTTTATGAAACGTTTGGCCCATAATTGAACAGTCCTATCCAATTTTTTGGGGTGACAAGGTGACTAAAAAATGGCGAATGCTCACCGCATAGGAGATATTTTTTAATAATTTAATAGTTTGGACTTTTCGGACGCAGCGCTATGTAATATGTTTATTGTATATATTTTTTATATGTAAAATTGGGAAAGGGGGGATTTAAACTTAATATTTTAGAGTACTTTCACACTAGCGTTTTTCTTTTTCGGCATAGAGTTCCGTCACAGGGGCTCTATACCGGAAAAGAACTGATCCGTCATATCCCCATGCATTCTGAATGGAGTAATCCGTCCAGGATGCATCAGGATGTCTTCAGTTCAGTCATTTTGACTGATCAGGCAAAAGATAAAACCGCAGCATGCTACGGTTTTATCTCCGGCGAAAAAAACTGAAGACTTGCCTGAATGCCGGCATTTTTCCCCATAGGAACGTATTAGTGCCAGATCCGGCATTCAAAATACCGGAATGCAGGATCCGTCCTTCCGGTCTGCGCATGCCGGTAAAAATGTGTAAAAAGATACAAGACGGATCCGTCTGTCCGCATGACAAGCGGAGAGATGGATTCATTCTTGCAATGCATTTGTGAGATGGATCCGCATCCGGATGCATCTCATAAATGCTTTCAGTCACATCAAGATCTGCGGATCTGGCAGGCAGTTCCGACGACGGAACTGCTTGCCGGATCACACTACCGCAAGTGTGAAAGTAGCCTTAGTGTTTGTGTTTTATTTTTACTTACTATTAGTCCCCTTAGGGGCTGGAACCCTTGTCCTATTCACCGTTAGGCCCCTTTCACAGTGCGCCCCCCCAGTATAATAAACATTGAGTGCACCCCCCCAGTATAATAAACATTGAGTGCACCCCCCCAGTATAATAAACATTGAGTGCACCCCCCCCAGTATAATAAACATTGGTGGTGCAGTGGGCAGTGCCAATGAGGGTTAAAAAAATAAATAAAAATTAACTCACCTCCACCAATTGATCGTGTAGATGCCGGTCTCCTGTTCTTTCTTCAGGACCTGTCAAAGGACCTGTGGTGACATCATTGTGGTCATCACATGGTACATCATATGATCCATCACCATGGTAATGGACCATGTGATTAGTTCAGTGACGTCAGACTCACCACAGGTCCTGAAGAAAGAACAGGAGACCGGCAGCTGCGCGATCAATTGGTGGAGGTGAGTTAATTTTTTATTTATTTTTTTAACCCTCATTGGCACTTCCCACTGCGCCACCAATGTTTATTATACTTGGGGGGGGGGGGGGGCCGCACTCAATGTTTATTATACTGGGGGGGGGGCGCACTCAATGTTTATTATACTGGGGGGGGCCGCACTCAATGTTTATTATACTGTGGGGGGGGGGCCGCACTCAATGTTTATTATACTGGGGTGTTGGGGGGGGGGGGTGCACTGCGCCACCAATGTTAATACAAATGCAGGAGGCGGGTGCCGGAATCAAATAGCCGGCACCCGACCTCTATGACAGGGGGCTGCGATCAGCGGCAGTTAACCCCTCAGGTGCCACTCCCTGTCATAGAGGTCGGGTGGCGGCTATTTGATTCCGGCACCCGCCTCCTGTATTTGTATTACAGGTCAGTTATCTTCATTGGTGGCACAGTGGCCACAGCCCCTCCCCTCCTCCTCCCATCTCTCTTCTTATTGGCGGAGGCGGCGGCAGCAGCAGCACAGGGGGGAGGGAGAGAGCCCCCCTTGCCTCTATGGAAGCGCCGAGGTCGTCCCTGCCTAAAGTTAGTTGCAGGCCCGCGCGGGGGGCCCCTAAGGACTCGGGGGCAATTGCCCACCTTGCCTCTATGGAAGCGCCGGCCCTGCCAACAGACAAGGTCAGATAACATTGGACACCAAATATACAGACAAGAATCAAGGTGGCATCAAGACATGTCGTTGTAACAAGGTGACATCAACAAATTATGAGGTGACCACACAGATCAGGGTAGAATGCCAACACCCAGGTCAGGAGCATACATCCTGCACACAGCCAAGCTGGAAACAGACTGCCTCATGCACACAGCCCACCAATATTTATAGCTGGTTCATGATAACACCTGACCACCTGGTAATCAAGCACACAGACCAGGAAAATATCAAAGGGGTATTTCCATCTCAGACAATGGGGGCATATCACACCTACAATGAGAACGAACAGGAGAATGCTGTGGCTGGAGGACCCCGGATTTCCTGGAGTCCGTCCACCACCAATTTCTGCTCCTATAGAAGTGAATGGCAGTGCACCACGCATGTGCGGCCCATGCTCCCATGAATTTCTATGGGGAAGACGACGGCCAGTGCTCAGCTATTTTTGGCAGCCCCATAGAAATGAATGGAGGGCAGATGCGCATGCGCAGTGCGCCCTCCGTTCGTTTCCCCACTGCGTTCTCATTGTAGGTGCGGGTCCCAGCGGAGGGACCCGCAACTATCAGACAATGTAGGCATATCCTAGCGATATTCCCCCATTGTCTGAGATTGGAAAACCCCTTTAACCCTACATGAGCACAGAGCAGCAACACAGAGGATACAAACCACAGGGAATACACATATACACAGGACACAGTACAAATATGGAAGGTGATGGCCAGCATGCACCACCCAAGCAACCAGCACTGAAGCTGCAGCCTGCAGCCAGTACGTGAGAGCATAAAGGCAAGCACACACTGTAGCCTGCAGCAGAAGACTGCATGTGAGTTTCCGGTAGCTGGACCAGCTGCTGGAGGGCAGAGGAGGACTAGCGGGTCAGAACAGAAGCATTGATGGCAACAGGGTAGGAGAAGCCCATGCCTGCCCAGGGAAGCTGGACAATCGCAGGCATGGGAGGCTGACATGACAGTGGGTAATAATTGATCATGCTCCAGTGGTGTTAGTTATGTTTAAATTCCAGACAGACAGTTTTCACCTTCCTGACCAAGCCTATTTTTGCAAGTCTGACGTGTCCTTCGACACAGTGACGTATAACAATACCTCTTTTGTGGTTGTAAACTGATTTCTGGGCACACTACAGCCTAGTTTACTGATTTATACAGCACTGGCCTACAACTGCAGAGGCTCTGAGGCAGAAGTGTAACTACGGCCCAGAAGGAAGGGGAAGAGCGAGTGAAGCGCAGGGAACAAGATTGCAAGGAAATAGAGTGTAGTCAGTCTGCATACTGTATGTGTCCTCACTACTGATTTTATAATATACAATGTATAAGTCCTCACTAATCACTATATACTGCATGTAAAGTAAAGGACCGGCACTCGCAGCAAGGTATGATCCTCAATCTTTCTTTATTTCGCCATACAGAGGACTAGAAAAACAACGCCTTTTGACTCACATACAGGGAGTGCAGAATTATTAGGCAAGTTGTATTTTTGAGGATTAATTTTATTATTGAACAACAACCATGTTCTCAATGAACCCAAAAAACTCATTAATATCAAAGCTGAATATTTTTGGAAGTAGTTTTTAGTTTGTTTTTAGTTTTAGCTATTTTAGGGGGATATCTGTGTGTGCAGGTGACTATTACTGTACATAATTATTAGGCAACTTAACAAAAAACAAATATATACCCATTTCAATTATTTATTTTTACCAGTGAAACCAATATAACATCTCAACATTCACAAATATACATTTCTGACATTCAAAAACAAAAGAAAAACAAATCAGTGACCAATATAGCCACCTTTCTTTGCAAGGACACTCAAAAGCCTGCCATCCATGGATTCTGTCAGTGTTTTGATCTGTTCACCATCAACATTGCGTGCAGCAGCAACCACAGCCTCCCAGACACTGTTCAGAGAGGTGTATTGTTTTCCCTCCTTGTAAATCTCACATTTGATGATGGACCACAGGTTCTCAATGGGGTTCAGATCAGGTGAACAAGGAGGCCATGTCATTAGATTTTCTTCTTTTATACCCTTTCTTGCCAGCCACGTTGTGGAGTACTTGGACGCGTGTGATGGAGCATTGTCCTGCATGAAAATCATGTTTTTCTTACCTTGCAGACTTCTTCCTGTAACACTGCTTGAAGAAGGTGTCTTCCAGAAACTGGCAGTAGGACTGGGAGTTGAGCTTGACTCCATCCTCAACCCAAAAAGGCCCCACAAGCTCATCTTTGATGATACCAGCCCAAACCAGTACTCCACCTCCACCTTGCTGGCGTCTGAGTCGGACTGGAGCTCTCTGCCCTTTACCAATCCAGCCATCTGGCCCATCAAGACTCACTCTCATTTCATCAGTCCATAAAACCTTAGAAAAATCAGTCTTGAGATATTTCTTGGCCCAGTCTTGATGTTTCAGCTTGTGTGTCTTGTTCAGTGGTGGTCGTCTTTCAGCCTTTCTTACCGTGGCCATGTCTCTGAGTATTGCACACCTTGTGCTTTTGGGCACTCCAGTGATGTTGCAGCTCTGAAATATGGCCAAACTGGTGGCAAGTGGCATCTTGGCAGCTGCACGCTTGACTTTTCTCAGTTCATGGGCAGTTATTTTGCGCCTTGGTTTTTCCACACGCTTCTTGCGACACTGTTGACTATTTTGAATGAAACGCTTGATTGTTCGATGATCACGCTTCAGAAGCTTTGCAATTTTAGGAGTGCTGCATCCCTCTGCAAGATATCTTACTATTTTTGACTTTTCTGAGCCTGTCAAGTCCTTCTTTTGACCCATTTTGCCAAAGGAAAGGAAGTTGCCTAATAATTATGCACACCTGATATAGGGTGTTGATGTCATTAGACCACACCCCTTCTCATTACAGAGATGCACATCACCTAATATGCTTAATTGGTAGTAGGCTTTCGAGCCTATACAGCTTGGAGTGAGACAACATGCATAAAGAGGATGATGTGGTCAAAATACTCATTTGCCTAATAATTCTGCACGTAGTGTACTGACATGGAAATCAACATGCTGGCGGTATAGATGTAGATATATTTCTATATATACGAAGTGGACTAAGGATGTTAAATAGAAAACATAAAGAAAAGGAACATAAACATAATAAGTTGTAAGTACACATTGAGTAAACGACCTGCAGTAGAATTTTCTAAAATATCCTTATAAATCAACCTGTATTGCATATTCGTATTTCACAAAAGGGCACTCAGCTCATACTCACGATTGAGGCCCTTTGGTTCCAGGGTCTGCAACCTGTGAATTCAAAAGGCCTCACGTTTTTTAAGTAACTGCACTCTATCTCCACCTTTGCGTGGTGGCAATACTTGCTCAATCACCTGAAAGCGGAGCTGGGAGATGTTGTGGCCACATCGATCAAAATGAAAAGGAACAGGTAAAATTTTTCTTTCTAGTAGTAGACTTATGTTTACAAAATCGGTCCTTCATCCTGGTCGACGTCTCCCCAACATATACCAGCCCGCACGGACACTTCAAAAGCTACACCACAAAATTTCTGTTGCAAGTGAAAAAAACTTTTATAGGGAATCTTTGTCCTGTGTGCAGATGAGTAAAAAATTCTCCCTTTATAACACTGGAACAATGAATACATCCTAAACAGGGATATGTACCTCTCTTTGGTGTAGATAACAACATCTGACGTGGTAAGTTTATGTTACTCCCAATATCAGCCTTCACAATGATATCCCTAATATTTTTAGATCTTTTATAGCAAACTATTGGTCGTTCCTGAAACTCCTTGATGGTCGGATATGCTCTCTGTAATATATTCCAATGTATGTTCACAACATGACAGAACTTATTCATTAAAGGGTGATATTTAATTATGAATGGAATGTGAGTTTTTTTCTCTATCTGCCTTTTTGTTTCAAGAGCCTGGATCTTGTCACGTTCTTTTTTCAATAAGGGTGCAGGATAACCTCTGGATGAAAATTTTCTTGTCATGTCATCAAACCGCATTTCTTTAACTGTATTGCCACTCACTAATTTATTCACACGCTGATACTGTGAAAAAGGCAGCGACTTCTTTACAGCAGTTGGATGATTGCTAGAATAATGCAATAAACTATCCCTATCAGTGCTCTTAACATAAAGGTCAGTGAGCAATGAATTGTTCTCCTCCTTTATGACCCAGGTATCAAGAAAACTGATTTTCTGATCATCACATTGCATGGTAAAATTTTATTCAGGCCATACTGAGTTTAAATATGTACAGAACTCCATCAGGGATCGCATGCCACCCCGTCAAACGCAAAAAATATAGTCGATAAAACTAAGCCACAAAATACAATTTTCTATGTATGAATCTTCAGTATACACATACTTATCCTCAAACCAGGCCATATAGCTATTAGCGATGCGGCATGCGATCCCATGTGTCCTGAAAAAGAAAATAATTTTCATGCAAAAACCAATTTCAGGAGTTGCAGAAAAAATTCCTTCTCTAGTGGTGTGTAAGGGGAGGATTGTAAAATCCATTCAGTAGCAGAGAGACCCTCAGTATGTTCTATTGAGGTATATAAACTGCACACATCTAGAGTTACCAATAAATCATCTTTACATATGGACAATGTCTTGATATCCCTTAAGAAGGGATTTGTATCTAGCAAAAAGGATGGTGTGTCCTTTGTTAACAGAGTTACAACCTTTTCAAGCAACACAGCTGGAGGAGATAGGAAAGAATCATTGGACGCAACAATAGGACAGATTTTGTAAACATAAGTCTACTATTAGAAAGAAAAATGTGCTGTTACCTGTTCCTTTTCATTTTGATCAATGTGGCCACAACATCTCCCAGCTCTGCTTTCAGGTGATTGAGCAAATATTGCCACCACGCAGTAAGTGGAGATAGAATGCAGTTACTTAAAAAAACGACCCAAAGGGCCTCAATCGGGAGTATGAACTGAGTGCCTTTTTGTGAAATACGAATATACAATACAGGCATTTATATATGCATTTACTTGAAATTTTATCATGCATTTATAATGTTTTCAATTTTTTCCAGATAACCTGAATTTTTGAAAACTCTACTGCAGGTCGTTTACTCAATGTGTACTAACAACCTATTATGTTTATGTTCCTTTTCTTTATGTTTGCTCTTTAACATACTTAGTCCACTTCGTACATATATATATGGTATATGAAATCCAGCAGCACTCACTTTAGAGGTTATCAGGTGCAAGCGTCTCGCCTTTGACCATAGGCTTGTATATTCAAGGAAAAATCAACGCAGCACTCTTCTTGTAAAAAAAAACGCAGTGTCTTTATTCACACATGTGACACAAAACTAGGCAACGTTTCAATCCCCTTCCGGGATCCTTCTCAAGCCAAGTGCACAGACCAACAACATGCTGGCATCTAAATACATATCCAACTTTTCAATACATGTGTACAACATCAATTAATCAAGTGATTACAATTAGTGACAGCTGATACAAAATCAAAGTAAAAAAATTCGCTCCATTTCAATCTTTCAACGGATCTTCTTCTATTGTGATCTTGATATATATTCTCATGCGTCTTTGTATATAAAGTGCTTGTGCCAATAAAGTGCAGCTTCCAATCAAAGTAGTGTGAACACCACCCATCTGCAGGGTACATAGAATAATAATAATAATAATAATAATAATAATAATAAATAAATAAATATTTTTTTATTTTTTATTTCCATAGATGATCATGTCAGTGCTATCTCTTGAGTTGCGGACTGGTCTGCACAGGGATCTAGTGCCAAATGGTCATGTGACGCCTATTTGGCGCCTAAGAATATCCAATCTTCCCCCAGAGAAAACATTTTTGGAATCATCTTCTATTCTCATATTTTTCTCAATTATGTTGTTATATTACACTACACCACAGCACACCACTACTTCCCGTGCAGTCACTCATCCACAACACATAGACAACACTTCCCCACAAACAAACGCATACTCGGGAGTCGGTGTGAATTACCGTCAATACCAACATGCGGCATTAAGTATAATTCCCGTTTAAATCAAATGTAGCACAAAAAATCTTTTGGGGACATATTCAATCATCCTGCAGGACGCCTCTCTCATCCCATGGATCCACATATCTGCAATACAAAACAAATATCATTATCCTCGCAAAAATTCATAACTGGTCTGTACATTCAATGTAATGATGTGATCATGCAATCGGGAGCCCGTGTCCCTTATCTCATCCCTACTGTAACATGATAATCTATATTCAAACCATGGGGTTTTAATGTACCAAGGCGATGTATCCATTTTAGTTCACATTTCTTCAAGAGAGTAAGTCTGTCCCCCCCCCACTTTTTAACACATTCATTCCTTCCAAAATTGTAAATTTCAGATCTTGTTCCTTATGTTGTTTTTCGGAAAAATGTTTAGCCACACGAAGATCTTTTCTTTTATCTCTAATAGACTGTCGATGATTATTTAGTCTCGCCTTGATATCGCACGTAGTCTCCCCCACATAGAGTAAGTGACATGGGCACCACAACACGTATACTACCCATGAGGAATCGCAAGTCAAGTATTCTTTGATCTCAAAACGTTCCCCAGTCTGTGGATGTGTGAAATCCCTACCCTTCTGTAGATACTTACAATTCACACACCGCAGACATGGGTAACAACCTGTCCTCTTGGATTTACATAAGGTCTGCTGGACTTGTTTTTTCTGCCCCTCTACCTCAGTTCTAACAATCCTGTGTTTGATCTTTCTGGAGCGTCCTCACTATTGACTATATACTGCATGTGTCCTCACTACTGACTATATACTATATGTGCCCTAGCTACTGACTATATACTGCATGTGTCCTCACTACTGACTATATACTGAATGTGTCCTCACTGCTGACTATATACTGAATGTGTCTTCACTACTGACTATATACCACATGTGTCCTCACTGCTGACTATATACTGCATGTGTCCTCACTGCTGACTATATACTGCATGTGTCCTCACTACTGACTATATACTATATGTGCCCTAGCTACTGACTATATACTGCATGTGTCCTCACTACTGACTATATACTGCATGTGTCCTCACTACTGACTATATACTATATGTGCCCTAGCTACTGACTATATACAGTATGTGTCCTCACTACTGACTATATACTGCATGTGTCCTCACTACTGACTATATACTGAATGTGTCTTCACTACTGACTATATACCACATGTGTCCTCACTGCTGACTATATACTGCATGTGTCCTCACTGCTGACTATATACTGAATGTGTCTTCACTACTGACTATATACCACATGTGTCCTCACTGCTGACTATATACTGCATGTGTCCTCACTGCTGACTATATACTGAATGTGTCTTCACTACTGACTATATACCACATGTGTCCTCACTGCTGACTATATACTGCATGTGTCCTCACTGCTGACTATATACTGCATGTGTCCTCACTACTGACTATATACTGAATGTGTCTTCACTACTGACTATATACCACATGTGTCCTCACTACTGACTATATACTGCATGTGTCCTCACTACTGACTATATACTGCATGTGTCCTCACTGCTGACTATACACTGAATGTGTCTTCACTACTGACTATATACCACATGTGTCCTCACTGCTGACTATATACTGCATGTGTCCTCACTGCTGACTATATACTGAATGTGTCTTCACTACTGACTATATACCACATGTGTCCTCACTGCTGACTATATACTGCATGTGTCCTCACTACTGACTATATACTGAATGTGTCTTCACTACTGACTATATACCACATGTGTCCTCACTACTGACTATATACTGCATGTGTCCTCACTACTGACTATATACTGTATGTGTCCTCACTGCTGACTATATACTGCATGTGTCTTCACTACTGACTATATACTGAATGTGTCTTCACTACTGACTATATACCACATGTGTCTTCACTACTGACTATATACTGCATGTGTCCTCACTACTGACTATATAATGAATGTGTCTTCACTACTGACTATATACCACATGTGTCCTCACTGCTGACTATATACTGCATGTGTCCTCACTGCTGACTATATATTGAATGTGTCCTCACTACTGACTATATACCACATGTGTCCTAACTGCTGACTATATACTGCATGTGTCCTCACTGCTGACTATATACTGAATGTGTCCTCACTACTGACTATATACTATATGTGCCCTAGCTACTGACTATATACAGTATGTGTCCTCACTACTGACTATATACCACATGCGTCCTCACTGCTGACTATATACTGCATGTGTCCTCACTGCTGACTATATACTGAATGTGTCCTCACTGCTGACTATATACTATATGTGCCCTAGCTACTGACTATATACAGTATGTGTCCTCACCACTGACTATATACCACATGCGTCCTCACTGCTGACTATATACTGCATGTGTCCTCACTGCTGACTATATACTGACTGTGTCCTCACTACTGACTATATACTGACTGTGTCCTCACTGCTGACTATATACTGACTGTGTCCTCACTACTGACTATATACTATATGTGCCCTAGCTTATGACTATATACAGTATATGTCCTTACTACTGACTATATACTGAATGTGTCCTCACTGCTGACTATATACTGAATGTGTCTTCACTACTGACTATATACCACGTGTCCTCACTACTGACTATATATTATATACTGTATATGTCCTCACTGCTGACTGTATACTGAATATGTCCTCACTACTGACGGTATACTATATACCACATGTGTCCTTACTACTGACTATATATTATATACTGTATATGTCCTCACTGCTGACTATATACTGAATGTGTCCTCACTGCTGACTATATACCACTTGCAGGAACTTGGAACTCCTTTCACTGTGATAATTGGTGAAGGACCTGGAGTTCAGACAGCCAGGATCAATACTGGTGGCCTACAATTGGGATCCGCAACCCCCGGCACTCCAGCTGTTTTGTAACTACAACTCCTAGAATATTCCTTCCACTTTTATGGGAGTTGCAAGAACTGCCGAGTAAGTGTGCATGCTTGTAGATGCAGTTTCACAGCAGCTGGAGTGCCAAAGGTTGTTGATACTTAGCCTATAATATTAATGTATGGCAGTGCACAATACAGTTCTGTTTGGTGCAATGTTCACATTTGTTAAGTTGTTTTTTTTTTTTTTTCTAGGGAATTGGGGTTGGGGGGGGGGAACTGTATTCTTTTTTCTATTTTGTAACGTTTTGATATATTAATTAATAAAGATAATTAAATTAAAAAAAAAAAAAAAAAAAAAAAGTTGGGGCTACACGGCGATCTTGAGTGTGACAGATGTAGCACGACCAAAGACTGCAGTGTAGTTTTGGAGCCATAAAAATTCATGGGATCACAGCGACCCTAACCCCAGATTCCTAAAAAATCCAAGCCTGCTGGTTACTTTATTTTCATATTTGGTATATGACCAAGTGAAGTGGATGGGTAGGGGGTGGGGTTGAATTACGCGTGTGAGAGATCCCGAAAAGCCACAGGAGTGGAGGTTGCGGGGAAGTAGCTGTGAGGGGCCTGATTCAAAGAGTTTGCTATGGGCCCCAGTCATTTCTAGTAACGCCCCTGGCTGGTAATGTAAAACACAATTTTCTATTTTCAATGAGGATGTCCTAAAATAACTTCCCAGCAAGATAGTGAGCAATACCCCTAGCAAAGTTACTTGTCATATTTGTAGGTCTGAGGCACTGAAAAAAACAAGCTCAATATTGCAAAATCAGGAAATTGCAATAATTATGAAACTTCTGAGTAAAAATAAATCCTACACTGAACCTTTATCATTACCTCTAAATTCCTCCCCGTAAAGTCTTCTAAATATTTACTCATCCTGGAATACTATGGTAATTTCTGATTACCCTTTCCCCACCCGATTTGTCACATCTCTTGTTTGTGTACATTACTACAAGCGTAGATACAGGGAATAACAAACAGAATAACAATATAGCATATTTATAAAACATATTTATTTACAGAACCCTTACTATTTTTGCAAATATAGTATAAACGCTGTATACTTTTTAAACTGTAACTGTCATTTCATTTTTCCTTATATGTACGGACAGTGATTTTAACCCCTTCCCAACCAGCACCATACATGTACGGCACTGGCCGGGACTTTAAAGATGGTGCCAGCTCATGAGCATGGCGAGGGCCATAGCCACCAGGTGCCTGCTACTTTAAAAAACTATGTTTTATATTTTTTTTATAGGGTCTGGCCACAGAAAGGCGTGAAGCTTGGGTACAACAATGGTGACGCCGTCATTGCACCAAATGCTTAGTATGCATAATTAGAAAAAGTATCTTAACTCAGGAACAGAACCTCAGATCAACAAAGGAAAAACAACATTTGAACCAGGTGAACCTTAGCTATGTGTTTTTACAAACAGCTGGAAAGGGAGGTCATTAGTGAGAGATCCATTTAAGTGACTTTATAATATACTTTATTAGGGTAACATAGTAAAGTTTTATTAAAAACACAGCTTGTAAATTGTGCCTTCAGCAACACTCTATGGGCAATTTCACACAAGCGTATAGTGTGGGAAATACACTCTGTATGACAGCATTTTTCTCCGAACTGAAAACTACACCTGTGACACAAACTCACATCATTATAATGATTCTCAATGGTGTGTGTTCCTGTCCAAGCTTGACTGTACTGTGCTATTTTGGCACCAGGTGGGGTAAAATACAGAATGGACTCAGTAAACCAGATTTATCATTAGCTCAAGTGAAAATAATGGAGTAAAAAAGTTGCACATTTTTGCGTAATCACTAAAACTGTGCAAAAATTTGTGACTTTTATTGGCTCTGCACTATGCTCGCCAGTTTTCTGAAAGTGGGTGTGTTTTCTTATGTAAATGCATCTCTAGACAGATTTACTATTGTGACAATTTAAAAAAAAGTCGGAAAAAATTGCGCAATTTCACTCCAGTGAGGATCATGCTTATCTTATGCGACTTTTCAATAGAAGATGCGACT
The DNA here is from genome assembly GCF_014858855.1 of Bufo gargarizans. NCBI lineage: Eukaryota > Metazoa > Chordata > Amphibia > Anura > Bufonidae > Bufo > Bufo gargarizans. Next base: position 328,365,314 of record NC_058083.1, read on the forward strand.
TTTTCGTAAAGACGTGCGATTTTTGTAAAGCCACTTACTGAAGGATAAACTGCTACTGTCAAACCACATTTATCACAGTATTAAAGGACCATTAATAAATCTGACTTAGCCAAAAGTGACTTTGGACATATGTAAAAGTAGAGTAAGATGTAAGTGTAATGATAAATCTGGCCCATGTATGTGGAACCTGCCTTCCCTAAATTAACTGGAGGCCGGTTGGAACAAAAAGAGGGAGCATTTAGCTTAGGTTACCGGTGAAAAGAGATCATTTTATCTTGGTGGATGGGCACAAATGATTTTGATCAAAATATCTCTCATTTATTTACCATATTTTTCGGTTTATAAGACGCACCTGATGATAAGACGCACCCAGTTTTCAGAGGAGGGAAATGGAGAAAAAAAATAATTTTAACTAAAAGGTGGACTAAAACATTTTAATAAAAATAACATATAATGTGCAAACATTACCAACATCAGCAGCATTATGAAACATTAACAATAACAGAAGAGAAAGATTTTCAGTACAACATGACCTCTAGTCATCTGAAAACCCCAAAAACTCTTCACTGCTGTCCGAACTGAGTGTCTCAAAGTCAGTGGTATCACTGTCACTGGTGTCTTCATATAGGACACCATCCTCCGAACCGTCCAGGGCATTACTGATGCCGCATTTTTTTAAGGATTTGACAACTGTTTCTTGATTTACTGATTGCCATGATGACTTCACCCACTCGCAGACTTGGGTGATAGTGGGCCTCTTCATCCGTCCACTGGGAGTAAGGTCATGATTCCCAGCAGCCATCAACTTATTCCACTCCTCCCCCATGCAAACCTTAAAAGACTTGTTTAATGATACATCAAGAGGCTGCAGCTGGCTGGTAAGCCCTCCAGGAATGACCGCTAGATGAGAGTTCACGTCTTTGAACCTCTTTTTTGTTTTCGGTGATATGTGCCCTAAACTGGTCAAGCACAAGTAAGGCCAGTTTCTTCAGAAGCCCTCCAGGTCGTTTAGACCACACTCAGTCGACCCATATTCCCATGCCATTCTCGTCCATCCACCCTTTCTCATGAACATGGACAATCACTCCTCTTGGAATCAGCTCTTTTGGCATGTTCTTCCTTTTGAAAATGACCATTGGTGGCAGTTTGGTCCCATCTGCGCAGCAGGACATTACAACCGTGTAATGGGTTTTTTCGTGCCCTGAGGTGTTCACTGTTACAGTTTTTGCGCCTCTCATATCAACAGTCCTGTTCGATGGAACATCAAAGGTTAATGGGACTTCATCCAAAGTCCCAATCTGGCTTATTTGATAGACATTTTTCTTTCTTGAATCCAGCACAAATTTGTGAAAATTGGACTCGTATTCTTTTGGTATTTTTTGTGCTATTCTAGTTTTGGTGCGCATAGCAAAGCCACACCTCTTCATAAATCTGTAGCACCATGATGATCCAGTAAACTCATTAATGCCTTTTTCTGCAGCTAGACGCTTGGCTTCATATATGATCATTTTGGTAGATACGCAGAAGCCATTGTTCCTATGACGTGTGATCCACTCTTTCATTTCCACGTCAATTTGTGGCCATTTTGCAGTACGCCCACGAAAAGTGTGTTTGCTTTTATCTGCTTTCTTTAGCTGATCCTCCTGCTTCCTCCACTCCCGTATCATTTTTTTCTGTTGGAGGCGGCCCGAAATGTCTCTCAGCTGCCCTGTTTCCATGTTCTTTGGCGTATTTTATCACCTCCAGTTTAAAAGGGATCTTATATGAAAGCCTTTTCTGCTTTGACATCTTTCTACAGTAAATATGGATGCAGCAGAAGACTACAGTATGGTAGTATTCTACAACAAAATACAGTAATAAAAGCATGTCAGTGTCATAGGGACACTAGCTGAGAAGCTCAGTGGATGACACTGTTATGGGGGATCTGGGAAGGACACTGTTATATGGGATCTGTGGACGTCACACGGTTATGGGGGATCGGTGGATGTCACACTGTTATTGGGGATCGGTGGATGTCACACTGTTATTGGGGACCGGTGGATGTCACACTGTTATGGGGGATCTCTGGATGTCACGCTGTTATGGGGGATCATCTCTGGATGACACACGGGAATCTGTGGATAATACACTATTATGGGGGATCTGTGGATGCCACTGTTATGTGATTATAGCCCCCATCATAAAGAATACACTGATGAGGGGAGTTATAGTCACATTAAATATGAACACTGTCCAGGGACTGTACCCTGGACTGTATTACAATAGCTTACGGTAACTGATATGGCTACCATATACCGTAACCCACCATAGGAATCCACCAGTGAACTGCAGTATATGGGTGGATTCCTATAACAGTACCTGGACACTGTTTATATTATGGTAAATATGACTATAACCCCTCTCATCCATAGGAATCCACCCATATTTTGCAGTACATGGGTGGATTTCTATGGATGAGGGGGGTTATAGTCACATTTAATATAGACACATGACTATTGCAGAACAGTGTTTATTTAAAAAAAAGACTATAACCCCCCACATCCATAGGAATTCACCCATATACTGCAGGGGCGGCGCTGTACCACACAGGCTGGCAGCACTATATAGCATACAGAGATGCCGCCAGCCTGCAGACATCGAGGAAGGAGGAGGTGAAGAGTAACTGCCGGGGGAAGGAGGGGTGGCTTGAGGGGCAGCGCTGTACCGCACAGGCTGGTTGCACTATATGGCATACAGAGATGCCGCCAGCCTGCAGACATCAAGGAAGGAGGAGGTGAGGAGTAACTGCCGGGGGAAGGGGGGGTGGCTTGAGGGGCGGCGCTGTACCACACAGGCTGGCGGCACAATATGGCATACAGAGATGCCGCCAACCTGCAGACAGTTACGGTACCGGTCCGGACGCTCCAGGACTAGCTTACATGGAGGAGATCGGGCGCAGCACTTGGTCATCAGTGAAACCGCCAGCCCGCTCCTGAGCTGCATTAAGTTGGGCCACTTTGGAGGGGAAAAAAGTGCGTCTTATAAAATGAAAAATACGGTATATAGCGTGTTTAGCATTATTTTATATATTCTGTGTTTGTAGAGTGCTGTTGCATTGTGTTTGAATAGAATTCAGTACAGCCATGGTCAGGCAGAAATACGCAGCATTATAAATCATTATTATGTTGTGAGTTCATGTTACAAGAGCAGTGTTCAGACCAAGAAATACTACTGTAACATGATGTGTATTTCCCGCATTGAATACGCTCATGTAAAATTCCCCTAACAGAACAGTACTAAGAAAAGCAGAAAACAGCTGTGTGATGCAGAGGCAGGTGTCTCAGCCTGTCTCTCTTCTCTCTGCCCCAGCTGTTGCCTCCCTACATCTATAGAACATATTTTACTATTACTAAGCTTTTTATGTTCATTCATTTTTTTTGTCAAGAGTCCCTGCCTATTCGATCTTGTAGCAGTGTTTCCTCTATATTCCTGGCAAGTTCCTGGTTAAGAAAAGATTTAGTATAAGTTGCATTTCATTGCTTTGAATTCCTACTCATTCTGAGCTTTGAAGTCAAGGAGATGGTGCTATCAGTGATTGAAAGCCTCCTCTCTATGACTGTGTATACAGAGATAGGAAAGTATCCTTGAATTTAAAGCCCAGAATGAGCAGGAATTTATTATACTGAATGTTTTTCTATAAACCTACATATCAATCTGCTCAGTTCCTTCTGCTCTATAACATGACATCCTCGGTTCACACACCATGTTCAACATGACAGGTTACTATTAATGACCAGCCACTTTTTTGCGATTTAGTACACATGGTGGTTTAACTACCCTTTTTTATTTGTTGGACTAAGAAAATCATTTTTAAATAATGACTTTCTTACGTGACACCTAGGGCTATTTATTAGTGACACCTAAGGCTATTTATTTATGTTTTTTTTAAATCCCCTTTTTTTGGGTTTAATTTGGAGAAAACTGCAAAAACTTTTTTTTTTAAGTCATTTTTTTAAACTATCTTTTTTATTTTTTAAATTGACAATAGTAAATTATTTAAATGGGTTCCTTCTTATTTTGTGTCATCCATTTTGACATATATATATATATATATATATATATATATACCGTATTTTTTGCCCCATAAGACGCACTTTTTCTTCCCCCAAAATGGGGGAGAAATGCCCCTGCGTCTTATGGGGCGAATGTTGCCAGTTTGACATCGCAAGCTGCGATGTAGAGCGAGCGGGGACTCGGGGAGGGACTGGGAGGAGGATCTGGGGGCTGGCAATAGCGGCGGGGCGGTGCAGTCAGTGTAGTATAGCACCGCCCCGCCGCTCCGGTATGCTAATATAATATGTCATATTGAATTAATAGTTATTAAACTTGCCCCCTCAGTCCTATTACTACCTTACATCTTAATCGATGCTGTAGAATTCAGGCAGGCAGGGCGGGCGGCCGGCGGTGTAACTCTTGTCACGTGCCTGCGCCGCCTACTTTATGAATGAAGTAGACGGCGCAGGCAAGTGACGTTAGTGAGAGACGCGCCGCCCACCCTGCCTGCCTGAATTCTACAGCAGCGATTAGGATGTAAGGTAGTAATAGGACTGAGGGGGCAAGTTTAATAACTATTAATTCAATATGACATCTGATATTTGTATGGCGGCGGCGGGGGGGCGGGAGGGGATGGGGGGGGCGGGTTGCGATCTGTGGATGGCACAGTTATGGGCTGGGGGGTCTGTGAATGGCACTGTTACAGGCTGGGGGGGGGTCTGTGCATGGCACTGTTATGGGCTGGGGGGTCTGTGGATGGCACATATATAACAGTGCCACCCACAGATCCCCCCCTGTAACAGTGCCATCCACAGATCCCCCCTGTAACAGTGTCAGCCACAGATCCCCCCCCTGTAACAGTGCAAGCCAGAGATCCCCCCATAACAGTGTCCGTCATCCACAGATCCCCCATAACAGTGTCCGTCATCCACAGATCCCCCCCATAACAGTGTCCGTCATCCACAGATCCCCCCATAACAGTGTCCGTCATCCACAGATCCCCCCTATAACAATGTCCGTCATCCACAGATCCCCCCATAACAGTGTCCGTCATCCACAGATCCCCCATAACAGTGTCCGTCATCCACAGATCCCCCTATAACAGTGTCCGTCATCCACAGATCCCCCCTATAACAGTGTCCGTCATCCACAGATCCCCCCTATAACAGTGTCAGTCATCCACAGATCCCCAGTAATAGTGCCATCCACAGACCACCATTAGTTCCAAACCCACCAAACACACAGCACACCTTTTGGTTAAAAATATTTTTTTTCTTATTTTCCTCCCCAAAAACCTAGGTGCGTCTTATGGGCCGGTGCGTCTTATAGGGCGAAAAATACGGTATATATATATATATATATATATATATATATATACAGTACAGACCAAAAGTTTGGACACACCTTCTCATTCAAAGAGTTTTCTTTATTTTCATGACTATGAAAATTGTAGATTCACACTGAAGGCATCAAAACTATGAATTAACACATTTGGAATTATATACATAACAAAAAAGTGTGAAACAACTGAAAATATGTAATATTCTAGGTTCTTCAAAGTAGCCACCTTTTGCTTTGATTACTGCTTTGCACACTCTTGGCATTCTCTTGATGAGCTTGAAGAGGTAGTCACCTGAAATGGTTTTCACTTCACAGGTGTGCCCTGTCAGGTTTAATAAGTGGGATTTCTTGCCTTATAAATGGGGTTGGGACCATCAGTTGCGTTGTGGAGAAGTCAGGTGGATACACAGCTGACAGTCCGACTGAATAGACTGTTATAATTTGTATTATGGCAAGAAAAAAGCAGCTAAGTAAAGAAAAACTAGTGGCCATCATTACTTTAAGAAATGAAGGTCAGTCAGTCCGAAAAATTGGGAAAACTTTGAAAGTGTCCCCAAGTGCAGTCACAAAAACCATCAAGCGCTACAAATGCGGACCGCTCCAGGAAAGGAAGACCAAGAGTCACCTCTGCTGCGGAGGATAAGTTCATCCGAGTCACCAGCCTCAGAAATCGCAGGTTATCAGCAGCTCAGATTAGAGACCAGGTCAATGCCACACAGAGTTCTAGCAGCAGACACATCTCTAGAAACATAGAAACATAGAATGTGTCGGCAGATAAGAACCATTTGGCCCATCTAGTCTGCCCAATATATCTGAATCCTATGAATAGTCCCTGGCCCTATCTTATATGAAGGATAGCCTTATGCCTATCCCATGCATGCTTAAATTCCTTCACTGTATTTGCAGCTACCACTTCTGCAGGAAGGCTATTCCATGCATCCACTACTCTCTCAGTAAAGTAATACTTCCTTATATTACTTTTAAACCTTTGCCCCTCTAATTTAAAACTGTGTCCTCTTGTGGTAGTTTTTCTTCTTTTAAATATGCTCTCCTCCTTTACCGAGTTGATTCCCTTTGTGTATTTAAAAGTTTCTATCATATCCCCTCTGTCTCTTCTTTCTTCCAAGCTATACATATTAAGGTCCTTTAACCTTTTCTGGTAAGTTTTATCCTGCAATCCATGTACTAGTTTAGTAGCTCTTCTCTGAACTCTCTCTAGAGTATCTATATCCTTCTGGAGATATGGCCTCCAGTACTGCGCACAATTCTCCAAGTGAGGTCTCACCAGTGTTCTGTACAGCGGCATAAGCACTTCACTCTTTCTATTGCTTATACCTCTCCCTATACATCCAAGCATTCTGCTGGCATTTCGTGCTGCTCTATTACATTGTCTTCCCACCTTTAAGTCTTCTGAAATAATTACTCCTAAATCCCTTTCCTCAGATACTGAGGTCAGGACTGTGTCAAATATTCTATATTCTGCCCTTGGGTTTTTACGCCCCAGGTGCATTATCTTGCACTTATCCACATTAAATTTCAGTTGCCAGAGTTCTGACCATTTTTCTAGTTTTCCTAAATCCTTTTCCATTTGGCGTTTCCCTCCAGGAACATCAACCCTGTTACATATCTTTGTGTCATCAGCAAAAAGACAAACTTTACCATCGAGGCCTTTTGCAATATCACTTATGAAGATATTAAACAAAATTGGTCCCAGTACAGATCCCTGTGGAACCCCACTGGTAACTTGACCTTGTTTTGAATGTTCTCCATTGACTACAACCCTCTGTTGTCTGTCACTCAGCCACTGCCTAATCCACTCAACAATATGGGAGTACATGCTCAATGACTGCAGTTTATTGATAAGTCTTCTGTGTGGGACAGTGTCAAAAGCCTTACTAAAATCTAGATATGCGATGTCTACTGCACCTCCACCGTCTATTATTTTAGTCACCCAGTCAAAAAAATCTATAAGATTTGTTTGACATGATCTCCCTGAAGTAAACCCATGTTATTTTTCATCTTGCAATCCATGGGATTTTAGATGTTCCACAATCCTATCCTTTAATAGGGTTTCCATTAATTTGCCTTCTATTGATGTCAGACTCACTGGTCTATAGTTGCTCGATTCCTCCCTACTACCTTTCTTGTGAATGGGCACGACATTTGCCAATTTCCAATCTTCCGGGACGACTCCTGTTACTAATGATTGGTTAAATAAATCTATTAACGGTTTTGCCAGCTCACCACTAAGCTCTTTTAATAATTTTGGGTGTATCTCATCAGGCCCCTGTGACTTATTTGTCTTCACTTTAGACAGCAAACTTAGAACATCTTCCTCTGTAAAGACACATGCATCAAACGATTTATTAGTCATCCTTTCTAGTGGAGGTCCTTCTCCTTCTTTTTCTTTTGTAAAAACTGAACAGAAGTATTCATTAAGGCAGTCGGCTAGCCCTTTATTCTCTTCTACATACCTTCCGTCCTTTGTTTTTAATTTAGTTATTCCTTGTTTTAATTTCCTTTTTTCATTTATATATCTGAAGAATGTCTTATCCCCTTTTTTCATAGACTGAGCTAGTTTTTCTTCTGCCTGCGCTTTAGAAGTTCTTATAACTTGCTTGGCCTCTTTCTGCCTAATCTTGTAGATTTCCTTATCTTCATTGCTCTGGGTTTTTTTATAATTACAAAATGCTAGCTTTTTATTTTTAATGATTTGGGCCACTTCTGCTGAGTACCACAGTGGTCTCTTCCTTTTTTTGCTTTTACTGACAAGTCTAATGCAATTTTCTGTTGCCTTCAATAATGCACCTTTTAAGTAGTCCCATTTCTCCTGGACTCCATGTAATCCGCTCTAGTCTGATAAGGACTCATTTATGACTAATTTCATTTTTGAAAAGTCTGTTTTTCTAAAACTTTTGTTTTTGTGTGGTGGGACTCTTTCACAGTTCTTATATTAAACCACACTGACTGGTAAACACTAGATCCCAAGGTTTCGCCTACAACTGTTAAGAGGAGGTTTCGCCTAGAACAACTGTTAAGAGGAGACTGTGTGAATCAGGCCTTCATGGTAGAATATCTGCTAGGAAACCACTGCTAAGGACAGGCAAAAAGCAGAAGAGACTTGTTTGGGCTAAAGAACACAAGGAATGGACATTAGACCAGTGGAAATCTGTGCTTTGGTCTGATGAGTCCAAATTTGAGATCTTTGGTTCCAACCACCGTGTCTTTGTGCGACACAGAAAAGGTGAACGGATGGACTTTACATGCCTGGTTCCCACCGTGAAGCATGGAGGAGGAGGTGTGATGGTGTGGGGGTGCTTTGCTGGTGACACTGTTCGGGATTTATTCAAAATTCAAGGCATACTGAACCAGCATGGCTACCACAGCATCTTGCAGCGGCATGCTATTCCATCCGGTTTGCGTTTAGTTGGACCATCATTTATTTTTCAACAGGACAATGACCCCAAACACACCTCCAGACTGTGTAAGGGCTATTTGACCATGAAGGAGAGTGATGGGGTGCTGTGCCAGATGACCTGGCCTCCACAGTCACCGGACCTGAACCCAATCGAGATGGTTTGGGGTGAGCTGGACCACAGAGTGAAGGCAAAAGGGCCAACAAGTGCTAAGTATCTCTGGGAACCCCTTCAAGACTGTTGGAAGACCATTTCAGTTGACTACCTCTTGAAGCTCATCAAGAGAATGCCAAGAGTGTGCAAAGCAGTAATCAAAGCAAAATGTGGCTACTTTGAAGAACCTAGAATATGACATATTTTCTGTTGTTTCAGACTTTTTTTTTATTATGTATATAATTCCACATGTGTTAATTCATAGTTTTGATGCCTTCAGTGTGAATCTACAATTTTCATAGTTATGAAAATAAAGAAAACTCTTTGAATGAGAAGGTGTGTCCAAACTTTTGGTCTGAACTGTATATATATATATAATTATATGATGTATATAAGAAGTTGATTGCATGGGGTCACTATAGTGATGGTTTTGGTTAGTGAGGGCATTTTTCATTTCTTTTTTTTCTTTAATTTGTATTTTTTTTACTTATTTTTTAATTTATTTTTGGCACATAGAATGCCCCCTAAGAGGTCATTAAAAAACCTTTGGGGCACACTGACACTTTTTCCTTACACAATTTACACTGTAACTATGGCTTTCAGAGGAGCCCCAGTTACTGGGGCAACAGCCCCCTGTGATGGCATTGCACACAGGCAGAGCTAATCAAGGTCTGCTAAGACCCTGCAGCTCTCCTATGCCCGAGACACCTGGCGATCACATGATCCTCAGGTCAAAGAGGGGAAGTGGCACAGTCCCGTCCTCTATTCACTGGATCGTGCCCGTTGAGCGCTATGCACACAAATAGAGAAGGAAGAAGCGGTAATAAACCAAGAGGCAGGGACCTGACTTGCTCCTACAAAAGTGCAGGAGCTCTATTCCTGGCCGCAAAAGTATTATATAAAATCACTGTCCATACACATTAAAATAAACTGAAACGACAGTTACACTTTTAAATGAACTTATTTTGTGTGAAATGAATATCAAATGCTTTTTATACTAACTTTTGACTATATAAACATTAGATTGTTATCATCATAGTGCATTGCCGTAGGACAATCAGTGTGGTTGCAGTCATTCCTAGGCTGTTGTACTAAAGAAAAGCCTCCTGTACAATATAAAGGCTAGCGGTACTATTAAAGACTGTTGACTGTTTAGAAAGGCCCTGTTACCAATTCACAGTAGTTAATTGTGTGTTCTGCTGCTCTTAACATCTCTGCCGATGGCCTGCCACTTGCCTTGAACTCATGCCATGAATAATATATCAAATACAGGCCTAATGTCATGGTTACAAGTCACATTTCTGGACAAGCACTGCCACTCACAAAGTTAAATCACGTATGCACTGTTGATGCAAGCATTCCAATGATGATTGACTATATGTTCCTCAGTCAACATGAGTCAGCAGGGAAATTACATAATAATATGTTTAATCCATCTAAATATGGATATTTAAGAAATTCCAAATGACAGAGTTCAATGAATGCTACAATGGTTTGTGTTCATTATTAAGATGTGACTGGTCTGTTCTGAAAATCATTGGGGGTGAGATACTATTAGAAAATATAGACTGACCACAGGTATAATTCAAATGTATAACATGTTTACTTGTTGAGTAATGTATGCAGCAAGCTATTCTTACTCCAATACCTGAATTAAAATGTAATACTCCAAAGTTATCACAAATTAAAGAAGAACTTAAAAAAGTATCTCTCTATACAACAGCTTATATCGTCAAACATTTCTAGACGTCTCTGGACCTATTTATCTATCATCTAAAATATCTTCTAGAAAAATACAATTATTTCAGGTTGACTGCAAAAATCTATGTATCTGCATAAAATATAAAGGGGGACATTTATTAACCAGAAATATGTCTATATTAGGCGTACTTCTGGAGCAGATTGCAGTGCAAAGGTTATTATGTGGCGCAATATGCAACTTTTCCTCGCTCACGCCAGGTCTAAAAAAGAGGGTGTGGCGTGGGCAGGGGAAGGGCTGGCAGGCCTGTCTAATGCATAATTTTTTACTCCTGTTTTAGGTATAGAAAATGGTCCAAATCTACGCCAGCAAGGGAGTTGGTGTAGATTTAGAAGCGGTGGTGGATCTGCTGAAGTTATGTAGAGGCCGCTACATAACTTCAGCGGACTACTGCCAACACAGGGCCTTATTTGGCATCTAAAACGCTGATCTTAATAAATGACTCCCAAATTATTTAAAAATAATTATCTATTAAATTCTTCCGTTTTTTTGCTACCTTTACACAGAAAGTCAAATAAGGCATTAATACACATAATAGCACCAACTTTCTTGAGATGATTTAGCTACACTGAAAATGAACATGTCATTTTGCCTATTAAAATAGATCTATCTGCTTATCAACAGAATAGCTGAAATCCACCAGCCTATCAATCATTTGTTGACCTACACACTTTGCTGCTTAGCTAACGATGGCACAACATAATTTGTTCTTTAGCAGAAGGTCACATGCTGCCAATAGCTCCACAAACAATAAACCAATTTAAATGAAACCTGATACAATTTACAAAGGGAAATTATTTTACAATATACTATATAAAACATTTTACTGACAGTTACATTTCACTAAAAATACAAAGACATAAAATAAATATGAACACAAAATACAATGATATCACATGAATTTGCCAATTAAAATATAGCATAGACTGTTCAGTAGATATTGTTTAAACGTGATAGTCTGTAAATCATCTAAGCTCAGCCAACACAATTTATCAAATCCTCTTATATATGTAAATCTGGCATAAAAGTTTAAATTGGATATTCCTTAATAATTAAAATTATCGGCCCACAGGTCAAGCATCTGGGTTTTCATACAAGCCAATACTGCTTTAGCCTATGTTCAGACAATTTGGAGCAAATAATACATTAAATGCAGAACTTGCCACACATTTTGAGTGTATTGAAAAATTGACACAATTCTACAGAAAACTTTTTTTTGTAAGAGTGCATCACGTGGGTAGTTGTGGTCACTGGTTTTGAGGCCTGTCCAGGTGGACCATATGTAGTACAATGTCCATACCCACTGTCCTGTCTAGCACTTTGTTAAAAATTAGAGACCACTGTTTGGTATACAGTTGCAAGAAAAAGTATGTGAACCCTTTGGAGTTATATGGATTTCTGCACAAATTGGTCATAAAATGTGATCTGATATTCATCTTAGTCACAACAATAGACAATCACAGTCTGCTTAAACTAATAACACACAAAAGGTTAAATGTTACCATGTTTTTATTGAACACACCATGTAAACATTCACAGTGCAGGTGGAAAAAGTATGTGAACCCTTGGATTTAATAACTGGTTGAACCTCTTTTGGCAGCAATAACTTCAACCAAACGTTTCCTGTAGTTGCAGATCAGACGTGCACAACGGTCAGGAGTAATTCTTGACCATTCCTCTTTACAGAACTGTTTCAGTTCAGCAATATTCTTGGGATGTCTGGTGTGAATCGCTTTCTTGAGGTCATGCCACAGCATCTCAATCGGGTTGAGGTCAGGACTCTGACTGGGCCACTCCAGAAGGCGTATTTTCTTCTGTTTAAGCCATTCTGTTGTTGATTTACTTCTATGCTTTGGGATAAATTTGGCAATTTATTTTTCCTTCGATGATAGCAATCTGTCCAGTCCCTGACACAGCAAAGCAGCCCCAAACCATAGTGCCCCCACCACCATACTTCACAGTTGGAATGAGGTTTTGATGTTGGTGTGCTGTGCCTCTTTTTCTCCACACATAGTGTTGTGTGTTTCTTCCAAACAACTCAACTTTGGTTTCATCTGTCCACAGAATATTTTGCCAGTACTGCTGTGGAACATCCAGGTGCTCTTGTGCAAACTGTAAACGTGCAGCAATGTTTTTTTGGACAGCAGTGGCTTTCTCTGTGGTATCCTCCCATGAAATCCATTCTTGTTTAGTGTTTTACGTATCGTAGATTCGTTAACAGGGATGTTAGCATATGCCAGAGACTTTTGTAAGTCTTTAGCTGACACTCTATGTTTCTTCTTCACCTCATTGAGCAGTCTGCGCTGTGCTCTTGCAGTCATCTTTACAGGACGGCCACTCCTAGGGAGAGTAGCAGCAGTGCTGAACTTTCTCCATTTATAGACAATTTGTGTTACCGTAGACTGATGAACAGCAAGGCTTTTGGAAATAGTTTTATAACCCTTTCCAGCTTTATGCAAGTCGACAATTCTTAATCGTAGGTCTTCTGAGAGCTCTTTTGTGCGAGGCATAATTCACATCAGGCAATGCTTCTTGTGAAAAGCAAACCCAGAACTGGTGTGTGTTTTTTATAGGGCAGGACAGCTGTAACCAATACCTCCAATCTCATATCATTGATTGGACTCCAGTTGGCTGACACCTCACTCCAATTAGCTCTTGGAGATGTCATTAGTCTAGGGGTTCACATACTTTTTCCACCTGCACTGTGAATGTTTACATGGTGTGTTCAATAAAAACATGGTAACATTTAATTCTTTGTGTGTTATTAGTTAAGGCAGACTGTGATTGTCTATTGTTGTGACTTAGATGAAGATCAGATCACCTTTTATGACCAATTTGTGCAGAAATCCATATCATTCCAAAGGGTTCACATACTTTTTCTTGCAACTGTAGATTCCCAGGAGGTAGTTATAGGGAGGCCTCTTAGTTTCAAGAGGTTGCATCTCTCGTCATTTTCTACATCACCTTGGTACCAAGAAAACTCCCATGTTTGGACAGCAGGGGTATCCAGATAAATAGACAGCAATTTTATCTCAGCAGATAGCAGTGTTGTGTTGCCCTAACAAAACTACCCTGATGTTTACAATGACCTCTGTACAGGTCACAGAGCATGCCTAGAAAACTCTCCCATAGAAGTCAATGCGGTCCCCTCCTGACCATTGTGTCTATGGCCCATAGGGTTGCCATAAAGCAATTTTTTTTATATTTTGTAAATTCTATTAAAAACAGCTCAGGCAAGATGGCTGCCCCCATAATCATGTTCAGAAAACAGAATAAATAAATCTGTAACCAGAAAATAAAAACAGATTCGAAAAAAAGAGTGTGTTACTATCTGATTTTAACTGGCAGAAAATTTTTGGTGACATTTCTTTTAAGTGCATTTTAACCCATTATTAACATAACTAAGTTTATCTTATTTAATCTTAAAGACCAGTAACATGTTTCCCTTTGTGTTCCAGTGATAATAACGTTATTTTTTATTTTTCAGTGTAGCTGTATGAGACCTTTAATTTTGCAGGATGCATTGCAGTTTTTATAGGAACCATTTTCAGGTACATATAGTGTATTAACTTTTATTAGTTTTTTGGGGAGAGATAAAACATGCTACCTTTATTCTGTGTGTCTGTACAATTATGATAATGCCAATTTATAGAGTTTTTATTCCGTTCTACTACTTGCACATTAAAAACAAAATACTTTGCTTTTGTGTAGCTGCATTTCAAGACCTAGAATGTTTTTATTTTTGTGACAGCGTAAGTGTATGAGGACTTGTTTTTTGTGGGACAATTTGTTTTCAATGGTACCATTTTTTTTATTGCATTTTATTTTTTACTATGTTTTTTATAAATAATGTATTAGGTTTATAGAAGTTTCTAGTACAGATTGTTACAGATGCAGCATTTGTAGGGTTGCACCTTTCTGAACAAACAATACTTGCCAAGTTTAAATGGCTGAAAAGGGGTTCTGGTTTCAGGGACATGGCTTAACATGGTGTTATTTGACAAAAATACTTTGCAGCATTCATGTTTTTTAAAAACATTCCAGAAGCAACCACAAATGATGCAAGCGCCTGATGTGTGAACAGGTACTTTTTAATGAGCTGTTATGGAGAAGTAAATAACCAGAAAGCCAGGAAACATACTCAACACTTATTGCAGTCCCCCCCCCGGCCATGCAGCCCTACGCAAGAGCCCAGAATGCTATTGTTTGCCTAATTGTTTGTTTTGTAAAACTAATTGAAAGTCATTGCTTATGACAACAGTGAGAAAAAATGTCTGTTCTGCCAGAATTGTTTTTAATAGATAGAAATATATTACATATTCCTCTCTAGTGATAAATGTTATTGCTATTACTGCAGCGTGTAACAATTATTGCCAGAGAAGGGTTATACATATTATATTCTAAAGATCGGTTATGGACAGGAACAGTGTAATTTGGATACTATACTTTATTTATGTGTGTGGGGGTGTAAGTGTTTGGTGCAACCGGACTTTGGTAAATTCTGGGCCATGGCATTAATAAACAGCATTATCAGGTGCACAGGGGTGATTAGCTGAGTAAGATCTCATCTTCTCACTCCATTTCTGGAAAATAAAAGCTTACTTAATAATTAGAGAGCAACTAACTAATTTATGGGGGAAAGGGGAATAAAATACACAGAGGTTCATGTTACCCCTCCCTATAGGGTTATCTACAGTTATAGAGGTAGAGGGGATCTGCACCTATCCTCCTCTCCCTGAAACCTGTCAGCATATCCCCCACTAGCCCCCATCTCCTCCTTCATACTGGCTGCTTCAACCTTATCTATCTTAGGCTATATAGCAGCTAGAGATATTAGCCAGGTGTGATAGCACATTTATAAACAAGGTTTTGAATGAGATCTGCAGGTATTACCTGCAGCACTCATTTCCAACCTGGTTTAAAAAGCCTCTATATTTGACTTTATTTTACTTTATGGCAGCTAGCACCATAATCCTGGCCTTGTTTCACATCTTACATTGTTATTTTTATTCTAACCTAAGAAAACACCCTCAGAAGATATCCTCTTGCAACTACACAGTCCGAAAAGGGTCCGATCAAGACCATATTGTCTTTTTCTGCTTGAACAAATCTTGCTTGGGCTGATGAGTGAGTTTAAGGTGTGGTCCATGGAGGGAGTCAAAATGTTTGAGGCAGTCTCCTGTATGCCACAGTCTTGCATGGGTGAAGGAGCACTGCAGAGGATAGAAGTAGAGCTATGGCTCAGAGAGAGTATTTCTACTGGAGGAGCTGAAGAGTAAGCCACATAGTCATATGCCAACATAGCACTGGCAATATGTCAAGTGTCTGTTGCCAAAGAAACCAACTGGGATCCCGCACAGATGATGTAGCACTGTGGATGATAGTAGCAGTGCTTTGAGAGGTTGAGTAGTAAGAAGCAGCCATGTGTGGATGCCACTGCATTTTCAAAAGAACTTATATTGATCCCAAGTTACAATTTATACTTCTGCTAACTTCAGAACGTAAATATAACAGCATTCCTTGCTAACTCAAAGTCTGGTTAACCTTCTTCAGGGAGGTGTAGTCATTTTACCATACACTGTACAGTTATCTAATGTAGATAAACCAAATTTTCCAGGATGTCCCTCCATGACAGTACCCACTGGAGGATGTCCTATTGGATCTCTGTAGGGACAGGAAGCGTGAGAGGTTAAAAGGCCCCTCCCCTACCCTCCCACCAGTGTTCTTCCTGTCCCTACAGGGATAGGAGCAGTGAGTGGATCCCTGCTAAATGTAGGGAGCAAACACTAGGCCGAGGCTGGTCGGGGGGCTCTTGCCTCTCCTCTTCAGCCTCCGTGAGGCCTAAAAGCCAGCACCCCTCTGGGAAGGGGTCCCCTAGCTTGTCCGGTACCTTTTTTTCCTGAAGCAGGCCGCAGGTACCTGGACGCTGAGCGGCTGCTCTGCGCTCAGCAGCGGCTCCGCCCTCCTCGATGACGCGATCGGCGTCACTTCCTGTGCGACCCGGAAGTGACGCGTCCAAGATTGCGGCGCGCATACATGCTGGAGGCCTCGGTTTGGGGCCTCGCATGTGGGGTTGATTTTTCTATGGAAGAGTCCCCCAGAAGAGGAGGCGGTCCCGGCGGCGATGAGGGGAGGGCCTGTAAGGTAGGAACCTTATTTAAATGCTATGATGTGTGCTTAAGCGGCGGTTGCATCATGGAGGCCCAAGGTGTGAGCAAGCTAGATGCGGTAGCTGACCCCCTCGTCCAGAGTAATGTAAGTAGTATCTGGCTGGCAGGTGTATAGTTCCCCCTAGGCTGGTTTTTATATCTCCTTCTCCCCCTATCAAGGTGGAAAAGGAGGCGGGACATAGACCGCATGGAGACACCAAGAAAAAAGCTAAGAAGTGTGCGACATGCACAAAAAAGCTGTCTGAGTCGTATAGAAAGGCCCTCTGCATGGATTGCTTAGCAAGGATCCTGAAGGAAGAACAACCATCCTTCCTGGAAGAGCTGAGAACCATCGTCAGGGAGGAAGTACAGGCGGCCGGAATGAATCAGCCCCCTTCTCTTCCAGTTCCCGCTTCCCCTCCGTCCAAGCGTACCAGGGTACACTTAGTATCGGATTCAGAGGAAGAAACCGGGTACCCTTCAGACGATCTGGAGGATCAGATCCCCCCTTCGGTGTCGGAGGAGCCTAGGAAATACCTGTTTTCCTCGGATCAGCTGGACTCGCTCCTTACTGCAGTAAGGCAGACCATGGCAGTTGAGGAGGAGGAGCCGAAACATTCTATACAGGACGAGATGTTCGGCGGATTAAGGGCCAGGAAAAGAAAGATTTTCCTGGTGAATTCTTACCTTCAAGATCTGATCAAAGAGGAATGGGAAGAAGGTGACAAAAAACTCTATATTCCCAGGGAATTCAAGAGCAGACTGGCCTTCAATCCAGAGGAGACTAAACTTTGGGATGAAATTCCAAAAGTCGACATCCAGGTGGCCAAAGTGGTGAAGAAGACATCTATTCCATTCGAGGATTCTTCACAATTAAAAGACCCCATGGACCGGAAAATGGATGGACTCCTGAAGAAGGCCTGGGAATCCTCAGCGGCCACTATTAATGCTAACATTTCAGCAACCTCAGTAGCTCGAGCAATGTGCTTATGGCTGGAGCAACTGGAGGAGCATCTCAAGATGAAGACCTCCAGGGAGGAAATTCTTGAATCCTTACCCTTATTAAAATTTTCTGCATCCTTCATGGCGGACGCCTCAGCAGAGTCCATTTGTTTCGCTGCCAGGAACGACGCTCTTACGAACACTGCAAGACGGGCCCTCTGGCTCAAATCCTGGACAGGAGACATTGCCTCTAAAAACAAATTATGCGCAATTCCCTTCACCGGAACATACCTTTTCGGCCAGGTCCTCGATTCCATTTTGGAAAGCGCAGCCGACAAAAAGAAAGGGTTTCCGGAGGAAAAAGCAAAAAAGCCTGTGCAGCCCTTTCGTAAGAGCTCCAAACAGTATACACCCTCAGAGAGAGGGAAAGGTAAAACAGGTAGATGGAGCTACCCTAAAGGAGGGAGAGGTAGGGGTTTCCTCTTCAATCCCAACTCAGGCCCAAGTAAGCAATGACATCAGGCCAGTAGGGGGCAGGCTCCGCTTATTTTGGGAATCCTGGACTCGGATTACCCAAAACCAGTGGATCCTAAAAACCATCCGAGAAGGGGTAAAATTAGATTTCCGTGGTCCTCCCCCGGAAAGATTCCTGGTTACAAAAGTCCATTCGGTGAGTCAGCAGAATCAATTAGGTCTGGACGTGCAGAAGCTACTAAAATTAAATGCTATCGTCCAGGTTCCGGAAAATCAGAAATTTCTGGGTCATTACTCAAGTCTCTTTCTAATAAAGAAACCAGACGGATCCTACAGGACAATTATCAATTTGAAGTCCCTGAACAAATCAATAACCTATCACAAGTTCAAGATGGAATCCATAAAGTCGGCAATTCCGTTGATTTCAGAGGGAGACCTTCTATGCACCTTGGACCTGAAGGATGCGTATTACCACATCCCGATTCACCCCCTACACCAGAAATATCTCAGGTTTGCAGTCATTCAGGAGGGGACGGTCCTTCATTATCAATTCCAGTGTCTCCCCTTTGGAATCTCTTCAGCCCCTCGAATCTTTACAAAAGTCATCACGGAAATTGTGGCGCATTTGAGAAAGCAGCAAATAAGGATTGTTCCATACTTGGACGATTTTCTTCTTATGGCCAACACGAAACAAAATCTAGAGGGCAGTATTCATCAGACCTTAGCCCTCTTCAAGGATCTAGGTTGGGTGATAAATTACCCCAAATCCGACCTGGTACCAAACACCAAAAAACAGTTCTTAGGGGTTCTCTTGGACACAGAAAGTCAGTTCTCCTTCCTTCCAGAATCCAAACAGGAGACGATAAGGAGAAAGATATTGGCCTTCCAGAAACAGAAGGGTCATACTTTAAGGGAGGCAATGAAGATCCTTGGCCTAATGACTTCATGCATCTCAGTGATCCCGTGGGCCCAGTTCCATTCCAGGAGCCTACAGTCCGCAGTGCTGGCAGCTTGGGACAGGGATCATCAGTCCTTAGACTCGAAGGTAACACTTACAAAGCGGTGTCTAGATTCTCTATCCTGGTGGACCAATCCCAGAAACCTAAAGAAGGGGGTTGCCTGGAACCTCTCTCCTTCTATAGTCATCACCACGGATGCAAGCCAGTGGGGTTGGGGGGCCCATCTGGAAGGACATGTCTTCCAGGGCAAATGGTCCACCCTGGACAGCCGCAGATCGTCAAACTACAGGGAGCTGAAGGCGGTATGGAAGACACTAATGTCAGCCGAATATATTCTCTCCAACCACCACATCAGAGTGCTGTCAGACAACATAACCACCGTATGTTACCTGAAGCGTCAGGGGGGTACCAGGAACCCTCTACTTCTGGAGTTATCCGAAAAAATATTTCACTGGGCAGAGAGGAAAGTCCTCTCGGTGACAGCGGTCCACTTAAAGGGGGCAGAGAACTCCGCGGCAGACTTTCTGAGCAGACACTGTCTCGATGCAGGCGAATGGTGTCTAAGCCGGGAAGTTTTCCTTCAAATATGCCATCAATGGGGGTTCCCACAGATAGACCTATTTGCCTCCAGAAGGAACACCCAGGTAGATCAATTCTTCTCCCTGAACCCCAGAGACAATCCGAGGGGGGTAGACGCCTTATCCCAGAAATGGGACATGGAATTAGCTTACGCCTTTCCTCCGTTTCCTTTAATTCCGCTGGTCCTGAAAAAACTAAAGGCTTGCTCAGCGACCCTTATCCTGATAGCCCCGGCCTGGCCAAAGAGAGCCTGGTTTCCGCTCTTGACGGACTTACTCCTAGAAGACCCAATAACCCTTCCAGCAAGGAAGGACCTTCTCGTTCAGGGGCCCCTGGAACACCCGAATCTCGAGAAGTTAAAGCTAACAGCCTGGATCCTGAAAGGCAGATCCTGAGAAGTAAAGGCCTTTCGGATAAGGTAATCTCAACCTTGCAGCAGAGCTGAAAACCGGTAACCTCTGCCATATACTTAAAGATATGGAAAAGGTTTTTATCATGGCTCGCAGACACTCATCCAGGAATCTCGGTCCCATCTATAGGCTGCATTCTGGACTTTTTACAGGCAGGGTTCGACCTGGGCCTAAAGCCCAGTACCCTTAAGGTCCAGATTTCGGCTTTGAGTAGTTTTCTTGACACCCCTCTGGCCGACCACAGGTGGATTAGGAGGTTTGTTAAATCGATTTCCAGGTTAAGACCCACTGTTAGACAGACGGTTCCCCCATGGGACTTAAATGTAGTCTTAGAGAGTCTTTGTAGGTCCCCCTTTGAACCTATTGACCAATTATCGGATAAAATGCTTTCCCTTAAAGCTGTCTTCTTACTAGCCATTACCACAGCTCGTAGAATTGGGGAGATTCAGGCCCTCTCCATCAGAGAACCATTCTTGAGGATTCTGGATGACAG
This sequence comes from Bufo gargarizans, assembly GCF_014858855.1. Classification (NCBI taxonomy): domain Eukaryota; kingdom Metazoa; phylum Chordata; class Amphibia; order Anura; family Bufonidae; genus Bufo; species Bufo gargarizans. The sequence continues at coordinate 328,386,021 of NC_058083.1, forward strand.
AGTCATTCTGAAATTAGACCTATCTTTCTTGCCAAAAGTGGTATCACCGTTTCACAGAGAGCAGGAAATAATTCTTCCCTCCTTTTGTACCTCCCCTAAGAATGCGAAAGAAGAAAGGTTCCATTGCCTCGACGTAAGAAGAACCATTCTTGCTTACCTCCAAAGGACGGAGCCGTGGAGAAGATCACAGAACCTCTTCGTTTCCTTTGGGGGAAAGAACAGAGGCAACAAGGCCTCGAAACAAACTCTAGCCCGCTGGATCAGAGACTTGATTCGAGAGACTTACTCACAGAAAGGACTTCCTTGTCCGTTTCCCTTAAGAGCCCACTCCACCAGAGCAGTCGCATCATCGTGGGCAGAGAAAGCAGATGCTTCTGTAGAGCAGATTTGCAAGGCCGCAACCTGGTCCAGTTTCTCTACATTCATTAAGCACTATAGATTAGATTCCCTGGCCAACCAGGATCTGGCATTTGGTCGCAAGGTCCTTCAGGCTGTGGTCCCCCCCCTAGCTGTTTAGCTGGTAGTTCTCCAGTGGGTACTGTCATGGAGGGACGTCCTGGAAACGAAGGTTTAGTCTTACCGGTAAACGGTTTTCCAGGAGTCCGACATGACAGTACCCGTTATTTTCCCCCCCATAATTCTTTTCGGTTATTGCCAGGATCCTTAAAATTATCTTTCCGATGTGTGTCTAACATGGAAGTTTAATAAATACGTTGGATCCTATCTGGTGTAGTAATTGGAAAGAACACTGGTGGGAGGGTAGGGGAGGGGCCTTTTAACCTCTCACGCTTCCTGTCCCTACAGAGATCCAATAGGACATCCTCCAGTGGGTACTGTCATGTCGGACTCCTGGAAAACCGTTTACCGGTAAGACTAAACCTTCGTATTCCACTATATTGTAACAGTTTTCCTTAGGTTACTTTCACATATATGTGGCACGAACTCCGGTAGTCCAGCAGAGAAACAAACTACTGGGGTTCACCATATCCAGCATAGCCACATAATACAGCATACCGCTAGATTACCATTGACTATAATGGAATTCAACTGGAATGCATTTGGTTTCTGGCATGAATACCAGCTTCTGGACAAAAAATACTGCATGAATACTGCATTTATAGTCAATGGGGATGCGGCGTATGTGGCAGTACCTTACAGTAAACTCTGGTAGCCTGGTAGCCTGTTTCAAGGAATTTAAAACAGCTTTTCAGGTACAAAGACCCACACCGATCACTAAAACTAAAGGACAGAAGTGCTCAGCCAAGCACTACATGCGGCCACACCTAGATCCAGATAGGGCATACATTATGAGAATTGGGGCAATTATCCGGAACAAGTGTTTTAACAAATGCTTAATTGGTCGATATAAAGGTGCCATGGACAATCACGCAACAAGCAAGCAAATGTTTGTTGGCAGCACATCACCCTGTGAAAATGGGGATGTGCTGCCGACAAGCAAGAAAACTATATAGTGTCGAAAAATCGTAGTAATGATCATTCATCTCCATTCGTCACTGATCATTGCTACAAATACAGCGGTCAATGATTGGAACAAATGTGAAGTTAATTCCTGATCACTGCAAGCTCTATCGACCTACATAAAAAGGCCCTAAGAGTGCTTTAGTGTCACAGACGTTCCCACGACAGGTGACAGGAGATCGGTGAGACTGGCAACAAGAGGTTTGATCTGACAGGTTTTCCTTGTGGATGAATAGGCATCTGTGTTGTTTCTGGTAATGTCCACACCCCTTGCCTCCGGTGTTACTAATGTGGTCATTTAACCTTCCTTATTTATTGGTGCTTCCCCCACAGTGCTGTGTAGTTTATAGCTTCAGTTTCAGTTGCGGATTGCTGGTGTGTGGATCTCAGCTGAGTTCCTGGTGTTTCCATAGCCCCTTTAAAGTTAAGTCTTTCCTTTCCCTTTTGCATTTTGTTTGGGTTCTATGTGTTGCATTTCCCTATTGTTTGTATTAGGCCTGAAGGAGACTCCTGTTTGTCCTTCCTTTTGGAGGAACAGATAGGGCTAGATAGGACTCTAGGTATTCCTGTGTATGAACACACCTATCTCTGTGGTCTGTTCATACTGGTAGTCAGTCAGGATTTTGGCTAGGGTTTTACTAGGAGGTGTCCATCTTCCTTCCCTAATTCTCAGGCCTGATTCCCTGTTCCCCCCTTCCCTCCTATGCTCGGTGTGGTGTTTCACTCCCACACCAAAGCGTGACATTTAGTTGATCAGAAATGTTGTAAAATCAAAGACTAATTTCCCCTTTTAATATATAGAACAGAAGATCCCTACTGTTTCCCTCCTCCTCCTCTGTTATCTATATATAGTATAATTCACGGACACAGAAAAAAAGCCCTATACTTGAGACATTCTTTGTGAAATTCACACTTTGTGACGAGAAACATAAATACCATGTGCTGTGGTGTCCATATTTCACAAGTGCAGATGTCTTCTGTCTGTATTCTATGTAAATAATTGTCACATTTCCTTCCCTACAGCCGTTTTCCTCTCCTAGACAGATACCTTGGCTGCAATTTAATTTAGATGAAACACTGCTCGATAAATCACAGTTAAATAAATGTTTGAATTAAGTTCACTGCCCATCTAATCTAAGCATTCTACTTTTGGTTCTTCTACCTTCCTCTGTTCATCAAGGTGCTTACTTTTCTAAATTCAAATCATAATACAGGGCACTCTATTTGTTTATTTTGTACCTGATAAGCGTGATTGTATATGGCAAACAGAAAATGTAAAATATAAATGGAGTTATACATAATTCAGCATGCACATATTTAATGCATGAGGTGTATATTTAATGAGTTTAAAATTATTTATATAATTGGTTTTTTGATGGCATGTATTTCATATCCTGCTTTCTAGGTAAATCATTCTGTAATACCCTTTAACAGGTTCATCTAGGAAGGCGTATATCAAAAGGCTACATAGTTGGAGAGAATAGACCAGCTTTGATCGAAAAAGATATTTTAGTTGAAATCTAATTTCCAGATGAATGAAGAATTTCTCATAAGTAGCTCCCGTCTCAGAGCATACTCATCCGACTAGCAAATGGAAAAATAGAGGAGCCCTCTGCACTCTAGAAACAATAGGCTAAAATTCAATTTCCACCACTGATTAATGCTATATTTGCACTAATATTAGGTTTGCCCTGGCCAGTGTTTTATAGCTAGTCATTCTTGGCTTTTTTATTTATTTATTTCCTTTACTGCGTTTCTCGAAGATTCGTTTTCAAGAACAAACCAGCCAGCGAGGAATAATAACAGCAATAATAACAGTATGGAGAAACAGAGGTGAACTTTGGAAGTACGGCTCTACTTTGAGCAAACAGATGTCTCTTCATGTTTGCTGTCAGTGAGAAAAATAAACATGGACAAATGTGACAGTTGAAATTTGCAGCTTTATTATTAATATTGTGATTACATTATTACCAAGAGGCTTATTTGGATTTAGCCATTTATGCAATGCATACAAGTCAGGCTATTGCAGAAAATATTTTGCCATTTGTATTACAAAAAGAGTTTAAGATCTTCATACTGGCGGATTGTTGTGATGCTATACTTTATACGCTTTTGTCATAAATATTAGATGTTGTTTAGAAAGGATTGTATTCATCTTACAAGATATATTAACCTATATAATGCCAGCGTGAAGTACACTGAAGATATATCAGCAAAGCCCTGAAGCAACATACTGCAATTACAGCAGAAAGTGTTTCTGTATAGCCACATCTGTTTGTCACCATTTTTTTTTGTTACTCAATAGCAGGGGCATCATAACCTTTAGTGTCCAAAGCTGTAAACATAAGTTGGCATTTCAAGAGAGAATTTTACATGTGTGCATAGGCTTTAGATAATTGGTATGGATCTATACTGATAACAATTGGAGATTGCCTTTTTTCAATTACTTCTTAATAGGACTTGTAAAATGCAATTGCCTCAATGCTAATCAATCTTCCCAACAATGTTCTGTTTATTCATAGCATAGATAATTATAGGGAATGTGTCATTACAAAATCACCTATCATTTAAAGCTAATTTGTCACTTGATTTCTGAGAGCAGGACATGATAGAGGGAAGTTGATTTGGAAGTTTATATAATTTGGAAGGCAATAAGAGTCCTGATAACTCTGCCCACACAGAATGATTGAGAGCTCTCCGTGTATCAGTGTATATACACTGTCAGTCATCATGTGTGGCGGGGATGGGCAGTAGTGATGAGCAGCATAGACAATATTCGCATTCGTTATATAGCCTGAATTTTTGGTCTAATATTCACCATAAATTCGTAAATTATAGAAGTCTTGATCTCCAGTCATTATTTTCTTGATTGCGAAAAAATCTGCAATCGTAAAAATTTGTGATAAAAATTCGCTATATGAAAATTTGCGATCAACACTACTCCTAAAGTCAAAGATATTGCAGCCTTCTCATTGTCCCACAAGCAAGCAGCCGTGAGAGATCATGGGTACTGATGAAAAAAAAATCTTGAATATTCGCGATTATGAAGATATAGCACTATATTCTAGATATTTGCAAATTCTTGAAGTGCCAATATTCGCAATAAAAATTTGCGATTTGAATATTTGCGCTCAACACTAAAAGTCAGGACTCTCATCATCTCTCCTAGGAATCCTGCCAGGATTTAACCCCCTAAGGACTTAGGGCGTACCGGTACGCCCTATTTCCCGAATCCTTAAGGACTCAGGTACCGGTACATCCTAAGTTTAAATCGTGATTGCGGTGCCCCGGGGGTTAATCCGAACAGGATGCAGGCTGTTCGGGGGGGTCATGCGCTTTCTGCAGTTTCTGATCCCCGCCCGCCTCCTCTTGAAAATTCATTGGTGTTCAGTGGGTATACCAGAGTGTCAGCACATTGGTGACACTCTGGTATAAATGGCTGACATCTGTGCAGATGTCAGACGTTTAACCCTTTCCATACCGCGGTCCATACGGACCGCGGTATGGAAAAGGTTAACTGTTAGGGAGCTCCCTCCCTCTCCCATCGGGGGCTGCTGTGCCTCTGCAGCCCCCAGATAGGATGGGTAACAGAGGTAGGGAGCTCCCCTCCTTACCCTTCCCCGTCTGCAAAGTTGTGGCCACAACTGAGCAGACGGGAAAGGTTCCCATGGCAATAGGACGCCTTCTCAGGCACCCTGCTGTCCATGGTGCTAAACAGATCTGTGCTAAAGGCATAGATCTGTTCAAAGTGTAAGTAAAATACAGTACAAAACACTATATAGTGTACTGTATTATAAAGACATCAGACCCACTGGATCTTCAAGAACCAAGTGGGTCTGGGTAAAAAAAATGTAAAAAAAAGTGAAAAAAGTTAAGATAAAAATTTTTTTATCACAGAATAAAATAAATAAATAAAAATACACTACACATATTAGGTATCGCCGCGTCCGTAACGACCTGATCTCTAAAACGGTCATGTTACTTTCCCCTCACGGTGAACGCCATAAAAATAAAATAAAAAAAACTATTGCCCGCCTTACTTCCCAAAAAAGGTAATAAAAGTGATCAAAAAAGTCACATATACGCCAAAATAGTACCAATCAAACCGTCATCTCATCCAGCAAAAATCATACCATATCCAAGATAATCGCCCAAAAACTGAAAAAACTATGGCTCTTAGACTATGGAATCACTAAACCATGATTTTTTTTGTTTCAAAAATGAAATCATTGTGTAAAACTTACATAAATAAAAATAAAGTATACATATTAGGTATCGCCGCCTCCGTATCGACCGGCTCTATAAAAATATCACATAACATAACCCCTCAGATGACCACCGTAAAAAAATAAAAATAAAAACTGTGTAAAAAAAGCCATTTTTTGTCATCTTACGTCACAAAAAGTGTAATAGCAAGCGATCATATGCACCCCAAAATAGTGCCAATCAAACCGTCATCTCATCCCACAAAAAATGAGACCCTACTTAAGATAATCGCCCAAAAACTGAAAAAAACTATGGCTCTTAGACTATGGAGACACTAAAACATTTTTTTGGTTTTAAAAATGAAGTCATTGTATAAAACTTACATAAATAAAAAAAATTGTATACATATTAGGTATCACCACGTCCGTGACAACCTGCTCTATAAAATTACCACATGATTTAACCTGTCAGATGAATGTTTTAAATAACAAAAAATAAAAAAAATACGTGCCAAAAAAGCTATTTCTTGTTACCTTGCCGCACAAAAAGTGTAATATAGAGCAACCAAAAATCATATGTACCCTAAACTAGTACCAACAAAACTGCCAACCTATCCCGTAGTTTCTAAAATGCGGTCACTTTTTTGGAGTTTCTACTCTAGGGTTGCATCAGGGGGGCTTCAAATGAGACATGGTGTCAAAAAAAGCAGTCCAGCAAAATCTGCCTTCCAAAAACCGTATGGCATTCCTTTCCTTCTGCGCCCTGCTGTGTGCCCGTACAGCAGTTTACGACCACATATGGGGTGTTTCTGTAAACTACAGAATCAGGGCCATAAATAATGAGTTTTGTTTGGCTGTTAACCCTTGCTTTGTAACTGGAAAAAAAATATTTAAATTAAAAATTGTGCAACACCTAAAGGGTTAAAAAAGTTTGTAAAATCTGTTTTGAATACCTTGAGGGGTGTAGTTTTTTAGATGGGGGTCACTTTTATGGAGTTTCTACTCTAGGGGTGCATCAGGGGGGCTTCAAATGGGACATGATGTCAAAAAACCAGTCCAGCAAAATCTGGCTTCCAAAAACCATATGGCGCACATTTCCCTCTATGCCCTACTATGTGCCCGTACAGTAGTTTATGGCCACATATGGGGTGTTTCTGTAAACGACAGAGTCAGGGCAATAAAGATACTGTTTTGTTTCTCTGTTAACCCTTGCTTTGTTAGTGGAAAAAATGGGTTAAAATGGAAAATTAGGCAAAAAAATGAAATTCTCAAATTTCATCCCCATTTGCCAATAACTCTTGTGCAACACCTAAACGGTTAACGAAGTTTGTAAAATCAGTTTTGAATACCTTGAGGGGTGTAGTTTATAGAATGGGGTCATTTGTGGGCGGTTTCTATTATGTAAGCCTTGCAAGGTGACTTCAGACCTGTAGTGGTCCCTAAAAATTTTATTTTTGTAAATTTCTGAAAAATTTCAAGATTTGCTTCTAAACCTCTAAAGCCTTGTAACATCCCCAAAAAATAAAATATCATTCCCAAAATAATTCAAAAATGAAGTAGACATATGGGGAGTGTAAAGTCATCACAATTGTGGGGGGTATTACTATGTATTACAGAAGTAGAGAAACTGAAACTTTGAAATTTGCAAATTTTTCCAAATTTGGGGTAAATTAGGTATTTTTTATGCAATTTTTTTTATTTTTTTTACTTCATTTTACCAGTGTCATGAAGTACAATATGTGATGAAATATCTCAGAATAGCCTGGATAAGTCAAAGTGTTTTAAAGTTATGAGCAGTTAAAGTGACAATTGCCAAGACCTTAAGGTGAAATAGAGCAGAGTTTTTAAGGGGTTAATCTCCTTTTAACTCACCAAATCATATAAACCTACAAATCACAGAGCTCAGCTTCTCTCCATAATATACTGCTCTTAGAGAGGGTATCAAGCATCTCTTGACAGATTCACTTTATATTAAGTTTTATGTTGTATATGTTATCTTGGGGGGTGTATAATTTGAGTTACACAATGTGTTTACCACTTGAAATAAACAATTTAAACAAAAAACAGGTAAATACAAAGGGGATTTGTCAGCAGATTTGTACATGCGAAACTGCCTGACTTGTTGCATGCGCACTTGGCAGCTGAAGGCATCAATGTTGGACCAATGTTCATATGTGCCCACATTGCTGAGAAAAATGAAATTTTTATATGTGCAAATAAGCCTCTAGGAGCAATTTCTCTGCAATGGCGGAAGCCAAAGGCGTTCTATCTCCATCCATTTGCTAAAGGAGTACAACGTAGTCCAAGAGGCTATGTATCGGAGGTACTGAATGCAGCACTGCTCCCATTCACTTCAGTGGGGGCAGCGCTGCAGTAACTAGCTATGTTCACTATATGATGGAAGGAGCTGTGTAGTTCTGGCACTACCCCAAAACAGCTGATTTGTGGGGATACTGAGCATTGGAACCCTGCCAATCTGATACTGATGACATATCCTGAGGATAGGATATCAATATCAAATTCTTAGAATACCTCTTTAGGCCTCATGCACACGACTGTAGTTTTGGTCCACATCTGATCTATCGGATAGGGTCAAAAGAAAATGTGGACAGCACATGGATTAGCATTACAGGGAATACAGTTCTCCCTATGTACAGCTATGCAATTTTTGGCATATAGTGGATATAAAAAGTCTACACACCCCTGATAAAATATCAGGTTTATGAGCTGTAAATGAGACAACGATAAATCATTTCTGAACTTTTTCCACCTTTAATGTGACCTATAAACTGTACCACTCAATTGAAAAACAAACTAAAATCTTTTAGGTGGAGGGAAGAAAACAAGAAAAACTAAAATAACGTGGTTGCATAAGTATGAACACCCTCTTATAGCTGGTGATGTATTGTTCAGAATTAAGCATTCACATTCAAAATCATGTTAAATAGGAGTCAGCATACACCTGCCATCATTTACAGTGCCTCTGATTAACCCCAAATAAAGTTCAGCTGCTCTAGTTGGTCGTTTCTGAAATTTTCTTAGTCGCATCCTACAGCAAAAGCCATGGTCCACAGAGAGCTTCCAAAGGGATCTCATTGTTAAAAGGTATCAGTCAGGAGAAGGGTACAAAAGAATGTCCAGGGCATTAGATATACCATGGAACACAGTGAAGACAGTCATCATCAAGTGGAGAAAATAGGGCACAACAGTGAAATTACCAAGAACTGGACGTCCCTCCAAAATTGATGAAAAGACAAGAAGAAAACTGGTCTGGGAGGCTACCAAGAGGCCTACAGCAACATTGAAGGAGCTGCAGGAATATCTGGCAAGTACTGGCCGTGTGGTACATGTGTCAACAATCTCCCGTATTCTTCATGTCTGGGCTATGGGGTAGAGTGGCAAGATGAATTTTCTTACGAAGAAAAACATCCAAGCCAGGCTACATTTTGCAAAAACACATCTGAAGTCTCCCAAAATCATGTGGGAAAAGGTGTTATGGTCTGATGAAACCAAGGTTGAACTTTTTGGCCATAATTCCAAAAGATATGTTTAGTGCAAAAACAACACTGCACATCACCAAAAGAACACCATATCCACAGCGAAGCATGGCGGTGGCAGCATCATGCTTTGTAGCTGTTTACTTCAGCTGGAACTGGGGCCTTAGTTAAGCTAGAGGGAATTATGAACAGTTCCAAATACCAGTCAATATTGGCACAAAACCTTCAGGATTCTGATAGAAACCTGAACATGAAGAGGGACTTCATCTTTCAGCATGACAACGACCCAAAGCATACAACATCCAAATCAACAAAGGAATGGCTTCAGCAGAAGAAGATTGAAGTTTTGGAATGGCCCAGCCAGAGCCCAGACCTGAATCCAATTGAAAATCTGTGGGGTGATCTGAAGAGGGCTGTGCACAGGAGATGCCCTCGCAGTCTGACACATTTGGAGTGTTTTTGCAAAGAAGAGTGGGCAAAATGTGCCATGCTGATAGACTCATACTCAAAAAGATTGAGTCCTGTAATAAAATCAAAAGGTGCTTCAGCAAAGTATTAGTTTAAGGGTGTGCACACTTATGCAACCATATTATTTTATTTTTATATTTTTTCTTCCCTCCACCTAAAAGATTTCAGTTTGTTTTTCAATTGAGTGGTACAGTTTATAGGTCACATTAAAGGTGGAAAAAGTTCTGAAATGATTTATTTGTACAATTTTTTTTTTTACATCACAGAAACCTGACATTTTAACAGGGGTTTGTAGACTTTTTATATCCACTGTATATCTGTCACAGATTTAGTTGCAAAGGGGATTTGTGGCTGAATCTGTGACTTTTCCCCGCTCATGCCAGGTCTTAACAAAGGGGGCGCGGCATAGGTGGGGGAAGGGGGTGGGCTGGCAGGCCCGTCTCATTCATCAGTTTCTACGCCTGTTTCAAGAGCAGAAAATGATCTAAATCTATGCCAGCAAGGGAGCAAGTTATAAAGAAACGCTGGTCTTAATAAATGACCCCAATAGTTTGTACTGAGTACCAAGGGTGACTACTGTCCTTACTGTTTACTCGGGTTCTGTATCACATGAAGATATGAATGTTATTTGATCTATATTAGCTATCTTGCTTTACATGCCACCAGAGCCCCTGATAAACCCTGTAGTCTACACCTAGGGAGAGAAAGGTTTTGGGCTAGTAACTGATGGCCTACTATTCTATTGTGTGGTGGTATATAGTAGACAAACAGGTGTCTATCCACAAGGGGGTGTTCACATAGCGGATTTTGCCATATCTCAAAACCTGAATTAAAAACGCAGATGTGAAAGTAGCCCTATCCGTCTTTTTTTTTTTACCAATGAGTGTTCACTTGAATACAAAGCTTAATTTTTAGCTCAAGGTTTTTGGCGCAGATCAGCACCACAAAAGTACAGAAAATGCAACAAAAAAAATACATCCTGGAACTGTTTTTGTATGCTTTACAATTATTTCTGTCGGATATTCAGCGCAGATTCTGACTCAAGATAGGGCATGCTGCTTCTTTTTTCCATGTGGAAAAAATAAATAAAACGAGTGCTGCATTCCATTGAAAAGAATGGGAGGCTGTTTTGAGGCTTTTTTTTTGCCGATTTTGAGGCAGAAACACTCCAAAAAACTCTGTGTGAACTGGCCCTTAAGTGTAAACTTAGCAATATTGTATATGTACTAGATTATTTCAGGGTGTATGCCTCATTAGTGAACCCACTCTTCATTCTACTTTGATGTAGGGTACAAGAAGGGCAGATCCAAAGACAACGGGGGAGATTTATCAAAACTGGTGTAAAGGAAGACTGACTTAGTTACCCATAGCAACCAATCAGATTCGACCTTTCATTTTTCAGAGCTCCTTTGGAAAATGAAAGGTGCAGTTTGATTGGTTGCTATGGGCAACTAAGCCAGTTTTCCTTTACATCAGATTTGATAAATCTCCCCCAATGGGCCTTTATCAGCGCAGAAGTTCCGCTTCAGGTAGGATCATATTTGGACATGAGCGGCTTTGGCATTTTACTGAAGTATTATCATATAGTGTTCTGGAAGTTTCTTTGAAAATTTGACAAACTACAAATTAAAGCATCAGTAATTGGGATGCATAAATCAATATCTATAATACAGAGCACATCTATGCCGTCATCATGAGGCAGGTAAAGGACACCAGCCGCTCTGTCATTAATATTAACACCCAGGGATAGATATCAGGGCAGCCACTGTCCTTGTAATTGTCCTACAAGCACTGCTGCTCACTTACAGCTGCCAATAGGTAAAAGGAATGAGAAAGAAAGAAAAGCAAACAATCTTCCCTTCCCCCTTCCATGTGCACACAGTTTACGTGCAGCTCAAAGAGCATTATCCTCCCCCTCATCCCACATCTGCCTGACTGCTCGGCATTAACCCTGTGCAGAGCGCGGGCTGAGGGGCGTGACGTCACCACGGCCGCGCTGTGGACGTGCAGGACTTCCCCTCCTCCCTACTGTTATTTCTATCCATGTTGACAACACGTGGGACACGTCAGGCCCGGGTTGTCCTCGGCAGCCTCTGCTATCTCTGGGGAGAGGGAAGTGTGCAAAAACCGGTTTGTGCTAGTGAGCAGGGTGACTTGCACAACACACACAGCCTGCCTTTAATAATGAGGAGAGCTGGAGCCTTGTCATTATTGCACTGCGTTTCTGAAAGGTGATTTATAAGCTTTCTGCTCTTACATATCTCCTCATGGCAGGGCCCGTGAATAAAGAATGCCAAACATGCAGCCTGTCATTGGCACCACTCATGGCATGCACTGTGAAATGGCACACAAAGCAGCCACAATGAGATCCTCAAAAAATACAGATGACGTCCGTGTTGCATCCGTTGTTTTTGCGGACCCTTTGTAACAATGGCTATTCTTGTCTGCAAAACGGACGAGAATAGGACACGTTAAGTTGTTTTTTTGCGTGGCCGTGGAACGGATATACAGATGCTGTCTTCTTTTTTTGAGGCCCCATTCTACAACTAGTTTGCAAAAAAAATGATAACCAAAAATATGGTTGTGTGAATGTGGCCTAAGGGCTCATGCACACAAACGGTCCCCAAAGCACGGGCACCATCCGTCAGGTTGCCCCAGACGGATGCAGACCCATTCTACTTGAGTCCATGATCCTCCGCACCGCAACTTTGTGATGCGGAGGCACAGAGAAGAAACTGTATAGTGGTTCCGTGCCTCCGTTCTGGATTGAGGACCCATTCAAGTGAATGGGTCCGCATCTGTGATGCAGTGCACAAACAGCTGGAGCTCGCATATTGTGGACCGGCTGTTTGCAGACCGCAATACAGACAACGGTCGTGTGCATGATCCCTAAGGCCTCTTTCACACGAGCGTGATGGATTACAGCCGAATGCGTTCAGGGTGTGTTCAGTGAACCATTTTGCAAGCAAGTTCAGTCAGTTTTATCTGCAATTGCGTTCAGTTTTTTCCGCTCGGGTGAAATGCGTTTTGATACGTTTTTCACACACAACATCTCTTAGCAACCATCAGTGTAAAACGCATTGTATTCGGACTTGCTTGCGGATGCAATGCGTTTTTCACTGAAGCCCCATTCACTTCTATAGGGCCAGGGCTGCGTGAAAAACGCTGAATATAGAACATGCTGCGTTTTTCACTCAACGCAGAACTGATGCATGAAAAAAAACGCTCATGTACCCAGACCCATTGAAATGAATGGGTCAGGATTCAGTGCAGGTGCTAGGCGTTCATGTCACGCCTTGCACCCTCGCTCATGTGAAAGGGGCCTAAAGGTGACTTTACACGCAGCAGATTTTGTGGCAGAAAATTCAGCGACTGAAAATCTGTTCCATTCATTAAGGGCTCTTTAACACGAGCGGATCCTGTGTGGGTAATCCACTGCGTGAAAGAGTGCCAAGCCCCGCTCCGGACAGCAGAGACACGGAGCAGTAACATGATTGATAATGCTCCATGTCTCTGTGATCTTTTTACTACAAAATCACAGTGAGATAAAGTTGTCTCTTCTGTCCGCACGGGATCCGCTCGTGTGAAAGAGCCCAAATGGAGGTTGCAGAAATCCAGGTGCCTGCTGCCCCATGCAAATGAATGGAACAGATTTTTTGTCGTAGAATTTTCTGCCACAAAATCTTCCGGGTGTGAACGCGGCCAAATGATCACTCAGTCCTTATGTGCTGTGTGATCCTTTCCAGTTATCCATGTGCTGTTGTTTATATTACTATTTAACCCCTCGGGGCTAAGTTTGAGACTTCATGACACCACAGTTCACATTTTTGGAAAAAGATGACTTTTTTTTTTAGACAGAATTTTGAGCTTCATAAACATTCTGGATATTGTTTATATTACAGGAAAATTTGTAAAATGTGTGAAAATAAATTTGGACTTGTTTTTTGCTTAACACATTTCAACGATTGTTTTAAAACATTTTGTCAGTTTAAAAACCCCACCAGCATATGTTACTTATAGGTCGCTGCCATACTGCCTAAGGCTACCTGCACATGGGTGCCAGCTGTCCTGCAGAAATTTCTGCACAAATTTCTGCGTGGATTTCTGCGTTTCCTCAAAAACAGTTAATTTTTTATGGCATTTTTTTTCACAGGTGCAATAATGAAAAACAGCCATTAAAAATGACCCCTTGCATCATGGGGGAGGGGGCTTGGTACTAAAAACAGTTAGAAAAACAGCTGTAACACATCCTTTTTTCCATTGTGTGAATGTACTATTATTTTTGTAAACCGCCAAAAAAGGTTTGCAAAACGCACATTAATTTTAGTCCAAGGCTACACAGGGCCATGGGAGAGCAAGTCTTATAAACCAAAAACATTTGTGCAACTTGCTGAGATTTGGCTGCAAAAAACCCCCCAAAAATTACAGAAAAGTCACAGGTAAGTCGCATTCTAGCAATGGTGTTGCAGTGGCAGCATATCGCGACCCCACCGACATTAAGTAAACTAATGGTCATGTGATGCTCTTGTCAATGTGTAGCCTCAGCCACAGTCATACAACATTTTGCTGGGAGACTAAGCCAGTTTTCCTGTACACCATTTTGATAAATTTCCCCCATTGTTTTTTAGCACCTGCCATTTTATGATATGCCTTGTGCTTTATACAGGAAAATATGTTTCACCCCTGTAATGTCTCTTACTGTATAGACCAGTATGGGGATAATGGGAAAAATACAGGATGTCTGTGGGTCAGCAGATCCAGAACATGCTGCAAGACTTTATTATCGAGATAAAAAAAAAAATACAGCAAGGGCCAGTTTGTCCTGCATTTAATATTTTCTATAGGTGACATTTGGATCTGACGTTTTATACCAAAAAATCGTCAGCTAAAAACTTGAACGCTGCGGCCTCTTCAAACAGCTGATTGGGAGTCGAGGGCTACTTTCACATCTTCGTTGTGCTGTCTGGTTTTGAGATCCGGCACAGGGCCTCAAAACCGCAGTACAACACTTCAGTTTTGTCCCCATTCATTGTCGAGGGGGACACCTGCGTTATCATACCATTGCCTGACACTTCACTGGGACCATGCCCTTCACCCGCAACATCAACAAAGACACCCAGAACCACCACCGGGCAAAAGCCCCGATACCAGGGTGTGCCCCGACGGAGGAAGGGTGCGGACTCCTATCACTGCACAAACCCAAATAGTGCCAGAATAAGGACTGCCACCATTATTACTACCACTATGATTGCTAACACCATTCTCCCTGCTCTGCCCTCTCCTAAGCCTTCTGCAATATTACCAAGTCGGCAGGTAGAAGTCTCAGTCAAGAGGAATGTTAGGAAGGGCATATATGGTCAGCAACAGGAAAGAGACAGAGGACAGGGCAGAAGACAGAGGGACAAGGTCAAATAAACTAGTAGGTATAACTGTAGAAACAAACAATACACCTTGGCAGAGCACAGGAACAAAATAGGCCTTGCCACTTAACCCCATAATTGAAGGTGTAGTCACTTATAAAACCCTGGTCTCTTGGGTAATGTTGAAGGACAATTGGCCGCTATTGGATCTTTTAGAAAATAGAAGTTTATGCATGTGTGCAAGTCCTATTTTCACAGTGTGATGTGGGAGAGCAGCAGTGTTGAGGAGGACACTAGACACTGGAGTAGATAAGTGAAAGGATCATGGCAGACAGATTACAGTAGAGCCGGAATCTATGGATGGTAAAGACAATAGATGTAGTTCTTGCTGAAAGCTCTAGGTCCTACTGATGTTAGCAATAGAGACATGGAATGTTCATTGGTTGGCCTGACATGTGGACAAATATCTCAATATCTTCCTACAGTCTGTGTTTTTGTGCTCTTGAGCTGCAAGTACTTATAGATGTGCTAATATAGACCCCAAAAGATATGTATCTATGGTTGCAACAAACGTTGGCTCCACAATCAGGGGTGAATACTTATGTACATTCCATTTCTATGTTGTTTTTATGTATGCTTTTTTCTAAAATATTGTTTCTGACACTGTAAAAAATATTTTGCACCTGGTAGGCATGTTGAATAAATCACATGGTACAATCCCCCCACCCAAAAAGAAATAAATTATTTCATGTTTTAAGTAATGCCACAAAACAGGAAAAGCACAAAGAGGGTGAGCACTTTCACAAGGCTCTGTTATGTATATTCAACTCTAATTGAACCCTTTTCAGGGACAGCTGTCATTGGCAGCTACAGAGCTCACCAAAATCACCCAGGAGCCATTACATTACAAAGTCAATCTGTATGACTTAAATTAATTAAGGGAAAACAGAGATTTCCTTGAGTGAAGGATACCACTGAGAGCTGGAGGGGAGAATAGCATCCAACCTCTCTTGTCTTCAAGCAATGATTGATGAGGTATGGCTTGGTTCTAAAGGCCCATTTACACTTAGAAATGTCCTACACCACATTTAGTGATAGCCAGCACCAGTACAAACAATTGTTATTGACCTTTAATTCTTATTAGTAATACAATGTACAAGTCGGAGGGCAAACAATTCATTGATATCACAATTTTCACTAACAATAAATTATATTCTCAATTTTCTTTAGACTTTTTTTTTTATAACCAAATTACCACTTGTTAGTACATATTAGGACCTCCAATCACATTGGACATCTGTTAAAACCATTAAATCAGATGCAATGCAGACACTTTGAATATGAACAATAAACCATGGTCTTTCTGATCTGTCCACTCTTCCAGTGCTTCACAGCAAAATCTTAGACTTAGTTTGAACAGTTATCCAGTTCTACAATTACCAAACCTAAACCCGACTGGCCAGATAAGATTGTCCTATCTAGACATTTATGACATATTCATAGGATACACCAGAAGATGTGAGTCCCACCTCTGGGATCTGCTTCTGTCTAGAACGGTGCCCTGTCACATTTTGCCGTGAATGCAGATGAGACCCATTGCATTGAATGGAGAGAGCTGTACATGCTCAGCATCCTCACCATTCCTGATGACATGTGATGGGGCACTGTTTTTGACATAGGAGTGAGTACGAGAGATGGAACTCATACCCAGGACCATCATCAGGGCAGTACTGGAAGTACTGCAGTCACGGTCTGGGAGAAGCTGGGGTTCCAGGCCCAGTCACATTGTTGGATTTATTAGTATTCACTTCAGTGCAGGGAATACTAATGAAGCTGTGTGACTCTTCCATTTGATATAGGTTTATGGAGCGGTCCTCTCTGAAGTTGCTTTACAGGTCTCTGTTAGAATTGACCCCAGACCTTCTGCATGGCAGGCAGGTTACCTCTACACTATAGAACCACATTGTTGAAGAGATAGCTAGGGATAGATTTTATGTGCCTAAAAAGCTACTAAATGGTATAATTATTTTCAAAAATGTTTATCTGCTTGCTTACTGCCACACGACTTTGTGTCAGGATGATCAGCTGTTAACTGTAACCCACTGTATAAAAGCAGAGGTTTACATTATGATCTGTTGTCACTGTCACTAGACAGCTGCGGTAACAGTGAAGATCCCTGAGACCAGCCGAAGTGTTCTCAGTGCATGACTTTGCAGTGACAAGCTGACACTGTGAAGAAAAGCTGGCAGGGATGATCTTGGCTAAGATCGTTGATGTGAGTGCAACCCCTACTGTCTGTAAAATTATCTATGATCCTGCTGTCTGTGTATTAACCCCTTCCTGCCCTGACTGTGGCTAATTCACATTTTTTTTTCATTAAAAACTAAAACAAATAAAAAGTAAAATAAAAAAGTTATAGCTATAGTTATTAGTTTTAGCAATAGTATAGCAGACTATGTACACAGACACATAGTAAAATAGACTTTGCTTGTAAAATATACAAAAGTACACTCATTTTTTCCTTTTTCTATCATATATCCTTTATAAAAAAACTAAAAACTAAAATCTAAAGCCTAAAATTTCCAAATTTCCCAAGATGAATAACTTTGGGGACCAGTAGATAAGTTACAGAAGTAGCATCCATTTTGACAGTACAAACATACGATAATGGTTTTATAAATGTTTTGTAACAGAAAAAATTGAAAATAACGAGTGGCTCACGAAAATGTAGTCTGCCTCCAGCAATATATATAGAGAGGCTGAGCACTCTCCCAATGGACCACACAGGGACTATTCAAAGATTATTGTATTTATTACACCAATATATAAATAAAAAGTATATAATAAACAAAATACACACTAAAAAAAAAAAATTCTAATAAAAATATACATAAATGTTAAACCTGTTCAGATTAAGAGCATAAATAATTGAATGGCGGTGGCATGCAAAAGAATATTATATGCAACTTGGATGAAGAAATATGTCCTGATTAAAAGGAAAGAAAATCGATGGCACTTCGATATTTAAATCTTCGACAATGTGAAGATAAATTTTCCACAATGTGAAAGTGAGTTTTATGAAGATAAATTTTCGACTAATTGTCCAGACTGAAATTCGATGTTTACTTTCGATTCTTTAATCGATTATATTGTATTCAGTCAATATTCCCTGTATGGCAAAACACACACTCTTGTAAAATGCCGTCTGACTATAGCACACAGTGGCGTCCCACGTGGCTAATGGAGTCAGATTCGGCGGTACCTGTTAGTAGCAGTTCAGCAGGAGCAGTGTGAGCGAAGTGGCCCTCCGTGTAGAGATTCTTTGATAAGAAGATTTTGATTATGACTCTATCAGTTCAAGGGTCGGAATCTTCGCTATATGTCAGAAAAGTTCATCAGGGTAATAAAGTCGATTTAAGTTGTTGAATTCAGGACGTCCATCAGCTGATGTGCGGGTCTCTTGAAACCAATGGACGTCCTGAATTCAACAACTTAAATAGTATGACAAAAAACAAACTATGTTGGCTGATGCTTGCAACTCTTCAGAAATGATGCTGCGGAAGAAAAATTGTCCTGCTTTTTCCAACTAGATGAAACAACATGCTGCACCTCACGGAACTCACTGGCACAGGATCATGAAATGCTTACGGAGGAGCGAACTGTGAATAAGGGGTTATGGCCACTATGTTCCCCAGACTTATCCACAGCGATTTTTATCAGTGAGAAAATTTAAAACAGAAAGTATCCGCTAACAATCCACATCCTCTGGATGAACTCACGGAAAACATCACAGACACCACCCACAGCATAACTGCTGAAGAGCTGCAAACAGTATCGGCCAACATAATACGTCAGAATTTACTGGTCTTCGTTGGGAATTGACCCTTCTGCATGGCAGGCAGCAAGTTTACCACTACAGTATAAATTCAAACTGTTAGGACTCATGCACACCAATGTATTTTTTGCCTGTGTCCGTTCTGTTTTTTTTTGACGGCCCATAGGCGGAACCATCCACAATGGGGCTGCAAAAAAAACGGAAATGGCTCCATGTGCATTTCATGTCTGTATGTCAGTGTGGCCTTCCGCAAAAATAAAAATAAAACATGTCCTATTATTGTCCGCATTATGGACAAGGATAGGACTGCTCTATTAGGAGCTGGCGGTTCTGTTCCGCAAAATTTGAAATGTAGGGTTGTTTCGGGTATCTAATTTTCTATACCCAATTGATACTTTTGTCTGGTATCGACCTCGATATCGGGATTTGAATTTTTTTTCGATACTAGGCTTTGCTATTGCACAGTCTAGTATCAGAGAACATGGAGCACGCTGCTCTCAGCACGCTCCATGTTCTCAGCAGCTCAGGGGATAAGAAAGCAATCTCTCCCTCCCCCTGAGCCGCTGCTGCACTGCGCCACCAATGAAAGTAAATGTTTAATACAAATTCAGGAGGCAGATGCTGGTGGGGAGCTGCGATCAGCGGCAGTTAACCCCTCAGGTGCCGCACCCGCCTCCTGTATTAAATGTTAATTATGATTGGTGGTGCAGTGCGCCCACCCCCTCCTCCCCATTATTAAAATAATTGGTGGTGCAGTGCGCTCCTTCCCCTCAACCCCCCCAGTTTTAAAGTCATTGGTGGCGCAGCGCGCCCCCTCCCCTCAACCCCCCCAGTATTAAAATCATTGGTGGTGCAGTGCGCCCCCTCCCCCCCACCCCCCAGTATTAAAATCATTGGTGGCAGTGGCCACAGTGTCCCCCTCCCCTCCTCCTCATTGGTGGCAGTGGCAGCTTCTGATCAGAGCCCCAGCGGTGTAATCCTGGGATTACGATCGGTTACCATGACAGCCAGGACGCTACTGAAGCCCTGGCTGCCATGGTAAGCTCCCTGTTGCCGTGTGCACAAAGCACAGGACAGCAGGGAGAGTGTGAAGTCCTATTCACCCTAATAGAGCTCTATTAGGGCAATGTTTCCCAACCAGTGTGCCTCCAGCTGTTGCAAAACTACAACTCCCAGCATGCCCAGACAGCCTTCGGCTGTGCGGGCATGCTGGGAGTTGTAGTTTTGTAACAGCTGGAGGCACACTGGTTGGGAAACACTGTATTAGGGTGAATAGGACAAGGGATTTAAAGATCCCAGGTTCTAGCCCCTAAGGGGGGAAATAAGTTTAAAAAACACACCTAAATATTAAGTGTAAATCACCCCCTTTCCCAATTTTACATATAAAATATATTAACAATAAATAAATAAACATATTATATATGGCCATGTCTGAAAATTCCAAACTATTAAAATATAAAAAATGTCCTGTTATGGGCCGGACGTTCCATAAAATGCGGAATGCACGCAGCTTTTTTTGCAGTTTTATTTTTTTTGCATGTTATCGAATGGTATCAAGTATCTCAATACTTTTTTATGATATCAAAACCGAATCAAAATGTTTCTTATCGAAAGAACCCTAGTGGGATGCGCACAGCAGGTATCTGTGTTCTGTGGATCCGCAATTTGCAGACTGCAAAACAACAATGGTCATGTGCATGAGCCCTTAAAAGAATAGGATCTTCAATGCCTAAAAAGATCATGGTTTGCCTTTATGGGACTCCGAATTTCCTGATGGTAGCTCTGCTCACATTTGTAGGAAGTTTTTGGCATTTGTCCAGATTTTTATTTTGTTTTATCTCTTTAAAAAAATAACATTTAAAAAAATTGTCTTTGCGTCGCCATATTCTGACATATATCTAGCTGATTGAGGCTTGTTTTTTATTTGGGGTGAGCTCTTGTTTTTATTTTAAATATGCGATCTTATGATCACTTGTACGATAGACTGCAATAGAGTACTATTACAGTGGAATTTGTACAGGCTTTCTGTCACAGCTTTACGGGCAGCTTACTGTGACAGGCCTGGGAGCCTTCACAAAGCCCCAGGTTGTCATAGCAACCGATCAGAGCTCTGCAATTTTGCCGCTACAGCTGCGATGTGAGGGCAGAGGGAGTCTAAGCACTCAGATGCCATTGTTAGTGACCACAGCATCTGAGCAGCTAAATGATAACTCCTGTCCCAGTCATTACTATCAGGTGCCGACTGTATTACACAGCTGATGACCCCACTTACTATTACATCCAGGGACCTGAAAGGGTTAACGGTGCATCGAAACAAAATTTAAAAAGTCATGGATCTCACCCTATGAGTTGAATTTCACCCTATGCATTGCAAAAGGAGACATCTATGGCAACATTTATGGTGAAAACATGCAGAATAAATTGATATGTTGCAAACTTAAAGGGGGTGTCTCACTTCAGCAAATAGCATTTATTATGTAAAGGAAGGTAATACAAGCTACTTTCTAATGTATTGTTATTATCCATATTGCTTCCTTTGCTGGCTGAACTAATTTTTTCATATTATTCACTGTTTGTTTACATGGTTACGACCACCCTGCAGTCCATCAGTAGTGGTTGTACTTGCACTCTATATAGTAAAAAATGCCAGCCTATCTGGTGGCCAGGACTGTGGGACCACACATAAGCTACAGTTTTTTTCCTATAGTGTGGAAGCACGGCCACTACTGCTGGATTGCAGGGTAGTCGTAACCATGGATACAAGCAGTGTATAATGTGATGAAAAAATAAATCAAGCCAGCAAAGGAGAAAATATGGACAATCACAATACATTAGCAAGTGTCTTGTATTAACTTTGTCTACATAATAAATGCTGTTTGTTGAAGTTAATATCTGTTCAATATGTCAATTTCCATATGAATTCCACACAGATTTAAACAGTGTAATGGATGACATTTGTGTAACTCTCATGCCTTTGCTGCTGCTGTAAAATACTGAGGAATTTCTGTCCACCAATCTCTGTCCACAAAAATCTGAAGTCATTATTTTCTGACCAGGGTCCTATGAAACCCTAACGTTTCTTGGAACCTGGTAAGGACTTACACAGAAAACAGTAATTGCTGAGACTTTTACAGTAGGGCTTAGAGATGAGCGAATCGAATCAGACGAAGTGGAATTCGATCCGAATTTCAGGAAACATTCGATTTGCAACAAATGCGAATTTCCTCGCGCTTCGTGGTAACGAATCGCAATTTGTCCTAAAATGGTGGCTACATGTGTGAGGACATGGGGCAAGGAAGGCCGGTAGACCCATAATGCCGTGCATTGAGCCAATCAGCAGCCAGCCAGCCCTGTTTTGTCACTGCCCTATAAATACACAAAGTGAAGCAGCCGGCACTCCTTTCTTATTCATACGCGGTGCACGTGTCCAGGGTCCGCGTCCCACAATCATACAAAGAAGAAGACCGTCACTCGCTGAGTTAGATGAAAAGGCTTCTGTTTTATTGCCACAAGCAGGACAACAAGTGACACGTTTCGACTCTACAAATCGGGTCTTTGGTTTGACAAATAAATACATAAATACGGAGGCCATCTTAGAGTCAGACATTTTCCAGTGTTCTGAGTGCAGGGACAGACATGAGGAGGCGCTAGGAACTGCAATAGAAAAAAAACTCATTGTGAAAAAAAAATGAAAAAACGATTTATAAGTGCAGGGAAAGGATAGAGAAGAATCATTTCACAGCATCTTAGAGCAGAGAGAGAGAGAGAGAGATGTCAGAAGGCGCTAGGGACAGTGCCAGAAAAGCGATTTACAAGTGCAGGTAAAGAATAGGGAGGAATCATTTCACAGCATCTTGAAGTGCAGGGAGAGATGTCTGAAGTCACTAGGGACAGTGCTAGAAAAACCAATTTGTTCTTGTTCTAGGGTTGCTAGTGCTATATTGAAAATCTTTTAGTGGCTTATATCTGTGGAAAAAGAAAAATATATACGTATTTCACTTCTGCAGTTATATGTGTTGAAATTCTACAGAAATAAAAAAATATACGCACTTCACTGGTGCACTTGTTTGTGGCAAAAGAGTTTAGTGGCCTATTTCATTATAAAAAGAAAAACAAATTACACACTTCACTGGTACATTTATTTCTGATAAAAGCATTACTGTCCTATTTCAGTACAAAAAGATAAAAATATTCTCAGTTCACTTCTGCAGTTATATGTGTTGAAAGCATTTACTGACCTATTTCAGTACAGAAATAAAAATATATAAGCACTTCACTGGTGCATTTATTTCGGCTAAAAGCATTTACTGGCCTATTTCAATACAAAAATACAAATATATTCTCATTTCACTTCTGCAGTTATATGTGTTGAAATTGGTCAGAAAGAAAAGAATATACGCATATCACTTGTGCACTTATTTGTGGCAAAAGTGTTTAGTGAAAAAAAATATAACAGAAAAGAGAAAAAAAAGCAAAGATAAAAACATCCTGCACGATATGATAAATAAATATGTGGATGTCCCTGGCTACATTTATGAAAAAAATAAAAAAATCACAGAAAAAAAAGATAATACACTAACAAAATAGATTCAAGCATTACCGTATTTTTCGCTTTATAAGACGCTTTCCCCCCCCCCCCCCAAAAGTGGGGGGAAAATGGCCGTGCGTCTTATAAAGCAAATACTTCGCTGGCTGCTATGCTGCACAGCGCGGCCAGCAAAGTATCAGTGTGGAGAGAGGAGGCGGGGACACTCATGGCAGGGTGCAGTGACTCTACTCTAATACACCGGACCCCGCAACTGTTAAATACATTCTTTTTTTAATTTATCATATTTTATTTATAATGCAAAAATACATATCCACATAACATTTATAATATTATAAAGTCTAAGATCGTCCCCGACCCACCCCACCTGTCCCCCCCCCCCTCCCAACCTTGCAGGAAATAGAAAAAAAAAAAAAAAGGGAAAAAAATATAATAAAAAGAAAAATTCCGAATTAATTAAACCATATCCCAGTCTTCCCACAGTTTACCCCATTTTAAATAGGATCCTCTTTGTTTATACAGAATCCTCTCATAGCTTTTCACTTTCTCGACCAAGGCCAGCCAGTTGCTGCAATCTGGAGCGGAGGGGCTAAACCATAGACTGTTAAATACATTCAATCTGATCTATATCTAATTGTATATGCTTTGTACCGTACTGTAGTACCGTAAGTATAGCATTAAGACAGCGCAGACCAGCATCTCCCTTGGTCATGCGCCGCCTGCCCCAGCTCCCTCTGTCATGCACCGCCTGCCTGTTAATTCATAAAGTGAGATAAGCAGGTAGGCGGCGCATGAGGCGGGAGCTGGGGCAGGCGGCGCATGACCGAGGGAGCTGGGGCAGGTGGCGCATGAGGAGGGAGCTGCAGCAGGTGGCGCATGAGGAGGGAGCTGCAGCAGGCGGCGCATGACCGAGGGAGAAGCTGGTCTGCGTCGTCTTAATGCTATAACTGTACCGTACAGAGCATATACAATTAGATATAGATCAGATTGAATGTATTCTGTGTAATCCACAGATCCCCCATCAGTGTCATCCACAGATCCCCCATCAGTGTCATCCACAGATCCCCCATCAGTGTAATCCACAGATCCCCCATCAGTGTCATTCACAGATCCCCCATCAGTGTCATCCACAGATCCCCATCAGTGTCATCCACAGATCCGCCATAACAGTGCATCATCCACAGATCCCCCATAACAGTGCGTCATCCACAGATCCCCCCATAACAGTGCGTCATCGAAAGATCCCCCCATAACAGTGCATCATCCACCAGATCCCCATAAAAGTGTGTCATCCACAGACCACCATTAGTTCAAAACCTACCAAAAGCACACCTTTTGGTTCAAAATATTTTTTTCTTATTTTCCTCCTCAAAAACCTAGGTGCGTCTTATAAAGCGAAAAATATGGGATATAAGGACTAAGCCCTCACTCTGATGTAATAAAAGATGAGACTCTTAGCCAATATAGTTTGATCAAAACACTTCTGTGCCCACCTACCCCTGCCAAAGTGTAATAGCAAGCGATCAAAAAGTCATACGCACCACAAAATAGTACCAATCAAACCGTCATCGCATCCCGAAAAAAAATTAGCCCCTACACAAGACAGTTGCCCAAAAAATAAATAAAACTATGGCTTTCAGAATGTGGAGACACTAAAAAATCATTTTATTTTCAAAAATACTTTGTTATGTAAAACTGAAACAAACAACCATATTTGGTATTGTCGCATCCGTGACAACCTGCTCTATAAAAATACCTGTCAGATGAATGTTGTAAATAACAAAAAATAAAATGGCATTCACAAAATGATCCAAACATGAAGTAGACATATGGGGAATATAAAGTAACTATTTTTGGAGGTATTACTATCAATTATAAAAGTCATTATAAAAAAGTGGGCGGAGCCACCAACAACCAATCAAATTTCACTCCATTGATTTTCAATAGAAAACAATAAAACTGCTGCCATTTGCAGTGGATGTGCGATCCATTTCCTATTTTTCTCCAATTGTTAAAAGTTCTTTTTAAACTCCCCACCTTCAAACATATCTCTATCTAGGCATCCACATCTATAATTTTATTGATATTTTTGTATATTTATTTATTTACTGTATCAGCTAATAATTCCCTCGCAATAATGGTAATACTTTTTCCAATTGAATATTTATATTAAATGGGAGTATTAAATGGGAACTAGTAATATATCCCCATTTCTTATTAATCCAGTATATACATTAGGATACAGGTTTCACTTGGCTCTCTCAATTATTAATCGTTGTTCTTCACTTCATGTGGAGATTATATTTATGATTCTCTATGGAGGACAGTGATTGTATTTAATGGGTGATCCCAACCACATACATATGATTAGTTCTTTCTTCTACAATTGTCTATTAGTCTTATCATGGTTCTTTTACACTCCTTTTAGTATGCCGCATTATAAGAAATATCTGGGTCAGACTGCAAAACGGGCCACTGACATTGTAAGATATCGCATATCTGTTGATGAGCCTTGTCATATGAATCTATGATTCTCGGAGTGACATTATCCTTGGTCCTCATTTTGGGGATAAGGAGTTGACCACGGTCAGTACTCATTGAGTGATGAAATGCCCTTTTTAATGTGTACTGTGGGTACCCCGATTCAGAAACCAAGTCCTCAGATCACATGCAACGGCTTTAAACTCACCAAGTTCAGAGCAATTTCTTCTGGCCCTCAGGTACTGCCCTTTCGGAATACCTCTTCTCAGGGCCAGCGGGTGTCCACTCTACAAATGTAGGAGACTATTACTGGATGTTTGTTTTCTGAACAAATTGGTGGTTATTCTTCTGTCCATGCCTATTGTGATCATGAGGTCTAGGAATGTGATTTGGCGCTCATGAATTTCTGATGTAAAGTGCAAGCCTAGCTAATTTATATTCAGTTCCGCCACAAAATTTGTGAAGCTCTCTTTGGTTCCTTTCCATAATGCCAACATATCATCGATGTATCCCATCCAGAGCTGTATAGATTATGTGTACTGCTCCATCATGTCACCAAACACAACCTCCTCTTTTTCCCTCCAGCCCAGATAAAAGTTTGCAAAAGTCAGGGTGCAGGGACTGCCCATGGCAGCCCCCCTGAGCTGGTGGTAAATGTGCCGATCAAAGAGTAAAATGTTACGTGTGAGGACAAAATCCAGCAGTTTGTTCAGGAAGATGTTATGGCGATGGCAATGCTCGCCTCTCTGTTGGAGGAAAACTTTGACAGCCCAAACACCCATTTTTATGAGATATAGAGCTGTACAGGGCCTCCACATCCGTGCTAGCAAACCGCACATCATCCTCACATTGGATGCCGTCCAACTGCTGTAAAACGGGCCTAGGGTGGTAAGACAGCCACAAATGGACGCAATATCATATCAACATACTTGCTGATATTGGCAGTGAGGCTGCCTATACCTGAAACAATGGGTCTACCCTTCAGTTGTGTACCCTGCTTATGTAATTTGGGTAGACTGTAGAAGGTAGCAAGAACCGGAAACTTATGTAGTAGGGTTGAGTGAACCCGAACTGTAAGAACTTTAGGATTTTTAGACCCCGGACCCGAACATTTCAGTAAAAGTTCGGGTTCAGTGTTCGGCGCTTTCTTGGCGCTTTTTGAAAGGCTGAAGAGCAGCCAATCAACAAGCGGTTAACTGTCTGACCTTAGAAGCCATCACAGCCATGCTTACTAATGGCATGGCTGTGATTGGCCAGTGTAGCATGTGACCCAGCCTCTATATAAGCCAGAGTCACGTAGCGCTGCACTTCACTCTGCTGTGCTTAGTGTAGGGAGAGGATGCTGCTGGTGATTTCAGGGAGAGAATAAAAGAGAGTCTTTGCTCAAAATCTGAATCTATGGGGCAACTACAGTACCCTGAAAGATTATCAAAATTAGGGTTATTCACTTTAGAAAAAAGATGACAGACGGGAGATCTAATTAATATGTATTAATATATCAGGGGACAGTACAGAGATCTATTCCATCATCTATTCATTCCCAGGACTGTGACTATGACGAGGGGACATCCTCTGCGTCTAGAGGAAAGAAGGTTTGTACACAAACATAGAAGAGGATTCTTTACGGTAAGAGCAGTGAGACTATGGAACTCTCTGCCTGAGGAGGTAGTGATGGTGAGTACAATAAAGGAATTCAAGAGGGGCCTGGATGTATTTCTGGAGCGTAATAATATTATAGGATATAGCTACTAGAGAGATATCGTTGATCCAGGGAGTTACAGTATTCTGATTGCCTGATTGGAGTCGGGAAGGAATTTTTTATTCCCCTAAAGTGAGGAAAATTGGCTTCTACCTCACAGTTTTTTTTGCCTTCCTCTGGATCAACTTGCAGGATGACAGGCCGAACTGGATGGACAAATGTCTTTTTTTGGCCTTATGTACTTTGTTACTAACTCAGCGATCTGCATACATTGTGTTTTGTGGGTGCAGGGCACAATTTTTTAATCCTGCCCTGAGCCCAGTGACTGAAAAAAAATACCTTTAATAAGTCAGTTAGGTGGGCGGCGGCGCCCATTTCACGGTAGCTCAGTGCACCAGCACTGCATCTGAGCTTTTGGGACATTGAAAATCCCAATTTTTATGGTAATATACAACATCCAGATTAGTCAGTGTGCAATTTAAGCTATTAATACAGCCATCATTTTCTGGGGTTTTAAAAACACACGTTTTTGCCAAAAAACAGTATTTTCAGGCCTTGCAGCATCAGCACGTGTGAAATTACAAGCTTATATACTGCTGTCAAATTAAGTTGTTAAACAAACACTCGTTTAGGCCCAAAAAATTTAGTTGGCAGCCTTTGATGCAGAGGTCATTGTGAGATACACCCTTAATACATTTGGGTTAGATTCAGAGATTTGAAATACCGCCATTTGGTGCACCAATATTTAATTCAGGCCTACGGTGGTTCAGGCCGCATGAGATACACCCTTTACATACAGGGCTTTGATTCAGGCATTTGAAATACAGTCATTTTGGGCAAATAAATCTTTAATTCAGGCCTACAGTGGGTCAGGACGTGTGAGATACACCCTGTATATACAGGGCTTATATTCTTTCATTAATAAAGCACCCATTTTGGGTCAATATACACAATATTTCAGGCCTTGCAGCATAAGCACGTTTGAAATTCCTGGGTTATATACTGCTGCCATATTGAGTTATTAAACAAACACCCATTTGGGCAAAAAAAGTTTATTTGGCAACCTTTGCTGCATATGTCATTGTGAGATACACCCTTAATACCTTTGGTTTAGTTTCAGAGATTTGAAATACTGCCATTTGGTGCACCAATATTTAATTCAGGCCTACAGTGGTTCAGGCCGTGTGAGATACACCCTTTACATACAGGGGTATGATTCAGGAATTTGAAATACAGCCATTTTGGTCAAGGAATATTTAGTTCAGGCCTACAGTGGGTCAGGCCATGTGAGATACATCCTTTACATACAGGGGTTTGAGTCAGCCATTTGAAATAGACATTTTGGGCAAAGAAATCTTTAATTGAGGCCTAGTCTGGTTCAGGCCGTGTGAGATACTCCATTTACATACAGGGGTTTGATTCAGGCATTTGAAATAGCCATTTTGGGCAAAGAAATCTTTAATTGAGGCTTACAGTGGTTCAAGCCGTGTGAGATACACCCTTTACATACAGGGGTTTGATTCAGGCATTTGAAATACAGCCATTTTGGGCAAAGAAATCTTTAATTGAGGCCTACAGTGGGTCAGGCCGTGTGAGATACACCCTTTACATACAGGGGTTTGATTCAGGAATTTGAAATACAGACATTTTGGGCAAAGAAATCTTTAATTGAGGCCTAGTCTGGTTCAGGCCGTGTGAGATATACCCTTTACATACTGTCGTTCTATTCTACTATTAATTAAACACCCATTTAGGGCAAGATCCTAAATTCTAGAAATATGAGGAGAGCGTCAAATAAGGGACCTGGCCCAGGTTGTGGTGCTGCTGGTGGAGCTCCTGTTGCAGGGAGAGGACATGGTCGATCTGTGCCAGCTACACGTACAAGTGAAACCCCTTCCTCAGATGCGAGTAGGCGACAGAACCTGCAGCGGTATTTGGTCGGACCTAATGCGGTTCTATGAATGGTGAAGACTGAACAAGTACAGGCGATAGTAGGTTGCTGACAGTGGATCCAGTTCTTTCACATTGTCTCCCACCCAGTCTCCTGCTGAAAGACCACAGTTGGCACCTGCAGCCCATGTCCATCAGTCTTTCACCTCACCCCCTTGCAAATCAGCCAAGCAGTCTGAGCCCCAAGTCATGCAGCAGTCTCTTCTGCTTTTTGATGATTCTGTTAGCAGGGTTTCCCAGGGCCATCCACCTAGCCCTGCCCCAGAAGTCGAAGAGATTGAGTGCACCGATGCCTAACCACTTATCTTTCAAGAGGAGTACATGGGAGGACCATCGCAGCACGTCTCCCATGATGACGAAACACAGGTGCCAACTGCTGGGCCTTTCGAAAGTGTGCAGACCGACAAAGAAGGCAGGGGTGAAGACTGGGTGGAAGATGATGTGGAGGACGATGAGGTCCTCGAACCCCACATGGAATCAAGGTAATGCGAGTGACCTATGTAGTTCGGAGGAAGAGGCGGTGGTTGCACAGAGCCACCAGCACAGCAGAAGAGGGAGCAGGGTGCAAAAGAGGAGCAGCCATCCTCTAGACAGTACGCCTGCTACTACCCACCACAGCAAGGGACCGAGCACACCAAAGCCAGCTCCTGGCATGGCAGTTCTTCAGACAATGTGCTGACGACAAGACACGAGTGGTTTGCACGCTGTGCAATCAGAGCCTGAAGCGAGGCATAAACGTTCTCAACCTGAGCACAATCTGCATGACCAGGCATTTTAGTACATAGCACAAGCTGCAGTGGAGTAGACACCTCAAAAACCAAGAAAGGTCTCTGGCTCCTCCTGCTTCCTCTTCTGCGGCAGTCTCTGCCTCTTCATCCACCTTTGGAGTGACAGTGCCACCTGCCACCCCGCAAACAGAGGCTCTGCCAGCAACACCAACACCTGGGTCACCAAGCATCTCCACATTGTCCCATGGAAGCGTTCAGCTCTCCATCTCCCAAACGCTGGAGAGGAAGAGGAAGTACCCCCCTACCCACCCGCAATCCCTAGCCCTGAATGCCAGCGTTTCTAAATGACTGGCCTTTGAAATGCTGTCATTCCGTCTGGTGGAGACGGATAGTTTTAAAGGCCTTATGGCAGTGGCTGTCCCACAGTACGTCGTGCCGAGCCGCCACTACTTTTCCATGAAAGCTATCCCTTCCCTGCACAACCAAGTAGGGGACAAAATCAGGTGTGCACTGTGCAATTCCATCTGTGTGCAAGGTGCACCTCACTACGGATACGTGGACCAGTAAGCACGGTCAGGGACATTATATCTCCATAACAGCACACTGGGTAAATGCAGTGGTGGCTGGGCCTGAGGCAGATAGCAGTTTAGCACATGTCCTTCCACCACCGAGGATTGCAGGGCGCTTCAGTTTGCCTTCTGTTGCTTCCTCCTCCGACTCTGCTTACTCTATCAGCTCCTCATCCGGTCAGCGTAACACCTTCACCACCAACTTCAGCAGAGCCAGGGGTAAACGACAGCAGGCAGTTTTAAAACGTATCTGTTTGGGGGACAAACCCCCAACCGCGCAGTAGCGGTGGACGGGACTTGAACAACAGACCGATGAGTGGTTTGTGCCAGTCAGCCTCAATCCCGGCCTAGTGGTGTGCGATAATGGGTGAAATCTCGTAGCAGCTCTGGGACTAGCCGGTTTGACGCACATCCCTTGCCTGACGCATGTGCTGAATTTGGTTGTGCAGACATTCCTTAAAAATTACCCTGATGTGTCAGAGCTGCTGCATAAAGTGTGGGCCGTCTGTGCGTGCTTTTGGCGTTCTCACCCTGCTGCTTCTCGCGTGTCAGCGCTGCAGCGTAACTTCGGCCTTCCTGCTCACCGCCTCATATGCGACGTGCCCACAAGGTGGAACTTCACCTTGCACATGCTGGCCAGACTCTGCGAGCAGTAGCAGGCGATAGTGGAGTTTCAGCTGCAGCACGCACGGGTGAGTCGCTCGGCTGAACAGCACCACTTCACCACCAATGACTGGGCCTCCATGCAAGACCTGTGTTCCTTGTTGTGCTGTTTCAAGTACTCCTCCAACATGGCCAGTGCTGATAACGCAGTTCTCAGCGTTACTATCCCACTTCTATGCATCCTTGAAAAAACGCTCCTGGCGAAGATGGAAGAGGATGTGGCACAGGAGGAGGAGGAGGAAGAGGTATCCTTTAGTAGGGTTTCCAACCAGTCATTCCCATGTGGCTCCGAGGGTGGGTTCCTGCACCCACAAACCCAAGGTACACAGTTGTCCAGCCAGGGCACAGTTCTGGAGGATGACAAGGTGGAGAATGAGGAGGAGGAGATGGAGGAGGAGGAACCATGTTCACAGCAGGGTGGCACCCAGACCAGCTCATGGACATCACTGGTGCGTGGATGGGGGAATATAGAGGACACAGACGATACACCTCCCACAGAGGACAGCTTTTCGTTGCCTTTGGGCAGCCTGGCACACATGAGCGATTACATGCTGCAGTGTCTCCGCAACGACCGCCGAGTTGCCCACATTCTAACTTGTGCTGATTACTGGGTGGCCACGCTGCTGGATCCCCATTACAAGGACAACGTACCGTCCTTAATTCCATCACTAGAGTGTGATCGTAAGATGTGTGACTACAAGCGCACGCTAGTAGATGCGCTGCTGGTGGCATTCACACCTGACAGTGGGGGCACAGTGGAAGCACAAGGCGAAGGCAGAGGACGAGGAAGAGGTCTTAAACGCAGCTGGGGCACCGCCAGCACCTCTGATGGCAGGGTTAGTATGGCTGAAATGTGGAAAAGCTTTGTCAGCACGCCACAACAACCAGCACCACCAGCTGATATGGAACATCTTAGCAGGAGGCAGCATTTCACCAACATGGTGGAGCAGTGTGTGTGCACACGCCTACAAGTACTGAATGACGGGACTGCCCCCTTCAACTTCTCCTGATAGCTAGCTGCATTGACCCTGCCCTTGATAAAACACAGTGGACCAACACCAGCAGCTGACATGGCACCCCAGACCATCACTGACTGTGGGTACTTGACACTGGACTTCAGGCATTTTGGCATTTCCCTCTCCCCAGTCTTCCTCCAGACTCTGGCACCTTGATTTCCGAATGACATGCAAAATTTGCTTTCATCCGAAAAAAGTACTTTGGACCACTGAGCAACAGTCCAGTGCTGCTTCTCTGTAGCCCAGGTCAGGCGCTTCTGCCGCTGTTTCTGGTTGAAAAGTGGCTTGACCTGGGGAATGCGGCACCTGTAGCCCATTTCCTGCACACGCCTGTACACGGTGGCTCTGGATGTTTCTACTCCAGACTCAGTCCACTGCTTCCGCAGGTCCCCCAAGGTCTGGA
The DNA here is from genome assembly GCF_014858855.1 of Bufo gargarizans. Classification (NCBI taxonomy): domain Eukaryota; kingdom Metazoa; phylum Chordata; class Amphibia; order Anura; family Bufonidae; genus Bufo; species Bufo gargarizans. The sequence goes on from NC_058083.1 coordinate 328,418,920, forward strand.
ATCGGTCCTTCTCCACAATCTTCCTCAGGGTCCAGTCACCTCTTCTCGTTATGCAGCGTTTTCTGCCACACTTTTTCCTTCCCACAGACTTCCCACTGAGGTGCCTTGATACAGCACTCTGGGAACAGCCTATTCGTTCAGAAATTTCTTTCTGTGTCTTACCCTCTTGCTTGAGGGTGTCAATGATGGCCTTCTGGGCAGCAGTCAGGTCGGCAGTCTTACCCATGATTGCGGTTTTGAGTAATGAACCAGGCTGGGAGTTTTTAAAAGCCTCAGGAATCTTTTGCAGGTGTTTAGAGTTAATTAGTTGATTCAGATGATTAGGTTAATAGCTCGTTTAGAGAACCTTTTCATGATATGCTAATTTTTTTAGATAGGAATTTGGGGTTTTCATGAGCTGTATGCCAAAATCATCAATATTAAAACAAAAAAAGGCTTGAACTACTTCAGTTGTGTGTAATGAATCTAAAATATATGAAAATCTAATGTTTATCAGTACATTACAGAAAATAATGAACTTTATCACAATATGCAATTTTTTTTAGAAGGACCTGTATACCGGCACTAACCAGCCATTGTTATTCTGCAGCGCAATTGCTCAATCTTGCATTTTGGATATTTCACACTCTTTTAGAGTGTACCCAAATTTTAAAAAATAAAATTAAAACCAAAAACCTGTGTTGGCTACCTCGTCCTCCTCCACCACCGCTTCCACCTACACCGCTACGTCCTCCACCGCCTCCTCAAACTCCTACTCCATATGGAACGCCACCTCATAAATATATATATATTTTTTTATATCATTTCACTACTTTGTCAGTTACATTTTCTGGTGAAATTCGTCAATTTTGGGGTGTATAGTACCACTGCTATACCTAGTTAAAAAAAATAATTAATTGTCATTTACATTTTTGGGAAAAATTCACAAATTTTTGGGTGTATACTATTACTGCTATACCTAGTAGACAGGCAAAAAAAAAAAAAAAAAGTCAGTTCCATTTTCCGGTGAAATTCACCGATTTTTGGGTGTGATGTACCACTGCTATACCGAGTAGACAGGTAAAAATAAAATAAAAAAATTGTGTGAAATGCACCAATTTTTGGGTGTAATATACCCCTCCCTCTACCTAGTTGACAGCTTAAAAAATTTCAATAATTTTTCTGCTACATTCTTGGGTTGACATTATACAATTTTAGACATGAATAAACACCTGCTATGCATAGGTGACAGGGAATAAAATTTAATAACTTTTCAGTAATTAATGTGTGCCACATCCTTTCATTCAATGCTTAAACTTTGAAAAGTTGTCACATTTTTATGCTTTAATAATTTCTCCCATATTTCAACTCTATAATTTTAAATTTGAAAAAATGAATCCTCCCTTGCATGTGGTCTTTCTTTCTCACGCTGCCTTTCTGGCCTGGAACCCTGATTCCCCGCCACCCATGATCACCATGGTAGGTGCTTAAAAGAACATTGAAAGTTGATAGAGCAGATATCAAATTGGATTGTGAACATCACGCCTATGCGAACTAACTGACAGGGGTCAGCCCCTGCAACTTCTGGGTCTCCAAATTGGGCACATGGCCTGAGCTTGCCCTTTACGCTTTGGAGGTGCTGGCCTGCCCTGCAGCCAGTGTATTGTCTGAACGTGTGTTTTTCACGACTGGAGGGCTATATTTCCCAATGTTTTGGGGTGTACCCTAATAAGAAAAAAAATAATGCATTTTAAACAAAAAAGCAGTGTAGGCTACCTCCTTCCTCCACCGCCGCTTCCACCTACACCGCCACATCCACCGCCTCCTCAACCTCCTACTCTATATTAACCTGGTCCTCCTAGATCAAGATTGTTATTTTTTATTTTTACGTATTTTATGTTATTTTAAGTCATTTCCCTATCCACATTTGTTTGCAGAGCACTTGCCATGTTCTTAACCACATTTTGACAACATTTGCAGCCCTCTAGCCCTTTCCATGACATTTTTACAGCCATTTTAGTGCTCAAAAGTTCGGGTCCCCATTGACTTCAATGGGGTTCGGGGTCAAGTTCGGGTCCCGAACTCAAACTTTTTTCCGAAGTTCAGCCGAACCCGTCGAACCCGAACACCCAGGTGTCCTCTCAATTCTAATTGCGAATATCGCAACTTGGCGAATATTACGAATATAGTGCTATATATTCGCTATATCAAATACTCTTAATTTTTTAACATCTGAAAATATGATTCCTCCCTGCTTCTATCCTGTGGGTCAATTAGATCGTGAAAACTCAGATCCGATGGTATATTGTAACCCACAGGCGTTCCCATGCTGATGGGGACGCTTGTCGTGGAGGAGTATGCGAACGACCGTACAGATTGGAATATTCTAAATAATGAATATATTCTCTATATTGCAATAACTTTGTTTTTTAGAATATTCGTCATATTCATCATATTTTAAAAAAGTAGTTATAGCAATATAGCGAATATTTGTAAAATACATATACAGACTGTAATTTTGCTAATATACTGCTATAATTTATTTTATAGTCTAATTTTTTTGCTCTCTTCTGAACTTCAGTTTTGGAAAAAATTTACAGTATAAAGAAATACTAAAGCACTATATTAGCTAAATTGCAGTTTATATGTGTATTTTACGAATATTTGCTATAACTTCATTTTTTAGAATATTTGTCATAGTCTAAAAAACAAAGTTATGGCAACATAGCGAATATTCATAAAATACACATATAAACTGCAATTTAGTTAATATAGTGCTATAGTATATTTTTTTTAATAGTGTATATTACGAATATTCTAAAAAACTAAGTTATAGCAATATAGCGAATATTCGCAAAATACACATATTAGCCATAGCCATCCAATAGGAAAGTTGCCTTATACAGTTAAAAGAAAAACGCAATACGCGAATAATTCAATCGCATATTATTCGCGACAAATAGAATAATGACAAAAATTCGATTTCAACGAATATAAGATGAATATTCAATCGAATATTCGCAAAATATCGCAAAATCGAATATGGCACCTCCCGCTCATCACTATAAGTGACTTCAAGGAGGGCAAGGTTTTTGACTTTGGCCCTAAATGTCAGATCACCTCTGAGATGGGCACTGAATTGTCATCCTCTGAGTGTGATACTGACGTGGACCAAGGTGGTGTACCCTCAAGGGGGCGAGGAACAGCGAGAAGGGGATCTCAGAGGTCACAGGGAGGTAGATCAGGGAGGGGGTTTCGAGGAGGTCTTTTAGATCATACCCCCCGGTGTCCGACTACCTACTACGTCACAAAAAAGCCCAGGAGGTTCCCAAATAGAGGAACTCAAGGTGGTGAACTTATCTAAACGTGACCTATCCCCTTCTGAAATGGAGGTCCTCAAAAAAGCCCTCTCATTTGAGCCCCTTCAGTAGTTTAACCTGTTTAACTGGATTAAATATCTATACTTATACGCATGCAGGCTAAAGTGGAAAAAGTTCTTTTGTATACACGATAAATGTAGATTTTGAGCATTGAGCTAGAAAGCCTTCAGGGTGTACATCTGTTGGCAGGTCTGTCTGAGGAGGGAGATAGGAATATTGGTGACGGTCCCTTTACGGACCTTAACCCCTTAGTGACCACCCATACGTGTTTTTACTGACGTAAACAAAGGGGGTTTTTGCTAAACGGCTGGCTTTAATCAATCATTACATGAACTTAAAATTGTGCATTAAAAACTATAACTTGTCCTGCAAAAAATAAGACCTCATACAAGTACATTTATGAAAAAACAAAAAAGTTCTAGCTCTTGGAATGCGATTTAAAAAAAATGTGCTTGGTCACTAAGGGGTTAAAAACCCCTCCAAGCTGTTTTCTCCAATTAATGACAATACCCCAATTGACACCTTCCCAACAGTGGTGACCCAGGATCTTCATCAATTAGAGGGCAAATACCTGGGAGGTGACAATCTAAGCCTTGATGAAAGGAAGTCACTTGGTGAGTTAGAAAGTGATATGACCATTTTTTATTAAGCCCTCATATAAGGGAAGCAACATCGTCGTTATGGACCATGATAAATACAGAGAGATGTGCCCAAGACTGCTGGAGGACATCAACACCGATAGAAGTCTCCCCACTGACCCCAATCCTCTGTTTAGGGCCCAATTGTTGACACTACTTCTGGGGCTCCTATAAACAAGGCAGACATAGCTGAGCTGAAGAAGGTCCAGAGGAGGGCAACTACAGTAATAACTGGAATGGGGCAACTACAGTACCCTGAAAGATTATCAAAATTAAGGTTATTCACTTTAGAAAAAAGACGACTGAGGGGAGATCTAATTAATATGTATAAATATATCAGGGGTCAGTACAGAGATCTATCCCATCATCTATTTATCCCCAGGACTGTGACGAGGGGACATCCTCTGCGTCTGGAGGAAAGAAGGTTTGTGATGGTGAGTACAATAAAGGAATTCAAGAGAGGCCTGTATGTATTTCTGGAGCGTAATAATATTACAGGCTATAGCTTCTAGAGAGAGGTCGTTGATCCAGGGAGTTATTCTGATTGCCTGATTGGAGCCGGGAAGGAATTTTTTATTCCCCTAAAGTGGGGAAAATTGGCTTCTACCTCACAGTTTTTTTTTGCCTTCCTCTGGATCAACTTGCAGGATAACAGGCCGAACTGGATGGACAAATGTCTTTTTTCGGCCTTATGTTACTATGTTACCTGGATGTTCGGGTTCGACGGGTTCGGCCGAACTTCAGAAAAAAGTTAGAGTTTGGGACCCGAACTTGACCCCGAACCCCATTGTAGTCAATGGGGACCCGAACTTTTGAGCACTAAAATGGCTGTAAAAATGTAATGGAAAGGGCTAGAGGGCTGCAAATGGCATCAAAATGTGCTTAAGAGCATGGCAAGTGCTCTGCAAACAAATGTGGATAGGGAAATGACTTTAAATAACATGAAATAGGTAAAAAAAAATCAAAAAAATCTTGATCTAGGAGGACGAGATCCATATGGAGTAGGAGGTTGAGGAGGCGGTGGGTGTGGCGGTGTAGGTGGAAGCGGCGGTGGAGAAGGAGGTAGCCTACACTGCTTTTTGGTTTTAAATTTTATTTTTAAAATGAAGGTACATACCAAAACATTGGGAAATATAACCTGTGATAACCCCCTCCAGTCATGCTAAACACACGTTCAGACAATACACTGGCTGCAGGGCAGGCCAGCACCTCCAAGGGGTAAAGGACAAGCTCAGGCCATGTGCCCAATTTGGAGACTCAGAAGTTGCAGGGGCTGACCCCTGTCAGTCAGTTCGTGTAGGCGTGTGAACACTTACTGCCCCACCATGTCGCACGTTCCCGTGATGTTCACGATCCAATTTGATATCTGCTCTATCAACTTTCCATGATGATCAAGGGTGGTGGGGAATCAGGGTTCCAGGCCAGAGGGGGAGCATGAGAAAGAGAGACCACATGCAAAGGAGGATTCATTTTTTCTAATTTAAAATTATAGAGTTGAAATATGGGAGAAATTATTAAAGCATAAAAATATGACAACTTTTCAAAGTTTAAGCATTGAATGAAAGGATGTGGCACACATTAATTACTGAATAATTTATTAAATTTTATTCCCTGTCACCTATGCATAGCAGGTGTTTATTCACGTCTAAAATTGTATAATTTCAACCCAAGAATGTAACAGAAAAAAAGATAGAAATTTATTAAGCTGTCAACTAGGCAGAGGAGGGGTATATTACACCCAAAAATTGGTGAATTTCACCAAAAAATCTAACACAAATTTCTTTTTTTACCTGTCTACTTGGTATAGCAGTGGTATATCACACCCAAAAATTGGTAAATTTCACCAGAATATATAACTGACAGTTTTTTTTTAACAGTCTACTAGTTTTTTTTTTAACAGTCTACTAGCTGAATTTCACCCAAAAATGTAAATGACAAAGTAGTGAAATTACCTAAAATAAAATACGTACACATAAATAAATAAACATAGATTTAGGAGGTGGAGTTCCATATGGAGTAGGAGTTTGAGGAGGCGGTGGACATAGCTGTGTAGGTGGAAGCGGCGGTGGAGGAGGACGAGGTAGCCAACACAGGTTTTTGGTTTTAATTTAATTTTTTAAAATTAGGGTACACGCTAAAAGAGTGTGAAATATCCAAAATGCAAGAATGAGCAATTGCGCTGCAGTATAACAATGGCTAGTTAGTGTCGGTATACATGTCTATTCTGCACCAGGTACGGACAAGTCCTGAGGGATCCATGCCTGGTTCATTTTAATGAATGTGAGCTTTTCCACATTGGCTGTGGACAGGCGGCTGTGCTTGTCTGTGATGACGCCCCCTGCCATGCTAAACACACGTTCAGATAATACACTGGCTGCAGGGCAGGCCAGCACCTCCAAGGCGTAAAGGGCAAGCTCAGGCCATCTGCCCAATTTGGAGACCCAGAAGTTGAAGGGGGCAGACCCGTCAGTCAGTACGTGTAGGCGCGTGTACACATACTGCTCCACCATGTTGGTGAAATGCTGCCTCCTGCTAAGACATTCCATATCAGCTGGTAACTCGGCGGTCGTTGCGGAGACACTGCAGCATGTTATCGCTCATGTGTGCCAGATTGCCTAGAGGCAACGAAAAGCTGTCCTCTGTGGGAGGTGTATTGTCTGTGTCCTCTGTATCCCCCCAGCCACTCACCAGTGATGGCCATGAGCTTGTCTGGATGCCACCCTGCTGTAAACATGACTCCTCAATCTCATCCTCCTCCTTATCCTCCACCTCGTCATCCTCCAGAACTGTGCCCTGGCTGGACAATTGTGTACCTTGGGCTTGTGGGTGCAGGAACCCACCCTCGGAGCCACTTGGGATTGACTGGCCGGAAACCCTACAAAATTATTCTTCTTCCTCCTCCTCCTGTGCCACATCCTCTTTCATCATCGCCAGGAGCGTTTTTTCAAGGAGGCATAGAAGTGGGACAGTAACACTGAGAACTGCGTTATCGGCACTGGCCATGTTGGTGGAACAGCACAACAAGGAACACAGGTCGAAACATGGAGGACCAGTCATTGGTGGTGAAGTGGTGCTGTTCAGCTGAGCGACTCACCCGTGCGTGCTGCAGCTGAAATTCCACTATCCAGCATGTGCAATGTGGAGTTCCACCTTGTGGGCACGTCGCATATGAGGCGGTGAGCGGGAAGGCCGAAGTTACGCTGCAGCGCTGACAGCCAAGCAGCAGGAGGGTGAGAACGCCGAAAGCGCGCACAGACGGCCCACACTTTATGCAGCAGCTCTGACATATCGGGGCAATTTTTAAGGAATGTCTGCACCACCAAATTCAGCACATGCGTCAGGCAAGGGATGTGCGTCAAACCGGCTAGTCCCAGAGCTGTTACAAGATTTTGCCCATTATCGCACACCACCAGGCCGGGATTGAGGCTGACTGGCACAAACCACTCATCGGTCTGTTGTTTAAGGCCCGTCCACAGCTCCTGCGCGGTTGGGGGTTTGTTTTAAAACTGCCTGCTGTCGTTTACCCCTGGCTCTGCTGAAGTTGGTGGTGAAGGTGTTACGCTGACCGGATGAGGAGCTGGCAGAGGAAGCAGAGTAGGAGGAGGAAGCAACAGAGGCAAACTGAAGCGCCCTGCAATCCTCGGTGGTGGAAGGACATGTGCCAAACTGCTATCCGCCTCAGGCTCAGCCACCACTGCATTTACCCAGTGTGCTGTTATGGAGATATAATGTCCCTGACCGTGCTTCCTGGTTGATGTATCTGTAGTGAGGTGCACCTTGCCACAGAGTTGCACAGTGCCCATTGATTTTGTCCCATACTTGGTTGTGCAGGGAAGGGATGGCTCTCCTGGAAAAGTAGTGGCGGCTGGGCAGCCACTGCCATAAGGCCTTTAAAACTATCCGTCTCCACCAGACGGAATGGCAGCATTTCAAAGGCCAGTAATTTAGAAATGCTGGCATTCAGGGCTAGGGATCGCGGGTGGGTAGGGGGGTATTTCCTCTTCCTCTCCAACGTTTGGGAGATGGCGAGCTGAACGCTTCCATGGGACATTGTGGAGATGCTTGGTGACCCAGGTGTTGGAGTTGCTGGCAGATCCTCTGTTTGCGGGGTGGCAGGTGGCACTGTTACTCCAAATGTGGATGAAGAGGCAGAGACTGCCGCAGAAGAGGAAGCAGGAGGAGCCAGTGACATTTCTTTGTTTTTGAGGTGTCTACTCCACTGCAGCTTGTGCTATGCACTAAAATGCTTGGTCATGCAGATTGTGCTCAGGTTGAGAACGTTTATGCCTCGCTTCAGGCTCTGATTGCACAGCGTGCAAACCACTCTTGTCTTGTTGTCAGCACATTGTCTGAAGAACTGCCATGCCAGGAGCTGGCTTTGGTGTGCTCGGTCCCTTGCTGCGGTGGGCAGTAGCAGGCATACTGTCTAGAGGACGGCCGCTCCTCTTTTGCACCCTGCTCCCTCTTCTGCTGTGCTGGTGGCTCTGTGCGACCACCGCCTCTTCCTCCGAACTACATAGGTCACTCGCATTACCTTGATTCCATGTGGGGTTCGAGGACCTCATCGTCCTCCACATCATCTTTCACCCATTGTTCACCCCTGCCTTCCTTGTCGGTCTGCACACTTTCGAAAGCCCCAGCAGTTGGCACCTGTGTTTCGTCATCATGGGAGACATGCTGCGATGGTCCTCCCATGTACTTCTCTTGAAAGATAAGTGGTTGGGCATTGGTGCACTCAATCTCTTTGACTTCTGGGGCAGGGCTAGGTGGATGGCCCTGGGAAACCCTGCTAACAGAGTCATCAAAAAGCAGAAGAGACTGCTGCATGACTTGGGGCTCAGACTGCTTGGCTGATTTGCAAGGGGGTGAGGTGAAAGACTGATGGACATGGGCTGCAGGTGCCAACTGTGGTCTTTCAGCAGGAGACTGGGTAAGAGACAATGTGAAAGAACTGGATCCACTGTCAGCAACCTTATCTACTATTGCCTGTACTTGTTCAGGCCTCACAATTCATAGAGCCGCATTTGGCCCGACCAAAAACTGCTGCAGGTTCTGTCGCCTACTCGCATCTGAGGAAGAGGTTTCACTTGTGCGTGTTGCTGGCACAGATCGTCCATGTCCTCTCCCTGCAACAGGAGCTCCACCAGCAGCACCAAAACCTGGTCCACGTCCCTTATTTGACGCTCTCCTCATATTTCTAGAATTTAGGATCTTGCCCTAAATGGGTGTTTAATTAATAGTAGAATTGAACAACAGTATATGAAGGGTGTATCTCACACGGCCTGAACCAGACTAGGCCTCAATTAAAGATTTCTTTGCCCAAAATGTCTGTATTTCAAATTCCTGATTCAAACCCCTGTATGTAAAGGGTGTATCTCACATGGCCTGAACCACTGTAGGCCTCAATTAAAGATTTCTTTGCCCAAAATGGCTGTATTTCAAATGTCTGAATCAAACCCTTGTATGTAAAGGGTGTATCTCACATTGCCTGACCCACAGTAGGCCTCAATTAAAGATTTGTGCACCAAATGGCGGTATTTCAAATCTCTGAATCTAACCCCAATGTATTAAGGGTGTATCTCACAATGGTATATGCAGCAAAGGCTGCCAAATAAACCTTTTTTTTTTGCCTAAACGAGTGTTTGTTTAATAAGTTAACAATTAATATTGTGCTGATGCTACAAGGCCTGAAAATATTGTTTTTTGGCAAAAAAAGCGTGTTTTTAAAACACCAGAAAATGATGGGTGTATTTCTAGCTTAAATTGCACACTGACTAATCCAGATGTTGTATATTGCCAAAAAAGTGTTTTTTTTGGTAACAGAATATGAAATCTGTATATATTAAACTTGAATTTAACACTTGCAGATAAGGAAAATAGTGTTTTTTTTGGCAAAAAGTGTGTTTTTAAAACCCCAGGGAGAAATGATGGCTTTATTTCTAGCTTAAATTGCACACTGATTAATTCAGATGTTTTATATTGCCCAAAAAGTGCTCAGGGCAAGATAAAAAAATTGTGCCCTGCACCCACAAAACACAATGTATGTAGATCGCTGAGTTAGATTCACATTTTGAGCAAAGACTCTCTTCTATTCTCTCCCTGAAATCACCAGCCACATCCTCTCCCTACACTAAGCACAGCAGAGTGACGTGCAGCGCTACGTGACTCCAGCTTATATAGAGGCTGGGTCACATGCTACACTGGCCAATCACAGCCATGCAATTAGTAGGCATGGCTGTGATGGCTTCTAAGGTCAGACAGTTAACCGCTTGTTGATTGGCTGCTCTTCAGCCTTTCAAAAAGCGCCAAGAAAGCACCGAACACCGAACCCAAACTTTTACTGAAATGTTCGGGTTCGAGTCCAGGGTCCAACAATCCTAAAGTTCGGTACGAACCTGAACTTTACAGTTTGGGTTCACTCAACCCTATTCCCGATTAATATCGCTATTCGAATATTCGCGTTTAACACTAGTCACTTATGTCCCTGTTAAACAGCTAGTGCTTTCTTTCCTTAATCTGGGATGTAAAGCGCTCAATGTTCTGTTGTAGTAAGGCCTCCTTCTTGCCAAAGTCAGTGTGTTCACAAAAATGTTGTGCCTGTGTGATACACTCTTTCAAGTCAACCTCACTCTTGGCTAGTAGCCTTTTCTCCTCCTCAAGCAACAATCTCATCAAACGGAGGTAACCATCAACACACTCCTGTTCCCATTTTTTGAGGAAGTCATTGGAGCACACACATGCTGCTGGGAGGACAGGATTTCTCAGTCCCCTCGGGACTATGTTGTTTTTTTATGTAGGTGTTTAATGTTTGAACCTCCCACCAGCACCATACGTGATCTTTATACACATTTTTTTAAGGACACAGTAATGCTCACATGAGCTGACTGTACAGGTAAATCTTTTTCCGAGAACACCTCCTTGGGGTCCCCTAACCAGCATTCAAAACTCAGATTATTTGACCAAAAACTACCATTCCCCAACGTAAACAGACAACTTGTAACTATCACACAACAAACTAATAGATATACTGGTGTACATTCCAAAAAAGTATTAATTTCTCACTGCCTGAAGGAACGTATTAAAAGAAAATAATAAAGTTTTAATAATATACTATTTAAAAGAGGGGATGTGTATATCACTTCAGTGAGATTAAGGCAAACAGGCTCTCCTTGTGTAGAGAGGGATAAAGCACATAACCGCCGGTGTGAACAGCCAATCAGAGATGGAGGCGCGTCCTCGACACACGCTGCCTTTGCAAATGCACGGAGAAGCAATAGCGGTCCAGGGAGGCAGCGCATGCGCACTACAGGTGTCCTGGCCCTGGTCTTGAAATTACATAGTAGCGTTACCTGCTAGTAAACACAGGGCGAGTCCCCGGGCTGCACCACATGTAGATGGTTATATGCTTTATTCCTCTCTACACAAGGAGAGCCTGGCTGCCTTAATCTCACTGAAGTAATATACACATCCCCTCTTTTAAATAGTATATTATTCAAACTTTGCTATTTTCTTTTAATACGTTCCTTCAGGCTGTGAGAAATTAATACTTTTTTGGAACGTACACCAGTATATCTATTAGTTTGTTGTGTGATAGTGATAGAAAATCACCTAAGTCCGGAAACATGTGCAGTAACGATCACCGTGTGAGAAACAGACTAAGTTCCCTGACATGCGCGGAATGAAAGCCGTAAGGGTAAGAAGTTTAAGTCCGGTGACATGAGCGGGACTAGGTAAGATAACGCAAGATTTGGGAGGATAGTAGGTGATACGTGGAGATTCCTAAAGGTAGAGCGTCTGATACACTTGGCCCAATGTCTAAGCAGATGACAATTAAATGTAATGTAATTAATTACATAATTGGTATAGAGATATGACGCAACAGTGGGAGTCTTTAAAAGATCCATGCCACGCCCACCAATGCGTAGACTGTCCAATCCGCTGAAGACGCCAGGTTAGCTGGCGAAACATGTCGGGTGGACAGTTATTGAGAATGTTTTTAGAGCAGGGGTGTAGCCTATAGATATCGAGTGTATTCAGCATAAGGTTACATTCACACAAGCATATTTTGTTTCCGTGTCCTTCCATTTTTTCTGCGGATAGGATGCAGACCCATTTATTTCAATGGGTCCGCAAAAAATGCGGACAACACACCATGTGCTATCCACATCCGTATGTCCATTCCGTAGCACCAGCAAAAAAATAGAACATGTACTATTGTACTTCATCCGTTTTTTTTTGCGGTTCTGCAATTTGCGGACCGCAAAACACATACGGTCATGTGAATGTATCCTAATGGAGTATATTCTGCTATAAGTATATTCAGCCTAACACAAGTGTATTCAGCATAATTATGGAGTGTATTTGGCATCAAGTGTATTCAGTCTAAACACAGGTGTATTCAGCATAAGAATAGGGGGCAGACAGGAACCCGCACGCAGTTTCCAGACCCTTATTGAATTACAGTCCAGATAGTGAACTAAGTATAAATTGATCCATTAACAGAAAATAGACAACACAACTGAGAGTTTTTAAATGGGTAGACTTAATGGTCAGTAATAATGATTCAGCTGTAATAAAAGTTAAGTTTTATGGGAGTGAAAGGCATATGTCAAGATAAGGCAAAAACAGTCTTAGGACTATAGGGAAATTATGAATTAAGTGCCTTTACATATGTCAGGGTCAAATATTTAGTATTGAGGTGTTAATATGATCTCTCTCAAAATCTTGTGTCTAAGATGAATTTACATGGGCAGATCATTGGGAACGAACGTTCCTGCAAACTCTCATTCCCAACAATCTGCCCATCTTAGAGTGCATTAGATCCCCACCTAAAATATAGTTTCTGGGCAGCAGATTGTGCTGTCTAAACAGTGATCTGTTGCCCAGAAACAATACTGCATGTAAATGAAGCAGTCTCCTCCACTGAATGAGCAGCTGACTCTCGGGAAGGAACTCTTCCTTCCCGACAATCAGCTTCTCCTCGTTGCATGTAAATGCGCCTTAAACATTTGAAGCCAGTCATGAAGATATGTTTAATGACTCTATTCCGTTGACTGGCTTAGTACTGACACAGAGAATGTATTCTCAGAATTACTCAGGAATGATGAACATTTTTTGTTGTCTGAAAACATATGTGCATTTCAGAGCTAAACCAGATGAGAACACAAGAAATTGGAGTTCCTTATTAATATTAGCAAGAGCTCTCAGCAGACTGTCACGGGCGTCCCAGATTTGCTCCGGATGCGCCGCATGTGCATTGCAGGAAAACCGCACGAGTAGGCACGCAATTGAAGTCACTTTTGACTGCGATTGTGTTCCGATGTTCAGTTCTTATTGTGCAAGTGCAATGCGTTTTTGCACGCACGTGAGAAAAAACTGAATGTGGTACCCAGGCTCGAACCCAGACTTCTTCACTGAAGTTTGGGTTAGGTGTTCTGTAGATTTTTATTATTTTCCCTTAAAACATGGTTATAAGGGAAAATAATAGCATTCTTAATACAGAATGCTTACTAAAATGTGGCTTGAAGGGTTAAAAATAATTAACTCACCTCATCCTCTTTTTCGCGCAGCCGGCATTGTCTTCTTTCTTCTTCTTTCAGGACCTGCAAAAATACCTTTTATGAGGTAATCACTCTCATCAGCAGGACCTACACTGACGTCACCGCACTCACCACGTGATGAGCGCGATTACGTCAAAGGTCCTTTTGCAGGTCTTAAAATAAGAAGAAAGAAGACGATGCCGGCTGCGCAATCAAGAGGATGAGGTGAGTTATTTTTTTTATTTTTTAACCCCATAAGCCACATTTTAGTAAGCATTCTGTATTAAGAATGCTATTATTTTCCCTTATAACCATGTTATAAGGGAAAATAATACAGTAATTTGACTTTTATCAATTTACTAACATCATCTCCTAGCAACCATGCGTTAAAATAGCACCTCATCCGCACTTGCTTGCAGATGCTTGCGATTTTCACGCAGACCCTTTAATTTCTATGGGGCCTGCGTTGCGTGAAAAACGCAGAATATAGAACATGCTGCAATTTTCACGCAACGCACAAGTGATGCGTGAAAATCACTGCTCATCTGAGAAGCCCCATTGAAGTGAATGGGTCCGGATTCAGTGTTGGTGCAATGCGCTCAGCTTACGCATTGTACCCGGGCTGAATTCTCGCCCGTGTGAAAGGGGTCTAAGTCTTGGCAACACCAGTTTCATTGATCTTAATACTTTAGTCATCAAACCAAATTCACAATAATTGTGTAAATTACAGTCATTGACAAAAACAAAATGCACAAAGTAACTCATTAATGGGTTTGTCCCATCTCAGACATTGGGAGCATATCACTGGGATATTACCCCGATGTCTGATAGGTGCGGCGCCAATGTATAGAACAGAGGCTGCAAAGTCCCAGAGGGAGCACCGTGGCATGAATGTAGAAGTGAATAGAGCTGTGGCCACGCTTGCACAGTGCGCCTTCCATTCATTTCAATGGGACTTTCGGGACTCCCATAGGAATGAATGGACTTTGCGGGCTCTGTTCTAAGTATAGGTGTGGATCCCAGAGGTGGGACCCGCACCTATCAGACATTGGGGGCATATCCTAGCAATATGCCCCCAATGTCTGAGGTGGAAATAACCCTTTGAGAAGGAGCTGTTGAGATCAAATGAAACTATACATGTGTGAATTCAATGTTGATACAATTGAAAAGAAGCTCTAGTACCCTGTTGAGCCACCTCTAGCCTTGATACAAGATAAGATACAGGGCATGAAGGCGTACAGGTTCCGTATGATATCCTCAGACACATTTGTAGCTGGGCATTTAGATCCTGCACATTCACAGGTTACCAAAGCTGGCATCTTAGCTGCTGAAAAGATGCCAGTTAGAAGCCTTGCCATAACATTGACATTTCTATCTGGATGTGTTATTTTTATTTTATTGTTAATCAGTGCACAAAACAGATTTTAGGCATGCTGCAGATGTTTAGAAACATTGGCTATGTAATCAATGAGCACAGTCCCAGGAAGAAGGGGGATAAACCAGCGAAATGCACCATTGCATGTTTTGGACTTTTTAGTCAGCTAAGGGTCCATTCACACGTCCGCAATGTGTTTTGCGGATCCCCAGATCCGCAAAACACGGACAGCGGCAATGTGCGTTCCGCATTTTGCAGACTGCACATTGCCGACACTAATAGAATATGCCTGTTCTTGTCCGCAATTGCGGACAAGAATAGGACATGTTGTCCTCAATTCCGTGTCCGGGCAGCACATTGTGCTGCCCCAAAGAAAAGAATGGGTCTGCAATTTGCGGATGTGTGAATGGACCCTAATAGCATGAATCAGTAATATCTACTATTGCAATGTCACCACTCATCTATCGCAACAATAGGGAGCTTAGTGCAGGAGGTCACATTGTACTACAGCCTTTCTTGGGGTGTATTATTTTAAATTAATTATTTATTAAACAGTATGTCAAACAGACAGGTGACAGGACCTTCAAAGGGAATTGGCAGTGGCTGAAATGTTTCTGTCGCAGGCAGAAATAGCAGCAGAAGAAGGGGGGTGGCAGCAGGAGTTGCAGCAAGAGGCGTGAGCTCCCAGCGTCATCTAGCGGTCATGTCTTGACCAGCAACCCAGCGGTGCTTGAATGGTTGACTTGGTCTTCGACTTCGTCACAAGTGACATCAGACACCTCCAGCCAAGATTCGGTGGGTTCCTCTAACATGAAGCTTAGTTGGCATGGCCCAAGAGCAGGCCCTGTGCCCCCAACTGTCCGCAACCTGCCTATGTCATTTTCAGTTCCCTCAGCGTGAGAAGTATTACTGTATATGCCGTAGGCTTGGCTCCACTTTTTAGCGAAGACGAGCTACTAGAGGATGGTCAGCAACTACTGCCTAGCCAAGATCTGGAGGAAACATCCACTGCTTCCTCCGGTAGGTGGGCAAGTAGTAATGATGAGAGACGCGTGGGAGCAGGTGTTGCGAGCGGTTAGGCTCCTGGCCCTAAGATTGTTGAGGGGGATATCAGTGACATGCAGACAGTAGTGGATGATAATGATATAACCGATCCCATTTGGGAGCTTGGTGTAAAAGGGGCATTATCATCATCAGGAGAAGAGGGTGGCAGCTTGTGCATAAGGCAGCAGCTGAGCCAGCAGGGTGGTAGTGTGGCCGTGAGTCAGCAGGGTGGCAGCAGTGGGAGGTCGGGAGCCAAATGTGCCCGGGTTTAGACCACGCCCTTCGCAGGAACCTACCTGCCTGGAAAGTAGCGGTGCAGGGTGCAGTGGTTCACAGAGGCAGTGGTAGCAGGCAGTCAGCACAGAGTGTTGGGTGAAAAATGCCATATTCGGCTGTGTGACAATTTTTTGTTAGGCCGCCATTTGCCAAATTTGTGGGCAGAAGGTGAAGGTGTTGGCACCACGGCCCTGCGTCTACACATGCAGCGTCACCATAAACTGGCCTGGGAGAACTGTGGCTCCAATGTGGTGGTCCAGCCTGCCGCAGCATCACCCAATTTCATGCAGTCAATGTTCCACCACCTCAGCCGAAGGGAGCTGTCTGTCCTTCCCATCATCTGCTGGTCCTGATGCTCCTGCTTCTCCTACTCCTCGTCAGTCATTCCGTCAGCAATTAATCACCGAAGCGATTGCCAAGAGACAACAGTATGTGTGCACACATCCAATGGTGCAGAAGCTGAACGGACTCCTTGACAAGTTGCTGGTGCTGCAGTCCCTCCCTTTAAAAGTGGTGGACTCTGCACCTTTCAGAGAAATGATGGATTGTGCCGAGTCAAGGTGGAGAGTCCCAAGGCGTCATTTCTTTTGGAAAAAGGCAGTAACAGCCCTGCACACATATGTAGAACAGAAGGTGGGCCAGTCCTTGAGCCTATCGGTGTCTGCCAAAGTGCACAGCAGTGTCGACGTGTGGAGCTGTAATTATGGTCAAGGACAATATATGTCCTTTACAGCCCACTGGGTACATGTGGTTCCTGCCCAGCCACACCAGCAACTTGGCCAGGTGCTGCCACTACCGCCTCTATGTTCTCACGCCGTTCGTCCTGCGACAGTGTCCGCCTCTGCCTCCTCATCCTCCACCATGTCCTTAGGCTCCACTGCAGGGACAATTCACAGTGCTCCTCCAGCATACCACATGTGCAGGGAATGGTGGTGTCACGCTGTTATGCAGCTCATTTGCCTGGGCTAACAGAGACACACAGGGGAGGAACTGCTCTGCATCCTTCATCAAGGAATCAAATCCTGGCTTTCTCCCGGACAACTCACAATCGGAACCATGGTGACCGACAACAGGAAAAACATGGTGTCAGCGCTGCGACCAGGAGTGCTGAACCATATGCTCTGCATGGCGCACGTGTTCAATCTGGTTGTAAAGCAGTTCCTGAAGTCTGCACCCCATCTGCAAGACATCCTGAAAATTGCCAGGAAACTTGGCACGCACTTCAGCCACTCATACAACGCAAAGCACACCCTCCTGGAGCTGCAGCGGCAGAACGTCATTCTCTAATATAGGCTGATATGCGTCAGTTCCACCCTCCATATGTTGGACCGATTACATGAACAGAGAAAGGCCATAAACGATTTCTTGATGATACAGGTGGACAGAGGTACTCCCTTTTGTAACTTCGATGTTAGCTAGTGGCAGCTCATGCGTGACACTTGCCATTTGCTCGGGCCCTTTGAGAAGGCCACTTTATTTGTCAGTCGCCAGGACTACAGGGTGAACAACGCCATTCCACGTTATGTCCTGGAAGATGCTGCTAAATCTGGCTGGCCAGGGCAGGACTGGTGCAAGGATTTTTGCCACCCTAGGCAAAAGCTAATTTTGCCGCCCCCCTTGACTCCGCCCATTGGCCACCCTCTTTGACCCGCCCATTTTTGTCGGCCACCTATTTATTGATTGTTGCATGCAACATTTTACTTGACCAGCTAATTTTAGATATTCTACAGCAGTCCTGTTACAATCCCCCCTGCCCCCCAATCAGCATTTCGACCAAATAATAAAAATAGTAAAATAGAACATTTAATTAAAACATTTTAATTGTAAACATTTTCTCATATGCAAAACATAAAATAGCAGCATTGCACATATACAGCAGCATGTACCTCTCACATCCAGGGCCTCCAGGTGATGTCTCCTCCAATGTAGATCTTCTCTGTCATCATCTTCTCAATTCGGTCCGGATGCAGTACGCTGCCCTGCAGGGTATTGCGATGTAAGGTCACGGTAACTGGGCAAGCGAGGGTTACTCAGTTTTGTAGGAAAACCCTGGGTAGGCATACGGCAGTGAAGGAGAGGTTGGCACAGGAGACCTCTGGGGCACACTCCGTATTTAGGTGTTTAATGTGCCTGGGGAAAGGTCCCTTTAAGATTTGTGACGCCAGTGCCTGTAACGGTGGCACACCGATTTATAGTTGTAGTAAATGAGGAACACGATGGTATGGTGAACCAAACTTTGCTTTACTGAGAAACAGTTCAACTTTGTACAATTCAGCTTCAGTTCCACATTGCAGCAATAATGATTTCCAGGCTTTTTATAAATGGCAGATAATGTTCTTTGCAAGATACTCAGAGGGTAAAAATCAACACTCCCAGACCAGGCTGCACTATTCCTTAATTATTCTGGCTGGCTGTATTCCAAGGCCCGTTGTCACGGCTGAGGATGGGGAAAACCCTCAGCCGTGCGATGCCAGAAGATGGAGTCGCTGCAAGGCCAGGACAGAGACTGAGGAGCAGGTCACCTCCTATCATATAAACATCCAGCAAATTGAGATAAGTATTATAGTGGTGGGTTAAGTATTCAAAATTAGTGAAGTCCAGCTAGAGCCTAACCCTAACAAAAAATGTAAATGATTAAAGTTTAATATTACTTATAACAAACACATTGTCCAATAAATGTCCAGGCCTACACCAGACCATCCAGATACATAAGCTTACGGGGATGTTAAAGAGAACCCTAAGTTATAATCCCTAATACTAGGCCCTGAGCCCAGGGGCGGCTCCTAATGGTGGAGGCCCCCTGTCCTCGAACCTAACTAGACACTCCTGATGTGCCCTAGCAAGTAAGGTGATTGAGAGTAAGGATTAAATGTGGTGGGCTGGTGTAGGCGTGGACAAGGAGGATCAATAACACGCAATGCACAGTGTATACAGCCCTGTTGATGCAGGTGATCAGCAGGTACACGGTACAGTAAACTACACTACAATTAAATGAAGACACCAATTGAATGATAATCAATAATGTCACAGATCTAGTCTGTGTAAAGCCCCGACGCGTTTCCCCCACCGTGTGGGATCATCAGGGGGTGGATACATATAAGATAAATATTCAATAAAGATAATAAGGAAAAACCATGTCAGACGGGTGGAGACCCAAGCAATGTTGGCATCTCTATAATATAGCCGTCTAGCAGGCGGTGTCAAACAACATACATAGTTAAAAAGTGGACCAGATAGTATTCCTGGGAGGTCTAGAGGGGTAGACACAATATCAAACGTCTTGATAAAGCGGGCATGTGCAACTCGCATATGGCCATCAAACATGGATGTCTGTAGAGAAAAAGATAATACACGCTATATATATGCGTTCAAGTGTATACAAGTTAAACACCCACTATTGTGAGATGCCTCCACCAACATCTATCAGATTATAGGAGATCACTCACTAGAGTAAGGCAACATATAGAGCGCATACGTGATCATGGTTGATGCCAAGAGATATAGATGACAGTCTTCTAAATAGTGGTGCTTTAGACAACAGATTGTGTTAATGTTGTCCACAGTCTGTTTGACTCACATCCAATATGATGGGATACTAGGAAAATAGTCATAGATGAAATCACAGCGAAATATCTAGTACCCATGTAAAGTAACAACAGATAGACTAATTACCTTTAAAGGTGATCTGGATAGTGTAGTCCGGCCCCTCAAGATCTGGCCGTCCACTAGTTGAAATACACTTAGTGACAAAGGAGTGTATATATGTCAGATATGCCAAAAAGTCATCATCACATGCCTAACTATAGTGAAAATAGGGGTACTTACTTATGATGATGAGTGCCTCAGATCCTAAAGAGCCTCCCAGGGTCCACTGCTTGGTCAAATCCAAATAGCCCTCCATTTATACGGATTCTCTAACTAGACATGCAAAACACCTGTTCAGAGGTGAATCCACTCCTGGTATGTGGTTCGCATGCCTGAACAAGTGACGGCGTGCGTTCCACTGTGGAACGCACGCCGCAGGATATCCGGTTCAGTCGTCCGGATATGACGTCATAAGATCATGCGTTCCAGCGTGGAACGCATAGCGATCTCAGCGTCTACATGACCAGACTGAGCCCTGTATTCCAGAATAGAGCGCAGGGGGCCAGATCGATTACAGGGGCATAAAATCCTACCAATGACATATAGAAACATTGGGTGGAAAGAATGCTTGGCCATAATGTATTATCGATAGTTAAAAGCCACTTTTATAAGCCCATTTTGATGAATGTATAAAGATAGGTAATGTAAGAGGAGGCTAAGTAAATAAAAGAAGTAGCTTTATTATTCTGGATTAATGCTCAGAGGGGTATATATAGATAGAGAAGATATCTAAATGGCAAATAGCTAAATGGAGGGCCATAATGAGGACAAGGGGTTGTTGCAGTAATAGATATGGGATATATAGAAAGACGATAATTACGACGGTGAAACATTTGTTATTCACCGTTTAAGATAACAAAAGTTTGGGTACTTCACGCACCCGGCTCAGTCCACAAGGATACAAAGGTCCATCCGAGCCCATATGCTGCAGGGACAAAAGAAGAGGTAGGGAGGGGACATGGGGAGGGGGGAGGGGAGGGAAAGGAGAGTACGGATATAGCTAGCATAGGCCAAAGGCCAATAGATAAAACAGGTTATAGGAAGCAGGAAAAGGTCAATCTTTCATTTAGGCCAAGGGGGGACTGAGACCGGAGTCTATGGATCCATTCGCTTTCCTTTTGAAGGATCCTCCTGTCCCAATCCCCTCCGCGTGGCGATGGATGTATCAATTCAAGTGCCGTGAATCGAAGACATCCTGAATCCCCACCGTGATGGTCATTAACATGTATGGCTATCGGAGTAATTTCCTTATTTTTGACATCATTGATGTGCTCCAGAATACGCCTTCTAAACTCTCTAGTAGTTTTCCCGACGTAGTCTAGAGGGCATGTGCATTGGCACAAATACACCACCCCCTAGATCTACAATTGATGAAGTCACGTGCCTGAAACGTCTGGCCAGAGGTGGATCCTACAATAGTTTTGGCCGTATTCAAAAAAGGGCAGGCTTTACAACTACCACACTTATAAATGCCTACTGGTCTACGGTCCAGCCAAGTACCTGCCCTGATAGGTGGTGTAAAGTGACTCGCTACCAACCAACCTGTCTTTGAGACTCCTGCCCCGTCGATAGGACACAGATGGACGTTCCGTAATGATCTGATAAAGATCGGGGTCCATCTTCAGGATAGGCCAATATTTATTGAGTATTTCTTTGACATCCGGATTGGCGGTGTCAAAGTTTGAAACAATCCTCAACGGTTGAGGGCTATCCATGATCCTCTTTTTAGGACTTAGTAGATCATTACGTTTATAAGTTGATGCGTGCTTAAAGGCTTCCCTAAGTACCGATTGTGGATACCCCCTTGCTATAAATCTATCCTGGAGAGCCCTTGCCTCATTGAAGAATGCTTCATCACTGGAGCAGTTCCTCCGAACTCGGAGATATTGTCCCCTAGGGATACCCCGTTTCAGGGGGGTAGGGTGGTAACTGCTCCAGTGAAGAAGAGAGTTGGTTGCAGTTGTTTTCCTATGTATGTTCGTAGAAAGTCGGTCCCCCACTATTGTTACCTTAACGTCCAGAAAAGTAATACTCGACGGATGGTATTCAGAGGTAAAATGGAGTCCGATTTCGTTCACATTAAGATCGGACACAAAGCGCTTAAATTGGCAGGCATCGCCCTTCCAGACGACGAAAACGTCGTCTATGTAGCGAGTCCATAGCTGGATGTTCTTGGACCACCAGACATCACGGTCTGGGAAGACATGGGTATCCTCCCACCAGCCCAGGAAGAGGTTTGCATAGGTCGGGGCACAAGGACTGCCCATCGCCGTCCCCCTGAGCTGGTGGTAGAATTTAGAATTAAACAAAAAGAAATTGTGAGTAAGGGTGTACTCAAGTAGCCTGATGATAAAGGCATTATGTAGGTCAAATTGAATGCCCCTGGCACATAGAAAATATTCAATGGCCTTGATCCCATGCTGATGTGGAATGGAGCTGTATAGTGACTCCACGTCAATACTACACAGCATACATTCAGGGTCAAGGGTAAGGGCATCAATTTTGTTGAGGAAGTCCATTGTGTCCCTCGTATATGCTGGGAGGGACACAACGAACTCCCTCAACACCCTATCCAAATATACCCCACAGTTCTGGGTAAGCGAATTTACACCTGACACTATGGGGCGACCTTTAAGTGGATTAGTCCCCTTGTGGACTTTCGGGAGTCCGTAGAAGGTCGCTATCATGGGTTTACCAGGTAAGAGAAATTCGAATTCTGATGTTCCAATCACCTTATTCTCCAAACCGTGCAATAAGATGTCTCTAAGCTCGGTTACAAACATCAGAGTCGGGTTAGACGGTAAGATTCTATACCCCTCCTTGTCCTTTAATAATTCCAGGCACATGTGCATGTAAGCCTCGTTCTCAAGTATCACCAAGTTCCCGCCCTTATCTGAAGATTTTATTACGATACTATGATCTTTCTCCAGGGAACGTAGTGCATTAATCTCTGAGATGGATAGATTAAAAGATTTTGGACCTCGTTGGTCAAGCTCTTCAAGGTCCCTTATAACCATCTGCAGAAAAATGTCTACATATTCGTAATTGGCTGGTGGTGGCATTTTCTTACTTTTGTAACCGAGCTTAGAGACATCTTATTGCACGGTTTGGAGAATAAGGTGATTGGAACATCAGAATTCGAATTTCTCTTACCTGGTAAACCCATGATAGCGACCTTCTACGGACTCCCGAAAGTCCACAAGGGGACTAATCCACTTAAAGGTCGCCCCATAGTGTCAGGTGTAAATTCGCTTACCCAGAACTGTGGGGTATATTTGGATAGGGTGTTGAGGGAGTTCGTTGTGTCCCTCCCAGCATATACGAGGGACACAATGGACTTCCTCAACAAAATTGATGCCCTTACCCTTGACCCTGAATGTATGCTGTGTAGTATTGACGTGGAGTCACTATACAGCTCCATTCCACATCAGCATGGGATCAAGGCCATTGAATATTTTCTATGTGCCAGGGGCATTCAATTTGACCTACATAATGCCTTTATCATCAGGCTACTTGAGTACACCCTTACTCACAATTTCTTTTTGTTTAATTCTAAATTCTACCACCAGCTCAGGGGGACGGCGATGGGCAGTCCTTGTGCCCCGACCTATGCAAACCTCTTCCTGGGCTGGTGGGAGGATACCCATGTCTTCCCAGACCGTGATGTCTGGTGGTCCAAGAACATCCAGCTATGGACTCGCTACATAGACGACGTTTTCGTCGTCTGGAAGGGCGATGCCTGCCAATTTAAGCGCTTTGTGTCCGATCTTAATGTGAACGAAATCGGACTCCATTTTACCTCTGAATACCATCCGTCGAGTATTACTTTTCTGGACGTTAAGGTAACAATAGTGGGGGACCGACTTTCTACGAACATACATAGGAAAACAACTGCAACCAACTCTCTTCTTCACTGGAGCAGTTACCACCCTACCCCCCTGAAACGGGGTATCCCTAGGGGACAATATCTCCGAGTTCGGAGGAACTGCTCCAGTGATGAAGCATTCTTCAATGAGGCAAGGGCTCTCCAGGATAGATTTATAGCAAGGGGGTATCCACAATCGGTACTTAGGGAAGCCTTTAAGCACGCATCAACTTATAAACGTAATGATCTACTAAGTCCTAAAAAGAGGATCATGGATAGCCCTCAACCGTTGAGGATTGTTTCAAACTTTGACACCGCCAATCCGGATGTCAAAGAAATACTCAATAAATATTGGCCTATCCTGAAGATGGACCCCGATCTTTATCAGATCATTACGGAACGTCCATCTGTGTCCTATCGACGGGGCAGGAGTCTCAAAGACAGGTTGGTTGGTAGCGAGTCACTTTACACCACCTATCAGGGCAGGTACTTGGCTGGACCGTAGACCAGTAGGCATTTATAAGTGTGGTAGTTGTAAAGCCTGCCCTTTTTTGAATACGGCCAAAACTATTGTAGGATCCACCTCTGGCCAGACGTTTCAGGCACGTGACTTCATCAATTGTAGATCTAGGGGGGTGGTGTATTTGTGCCAATGCACATGCCCTCTAGACTACGTCGGGAAAACTACTAGAGAGTTTAGAAGGCGTATTCTGGAGCACATCAATGATGTCAAAAATAAGGAAATTACTCCGATAGCCATACATGTTAATGACCATCACGGTGGGGATTCAGGATGTCTTCGATTCACGGCACTTGAATTGATACATCCATCGCCACGCGGAGGGGATTGGGACAGGAGGATCCTTCAAAAGGAAAGCGAATGGATCCATAGACTCCGGTCTCAGTCCCCCCTTGGCCTAAATGAAAGATTGACCTTTTCCTGCTTCCTATAACCTGTTTTATCTATTGGCCTTTGGCCTATGCTAGCTATATCCGTACTCTCCTTTCCCTCCCCTCCCCCCTCCCCATGTCCCCTCCCTACCTCTTCTTTTGTCCCTGCAGCATATGGGCTCGGATGGACCTTTGTATCCTTGTGGACTGAGCCGGGTGCGTGAAGTACCCAAACTTTTGTTATCTTAAACGGTGAATAACAAATGTTTTACCGTCGTAATTATCGTCTTTCTATATATCCCATATCTATTACTGCAACAACCCCTTGTCCTCATTATGGCCCTCCATTTAGCTATTTGCCATTTAGATATCTTCTCTATCTATATATACCCCTCTGAGCATTAATCCAGAATAATAAAGCTACTTCTTTTATTTACTTAGCCTCCTCTTACATTACCTATCTTTATACATTCATCAAAATGGGCTTATAAAAGTGGCTTTTAACTATCGATAATACATTATGGCCAAGCATTCTTTCCACCCAATGTTTCTATATGTCATTGGTAGGATTTTATGCCCCTGTAATCGATCTGGCCCCCTGCGCTCTATTCTGGAATACAGGGCTCAGTCTGGTCATGTAGACGCTGAGATCGCTATGCGTTCCACGCTGGAACGCATGATCTTATGACGTCATATCCGGACGACTGAACCGGATATCCTGCGGCGTGCGTTCCACAGTGGAACGCACGCCGTCACTTGTTCAGGCATGCGAACCACATACCAGGAGTGGATTCACCTCTGAACAGGTGTTTTGCATGTCTAGTTAGGGAATCCGTATAAATGGAGGGCTATTTGGATTTGACCAAGCAGTGGACCCTGGGAGGCTCTTTAGGATCTGAGGCACTCATCATCATAAGTAAGTACCCCTATTTTCACTATAGTTAGGTTTCACTTTTTGGCATATCTGACATATATACACTCCTTTGTCACTAAGTGTATTTCAACTAGTGGACGGCCAGATCTTGAGGGGCCGGACTACACTATCCAGATCACCTTTAAAGGTAATTAGTCTATCTGTTGTTACTTTACATGGGTACTAGATATTTCGCTGTGATTTCATCTATGACTATTTTCCTAGTATCCCATCATATTGGATGTGAGTCAAACAGACTGTGGACAACATTAACACAATCTGTTGTCTAAAGCACCACTATTTAGAAGACTGTCATCTATATCTCTTGGCATCAACCATGATCACGTATGCGCTCTATATGTTGCCTTACTCTAGTGAGTGATCTCCTATAATCTGATAGATGTTGGTGGAGGCATCTCACAATAGTGGGTGTTTAACTTGTATACACTTGAACGCATATATATAGCGTGTATTATCTTTTTCTCTACAGACATCCATGTTTGATGGCCATATGCGAGTTGCACATGCCCGCTTTATCAAGACGTTTGATATTGTGTCTACCCCTCTAGACCTCCCAGGAATACTATCTGGTCCACTTTTTAACTATGTATGTTGTTTGACACCGCCTGCTAGACGGCTATATTATAGAGATGCCAACATTGCTTGGGTCTCCACCCGTCTGACATGGTTTTTCCTTATTATCTTTATTGAATATTTATCTTATATGTATCCACCCCCTGATGATCCCACACGGTGGGGGAAACGCGTCGGGGCTTTACACAGACTAGATCTGTGACATTATTGATTATCATTCAATTGGTGTCTTCATTTAATTGTAGTGTAGTTTACTGTACCGTGTACCTGCTGATCACCTGCATCAACAGGGCTGTATACACTGTGCATTGCGTGTTATTGATCCTCCTTGTCCACGCCTACACCAGCCCACCACATTTAATCCTTACTCTCAATCACCTTACTTGCTAGGGCACATCAGGAGTGTCTAGTTAGGTTCGAGGACAGGGGGCCTCCACCATTAGGAGCCGCCCCTGGGCTCAGGGCCTAGTATTAGGGATTATAACTTAGGGTTCTCTTTAACATCCCCGTAAGCTTATGTATCTGGATGGTCTGGTGTAGGCCTGGACATTTATTGGACAATGTGTTTGTTATAAGTAATATTAAACTTTAATCATTTACATTTTTTGTTAGGGTTAGGCTCTAGCTGGACTTCACCTCCTATCATATCCCTAACTCTGACCCTGACTCCTAGCTGTATGAGCCGACCCTGAACCTTGAAGTCCCTACTAGCCCTCAGGGTTGCCCTCAACTAGGAGCAGGGTAAGATGACCTGTTCCTCCTAGGCATGGAGGAACAGGAGTCTCACAGGGCAGGCTACAATAAAGGGGAAACATAAACAACTTATGGCAATGGCAGTTAAATGTCATGGTCTTACCTTCTTGCTGTTCTCCTTCGTTTGACATGTGCTGGCGGCCATCTTGGTTTCTGGGTTTCTTGTAGCCTCCCACCCTGCGGCTTCTCCTTCCCACTGGGAGGAGCTGGATGCCTAGCTCATATATATAGGAGGTCTGTGGCTTCAGTTCCTTGCTTGGTCCTCCTGTGTTCACATGCTTCTAAGACTGCTGCTGCTTCTGGTTCCTGATCCTGGCTTCGTCTGACTACCCTGCTGGTTCCTGATCCAGGCTTCGTCTGACTACCCTGCTGGTTCCTGATCCAGGCTTCGTCTGACTACCCTCCTGGTTCCTGACCTCTGGCTTCGCAAGACCCTGCTTCGGTTTAGCCATCCGTTTGGACTTTTGCCTTACAGCTTGATTTTCAATAAAGCCTTCTTATTTCCACTTATCTCTTGTTGTACGTCTGGTTCATGGTTCCATGACATTAGGACCAAGCCATGAATTCTGACGGTACAGGGCCATCCTCGCTACCTACGCTGGTTGCCAGACTTGATCAGCAGGATCACCTGTTGGGTCGGTTCGCTGTGGCGTTGCAAACCCTGCTTGAACGCACGGCTCATTTAGCTTCCGTTGCCGATGGGTCGATTGTCGCTCCTGGGCCCGCTCCTACTGCCGCTCCGGTTGTTGCGCCAGAGTCTACCCCGACACCTGTTGCTGCGCCTGTGGTTTTTCGGGGTATGACCGGTTCTGCCCCCCTTCCACAGCGCTTTGGGGGAGAGCCAACTCAGTGCCGAGGTTTCCTTAACCAGGTGGGCATTTATTTTGAGTTGCTGCCACATGCCTTTCCTACTGAGAGATCAAAGGTGGGCTTCTTGATCTCGCTGCTCTCGGACAAGGCCTTGGCCTGGGCCAGCCCTTTATGGGAGAACAACAATCCGGTGGTTGCCGAGTTTTCCGGTTTTGTTGCTTCTCTTCGGAAGGTATTCGATGTGCCGGCTCGTGCTGCCTCTGCTGCGAAGCTCCTTATGTCCATCAGACAGGGTTCACGATCCGTAGCTGAATACGCCATTGAGTTTCGTACCCTGGCAGCAGAGGTGGGCTGGAATAATGAGGCTCTGGTCGCTGCTTTCTCTCATGGTCTCTCGGATGCCTTGAAGGATGAGGTTGCAGCTAAGGACCTACCAGTGGAGCTCGAGTCTCTTATTTCTTTCCTGATTTTGATTGACACCAGACTCAGGGAGAGACCTTCCTTTAAGGAGAGCCTGCGGAGGTCTTCTAACAGATTGGCGCCTACGTTTGCTGTCCCACCCGTGCCTCCCTCTCCTCCCACGCCTCCTGGGGATGACTTGTCTGGGGGTGAACCCATGCAGCTGGGGTTTGCTCGCCTGTCCGAGGGGGAGAGGGTACTCCGGAGACGCGAGGGCCGATGCATGTACTGTGGTCTCGGTGGGCATTTTCGGTTGGCATGCCCGAACCGTCCGGGAAACGCTCGCACCTGAGATCCTGTCGGGGGCAGATCTTGGGTGGAGTCTCCTCGTCCCCGGTTTCCCGTGTTGACAAACCACTGATTACTGTTGTCCTCTCCTGGGTCGGGGGCTCGGTGACGACCCAGGCGTTGGTGGACTCTGGTGCTGGTGGTTTGTTCATTGATAGTGAGTTCGCTGCCGCCAATTCCATTCCTCTGCAGCCTCGAGGTTCCCCACTGGCTCTTGAGGCGATAGACGGCAGACCCCTTCTGCCGCCACACGTGACTCAGGAGACCCTTCCAGTGGGGATGGCCATTGGTGCCGTTCACAGAGAGTCGGTCTGTCTCCAGGTTATTTCGTCTCCACACTACTCGGTGGTCTTGGGGTACCCCTGGCTCCAGAAGCATAATCCGACTTTCGATTGGAGATCGGCCGAAATCCTCTCGTGGTCACCGCAGTGTGGGGCTAGTTGCATCCATGGGCCTGTCAAGTTGCTGTGTACTTCCTCGGACTCTCTGTTGCCTCCTGAATACGAGGAGTACCGGGATGTATTCGATAAGGTGCGTGCGGTTGCCCTACCTCCGCACCGCCCATACGATTGTGCCATAGAGTTACAATCTGGTGCCGTTCCTCCTCGTGGCAAAGTCTATCCACTGTCGGTAGCGGAGAATGAGGCCTAGGAGGAGTACGTGAGGGAGGCGCTTTCACGCGGACACATTCGCAAATCCTCGTCCCCGGCAGGGCCTGGATTTTTCTTTGTGAAAAAGAAGGGCGGTGAGTTGAGGCCTTGCATCGATTACAGGGGTCTCAATCGCATCACGATCAAGAACGCTTACCCGATACCCTTGATTTCCGAGCTGTTCAATCGCCTCAAAGGGGCCACAGTCTTTACCAAACTCGACCTGAGGGCGGCATATAACCTGGTAAGGATCAAGGCGGGCGATGAGTGGAAGACCGCGTTTAACACCAGGACCGGTCATTATGAATCCTTGGTTATGCCCTTTGGGTTGTGCAATTCGCCCGCAGTCTTCCAGGAATTCATCAACGATGTTTTCCGTGACCTGTTGCAGCAGTGTGTGGTGGTCTATCTGGATGACATCTTGGTATATTCTGAATCCATGGAGGCCCACATTCTGGATGTCAGACGAGTGTTGCAACGGTTACGAGAGAACAAGCTGTTCGGTAAGCTTGAGAAATGCGAATTTCACCGATCTCAGGTAACCTTCTTAGGTTACATCATTTCCGCTGAGGGGTTCTCCATGGATCCTGAGAAGGTTTCGGCTGTCTTACAGTGGCCCCAGCCCAGTGGTCTTCGTGCCCTGCAGCGCTTTTTGGGCTTCGCCAATTATTATCGGAAGTTCATCAGGGACTTTTCCATGCTAGCCAAGCCCCTCACGGATCTGACCAGGAAGGGCAGTAATCCCCAGGTCTGGCCGCTCAAGGCCATCCGAGCTTTTGAGGCTCTAAAGTCCGCCTTCGTGTCGGCTCCGATTCTGTCGCATCCCAACCCTGGGTTGCCTTTTGTCCTCGAGGTGGACGCGTCTGAGACGGGAGTAGGCGCCCTTCTGTCTCAGCGTAGAACACCAGAGGGTCCTCTGCTTCCTTGTGGGTTTTACTCCCGGAAACTGTCTTCCGCGGAGTGCAACTATCAGATTGGTGACAGGGAGTTATTGGCCATCGTGCAAGCCCTTAAAGAATGGAGGCACTTGTTCGAGGGCTCGGTGGTTCCGGTTCTCATCCTGACGGACCACAAGAATCTGACCTACCTCTCTGAGGCCAAGAGATTGACACCACGTCAGGCCAGATGGACTCTGTTCTTGTCACGTTTTAATTACGTGGTCTCCTACCTACCCGGTTCCAAGAACATCAGAGCGGATGCCTTATCACGGCAGTACTCCGAGCTGTCCGGGGAGGAGTCGATTCCGACTTCGGTCATACCTCCGAATCAGATCCTGGCCGCCATTCGCACCAGCCTGACCTCTCCCCTGGGTGAGCAGATTTTGGCGGCTCAATCTGGTGCTCCCTCTGGGAGACCCAACGGCAGATGTTTTGTGCCTGAGGAGTTGCGCACTCGGTTGTTGCGAACCTACCATAACTCCAAGGCCGCGGGGCATCCTGGAAAGAATCAGCTGTCCTGGGCTGTTTCACGTCTGTTCTGGTGGCCTTCTCTACGTTCCGACATCGCCGCATATGTAGCGGCATGCTCCGTTTGTGCCCAGAGTAAGTCCCCTCGGCACCTTCCGTTGGGCCTTTTGCAACCCATAGCCACCGGGGAGCGTCCATGGTCGCACCTGGGGATGGATTTCATTGTGGACCTCCCTGCATCCCGAGGCCATACGGTCATTCTCATGATTGTGGATCGGTTTTCCAAAATGTGCCACTGTGTTCCTCTCAAGAAGTTACCCTCTGCACAAGAGTTGGCCTCGATTTTTGCCAGGGAGGTCTTCCGGTTGCACGGTTTGCCCAAGGAGATTGTGTCGGATCGGGGGAGTCAGTTTGTGTCCAGGTTCTGGCGCGCCTTTTGCTCCCAGTTGGGGATTCATCTCTCTTTCTCCTCGGCCTACCACCCTCAGTCCAATGGGGCCGCAGAACGATCCAATCAGGCCTTGGAGCAATTCCTTCGTTGCTATGTCTCCGATCACCAAGACAATTGGGTTGACCTCCTGCCTTGGGCTGAGTTTGCCAGGAACACGGCGGTGAACTCTTCCTCTGGGACGTCTCCCTTCATGGCCAATTATGGGTTCCAACCTGCCGTGTTACTGGAGGTATTCTCTCCCCAGGATATTCCGGCTGTGGAGGATCACCTTTCCGTCCTACGTGCTTCTTGGGTACAGATCCAGAGGTCCCTTGAGGTCTCTGCGCAGCGCCAGAGACTCCAGGCTGATCGCAGACGAGCGCCCGCTCCTTCCTACCAGGTCGGAGACCGCGTATGGTTGTCCACCCGCAACCTCAACCTTCGAGTGCCCACTCCCAAGCTGGCGCCTCGCTTTGTTGGTCCCTTCCGAGTGCTTCGCAGGGTAAACCCGGTAGCCTATGCCCTTGCGCTTCCTCCTGGCATGCGGATCTCCAACGTGTTTCATGTCTCCCTGTTGAAGCCACTGGTGTGTAATCGTTTCACTTCCTCGGTTCCTCGGCCTCGTCCGGTCCAAGTGGGCAATCGTGAGGAGTATGAGGTGAGCAATATCCTGGACTCACGCCTGGTCCGCGGTCGGGTGCAGTTTTTGGTCCATTGGCGTGGTTATGGTCCAGAGGAGCGTTCCTGGGTTTCCTCCGCAGATGTCCATGCTCCTGCCTTGCTCCGAGCCTTCCACGCACCTCAGAAACCGTTCTTTACTCCACGGAGGAGGGGCCCTTGAGGGGGAGGTACTGTCATGGTCTTACCTTCTTGCTGTTCTCCTTCGTTTGACATGTGCTGGCGGCCATCTTGGTTTCTGGGTTTCTTGTAGCCTCCCACCCTGCGGCTTCTCCTTCCCACTGGGAGGAGCTGGATGCCTAGCTCATATATATAGGAGGTCTGTGGCTTCAGTTCCTTGCTTGGTCCTCCTGTGTTCACATGCTTCTAAGACTGCTGCTGCTTCTGGTTCCTGATCCTGGCTTCGTCTGACTACCCTGCTGGTTCCTGATCCAGGCTTCGTCTGACTACCCTGCTGGTTCCTGATCCAGGCTTCGTCTGACTACCCTTCTGGTTCCTGACCTCTGGCTTCGCAAGACCCTGCTTCGGTTTAGCCATCCGTTTGGACTTTTGCCTTACAGCTTGATTTTCAATAAAGCCTTCTTATTTCCACTTATCTCTTGTTGTACGTCTGGTTCATGGTTCCATGACAGTAAATGCAACAAGTATAGCACCTACCTGCCACAGACACAAAGACTGGAACCCATGCAGACGCGCTGCTGTCCAAAGAACACACACGGACACAGCACACACCACACAACACACAGGAACACAGGACCATAATCTGCAATAAACAAGCATACCAAAAACACACCTTCATAACATCATGTGTGACATAACTTATGACCACAAGGGTGGCCCCCACTGGCAGATGGTGAATTACCAGAAGGATGTCTCCAGCAAAGCATGGCTGAAGAACCCCTCAGCTTCAGGTCTCCAAAGAGACTTTATAGCCCAAAGTGGCCACACCCACACAGACACACACAGGAAAGGGAATTAACCCTTCCAACACCAACCAGGGAAGTGAAACCACTTAAAGGGGAATACACACACAATAAACACACTGGAGCTGTTACCGCCGGCAACGACATGCGTGGCAACCATGTCCTGGGAGTCAGCCAAAAGGCCGAGACACTGCCACCACATGTACACAATACAACACATTGCCACGGGCAGCCACCAGTGAAGAGAAGTGTCACAGTGCACACACCTAAACCTCGTGCACACCAAACACATAAAAGGCACACCTACAAAGACAGGTAGCCAGGTGCAACCGCATACACAAACAGCAAGCTGCCACATAAAAATGTTGCCAGCTGCAACCACAGTGAGGCAAACTACTTCAGCCCCTCACCTGTGATTGACAACACAACTAAGACCGCAGGCAACTGCATGCAGTTACAGGAGTCACGACCATGACCATGGTCGTGACACCCGTATGCCCTAATACTGGCTTTTATCCTTGGTAGCAATCTTCCTCAGGCATATGTCCTTGCTTTACACTTATAATCCTTCTGCCCTTCAGTTTACTTGGTTAGCTGGTACACTGGCTCTGCTCAGCTTGTGGGAACTGCAGGTTTCTCCCAGGAGGCAAACTCTTCTCTTGAGGTGACTCTTCTGAGCTAACATAGGCTCAGGGACTTCAGGTTGGCTAGACTGCACTACTAGCCCCCTGGACTGCACTACTCTCCCCTGTCAGGACCGACCTATATATACACTCGGGGCTCTCTAGCTCCCTCTAGTGTCTAGGAGGCTAAACTACAACCCAATAGGCCTGCTACCCAGATAACACAGGGAAATGAACATAAAAACATTACATTAATACAATAGGCATATTAACCCTTGTGTAGTGCACACATTTACCTAGTGGGACACTACATAGACACTTCTTTCAGCCACCTCGTATCTGCAGAGTGTGACACACAGACATCTTAGTGTCCTCACTTTTCTATCATCATCCCCCAACCTGGAGTCCCCACAGTGTTATCCTACTGATTGCTGTGCCCCGGCCCCAATACCACAAATACTATCCTGAAGAAATAATAGTGCCCCCATAGTAATAGTGCTCCTCATAGTCCCACCAATAGTAATTCCCTTCTAGAATGCCCACATTAAGTAATATGCCCCCAATTAAGTAATATGCCACCCACACTGCCCCACATTATGTAATTTGCCCGCACATTGCCCCACATTATGTGATTTGCCCCTCACATTGCTCCACATTAAGCAATTTTCCCCCCACCACACTGCCACATTAAGTAATTTGCCCCCGACACTGCCTCACAAAATGTAATTTGCCCCCATACTGCCCCACATTAATTTGCCCCCTCACTGCCCCACATTATGGTGTTTGCCCCACACTAAGTAATTTTGCCGTCACACTAAGTAATTTTGCCCCCACACTGCCCTCCATTATGTCGTTTGCCCCCCCGTACTTGTGTCACTGATCCTGTACAGTCTGTACTTGCCGGCTGCGTGAGCATGAGTTCAGTTATGATCAGTGTCTTCAGTGCACAATCACACCTCGGGAGGTCACGGGTCTCGCGGGATTGCACGCTGAAGTGACTGAACTCATGCCCGCCCAGCTGGCAAGTACAGGATCAGATCAGCGACACAAGTACAAAGAAGGTGCTAGTGGTGTTGGGAACTTGGGTCCGGCGTGTGACACCCCATCAGACTGGTTTCACCCGGTGCGGCCCGCACCAGCCGCACCCACCTTGCAATGCCACTGGTGGCCAGACTCCAGAGCACCAGTGCCCCCAGCAAGAGTGCGCTCTATGTGGTGGCCTACTCTGCTTACGGGTGGTGCCGGCCCTAGGCCACGGGACATGAGGCGTGGTGACTACATCTCATGGCCACATAAGCCCTGTTGGGGCTGAACTAGAGGAGGAGGAGGACATTGAAGCACGAGCAATATATATAGAAATGGCTTGTTTTTCTACACAGGTGACAGGAGAGGAGAGGCAGCCGGAGGAGCTACATGGCGATGAGGAAGATAAGGCAGATGACCCAGACATACCGTGACAGTATGCAGTGGAGATGGAGGCAGGGAGTCTCTTTGAGTCACTTGCGCAAATGGCCCAATGCATGCTCAGTTGCTTGTGTAGTCACAGCCGAATTGTCACAATTCGGCAGAGGGATGACTACTGGCTCTCTACCATGTTAGACCCTTGCTACCGATACAAAATAGAGGCCTATGCGCCATCGCCCATCCTCACGTAGGTCTGACTGTGTACTGGTGCTTATTCTGACACTAGGGCTGGGTTCACATCCTATTTTTGCCATCCATTTAATGCATACCAAAAATGTATGCGTTACCAGATGACTGAGACTAATGCCGTACAGTGGCATCCGTTCACCATACAGTTCCATGGTAGAAAAAAAAATTACGTTAACGTATGCATTTTTTTATGGACTCTGCAGGATACAAAAACGTGGACTGCTGCACATTTGTATACATCAAACCGATAGGAAATCATATTTTTCTAGGCTCCAGCAGGGCACATTTTTGAGAGTTTCCCTTTAAGAGGCATAAAAATGGCCCCTGATTAAAATACATATTTTTTGTGGGAATTTTTGCCAGTGATCCCCCTCTGGTATATCACTGTCCATGTTGTGGGACTATTTGTGTACTTCTAGTAAGTGTTTGCTGACTGCAAATAAGACCTGAAGGTTTTTCAGGTTCGCCTGCCATTAAAGTGAATGGGGCCCGCCACAAACGTCCGGTTCACAAACATTTGATTCGCGATTTGCGAATCGTCCCGGACGATGTTGGTCCATCACTACTGTCCATCCAAAATGTGTAGAAACTGACCTTTTTGAAGATAAATAAGGTGTGGATCAGACAGGATTTTCAAACACCAGTGCTTTATGCATCAGACTAGATCATCCATGGTGTCACACCTGAACTTTGTCAAAAGAGACCTATTTCTTCTGCCTACTTGCTTCAGCTACTATTCTGATGCTGCCACCCGCCTGATGCCACACCTGCTGCCAGGTGCTCCTACTGCCAGCCACCATCTTCAGCTGGTACTGGTATTGCCCCCCCACTTCCCCACTTTGTCACTGGGCCACTCTCTGTTGTCCTCATGCTACTGCCACCTCACCACTCTGAGGTCTCCTCATGCTCCTGCCACCTCACCACTCTGTGGTCTCCTCATGCTGCTGCCACCTGACCACTCTGTGGTCTCCTCATGCTGCTGCCACATCAACACTCTGTGATCTCCTCATGCTGCTGCCAGCTCACCTCTCTGTGGTCTCCTTATACTGCTGCCAATTAACCACTATGTCACTAGGCCACTCTGTAGTCTCCTCATGCTGCATCCACCTTAAAACTCTGTAATTTGGCCACTCTGTGGTCTTCTAATGCTGCCTATAGATGAGCGGCATGGGCTATATTCGAATTTGCAATATTTCACTAAGATTTTGTAGAATATTCGTCATATATTTGCGAATTTGGAGAATTCGAGAATATTTTATTGAACGCGGAAATAAAAATCGACAATGTAAAAATCGCGTAATGCAAATTCGTAACGCGAAATACAGGCATCGGTCACTTTGGCTACATTTTTCCAGCTGGTATAAGTTTCCTTAGACAAGATAAAATGGTTGGCATGGCAGAACATTAGAATAGCTTTATATGCAGATAGAGTCAAGTGTTCTAATATATTTGCAATTGTGCTAATAGGCAGTGATTAGAATATTTTTTCGCACTACTTGCAACTTCACATTTTAGCAGGTCTGACTACAGATTACTGATTGGTGCACTAAGTATTGTTGTGAACTTGACATTGCTTCCTTCTCATTGGCCCACATGCAAGAAGCAGAGAGGAATCATGTGTTCAGATGAAAAAAAATAGGCCAAATATTCAATAAAACGAATATCTAGCACTATATTCTAAATAATCGCAAATTCTCCAAGTGGCAATATTTGCGATAAAAATTTGCTCAACACTAATGGTGCCACTTCACCAGTCTGTGGTCTCCTCATGCTGCTGCCACCTCACCACTATGTGGTCTTGTCATGCTGCTGCCACCTCACCACTATGTCACTGTGCCACTCTGTGCTCTCCTCATGCTGCTGCCACCTCACCATTCTGGCTACCTGCTTCAGCTATTATTCTGATGCTGCCACCCACCTGATGCCATACCTGCTGCTAGGTGCTCCTACTTCCAGCCACCATCTTCAGCTGGCATTGGTATTGCCCCCACTTTCCCACTCTGTCACTTGGCCACTCTGTGGTCTCCTCATGCTGCTGCCACCTCACCACTCTGTGGTCTCCTCATGCTGATGTCACCTCACCACTCTGTGGTCTCCTCATGCTTCTGCCACATCACCACTCTGTGGTCTCCTCATGCTGCTCCCCCACCAGTCTGTGGTCTCCTTATGCTGCTGCCTCCTCACCAATCTGTGGTCTTGTCATGCTGCTGCCACCTCACCACTATGTCACTGAGCCACTCTGTGGTCTCCTCATGCTGCTGCCACCTCACCACTCTGTCACTGGGCCACTCTGTGGTCTCCTCATGCTGCTGCCACCTCACCACTATGTCACTGTGCCACTCTGTGGTCTCCTTATGCTGCTGCCACCTCACCACTATGTCACTGAGAAACTCTGTGGTATCGTTATGCTGCTGCCACCTCACTACTCTGTCACTGGGCCACTCTGTAGTCTCCTCATGCTGATGCCACCTCACCACTATGTCACTGTGCCACTCTGTGCTCTCCTCATGCTGCTGCCACCTCACCACTATGTCACTGTGCCACTCTGTGCTCTCCTCATGCTGCTGCCACCTCACCATTCTGGCTACCTGCTTCAGCTACTATTCTGATGCTGCCACCCACCTGATGCCATACCTGCTGCCAGGTGCTCCTACTTCCAGCCACCATCTTCAGCTGGCACTGGTATTGCCCCCACTTTCCCACTCTGTCACTGGGCCACTCTGTGGCCTCCTCATGTTGCTGCCACCTCACCACTCTGTGGTCTCCTCATGTTGCTGCCACATCAACACTCTCTGGTCTCCTCATGCTGCTCCCTAACCAGTCTGTGGTCTCCTTATGCTGCTGCTTCCTCACCAATCTGGTCTTGTCATGCTGTTGCCACCACACCACTCTGTCACTGGGCCTCACCAGTCTGTGGTCTCCTCATGCTGCTGACACCGGAACATTATGTCACTGGGCCACTCTGTAGTCTCCTCATGCTGCTGACACCTCACCACTATGTCTCTGGGCCACTCTGTGGTCTTCTCAGGCTGCTGCCAGTTCACCACTATGTCACTGGGCCACTCTGTGGTATCGTTATGCTGCTTTACCCTCACCACTATATCACTGGGCCACTCTTTGGTCTCCTCATGCTGCTGCCACCTCACCACTTTGTCACTGGGCCACTCTGTGATCTCCTCATGCTGCTTCCAGCTCACCAATATGTCACTGGGCCACTTTGTTGTTTCCTTATGCTGCTGTCACATCACCACTCTGTGGTCCCCTCATGCTGCTGCCACCTCACCACTATGTCACTGGGCCACTCTGTGGTTTCCTCATGCTGCTTCCAGCTCAGCAATATGTTAATGGGCCATGCTGTGGTCTCTTCATGCTGCTGCCACATCACCACTCTGTGGTCTCCTCATGCTGCCACCCTACCAGTCTGTGGTCTCCTCTTGTTGCTGCCACCTCAACACTATGTCACTGGGCCACTCTGTGGTCTTCTCATGCTGCTTCCAACTCAACACTGTCAATTGGCCACTCTGCGGTCTCTTCATGCTGCTGCCACATCACCACTCTGCGGTCTCCTCATTCTGCTGCCACCTCACCATTATGTCACTGGGCCACTCTGTGATCTCCTCATGCTGCTAACACCTCAACACTCTGTGGTCTACTCATGCTGCTGCCACCTCACCACTCTGTGGTCTCTTCATGCTGCTGCCACCTTACCACTATATCACTGGGCCACTTTGTAGTCTCCTCATGCTGCTTCCACATCAAAACTCTGTGGTCTCTCTGTCAGGTTGGCCATCCCTGATCTAGACTGTAGCAGGGGTGGAATGTACAAATGTTTGAGCGATTCAAGTGAAAGGGAGAGAATGTTGTAATTAAACACTACAGAGAATGCAGCATTCGCACGAGCACCATGGCCTTTTCAAACAGCTGATGGGCTGGGGTGAAGGGTGTCCACCCCCACCTGACGTTGAAAACCTATCCTGAGCTTAAGTCAACACTGTTGTGGTACTGCGCAATCCCTTTAAACTTTTAATAATCATGGCTTCTCAAAACTTTTAAACCTCACTGAGAAAAAGTATTTTGCATCAGCATTTTCTAATATAGTCAGTGGAAGATTGCTTAATTCGGTGACCTAAATGGAAATGGGATTAGTGATGCAGATTCTGAATATACAGTGCAATACTGTACAAAAAGAAGGAAATGGTTTCACAAACATAAACAGAAGCCACCCATTAATTTCCTTCCCTATCAGGGTGTTAGACAAGGTTTGCTCTACAAGGGAGAATAAATATCCAGCACAATTGTATCTGATGATAAGTTTTGTGAGCACATAAAGTTACCAATTGAACTAATGAACAACAAAAATGCAATAAGTTCACATGCAGGAAACATATCTGCAAGTGCTTATGTGCAAGTAGAATTCTGGGCCAGCAGCATAAACCTTAGGGCTCTTTCAGAAGTATCATCTGAAAGGTGTTTATGTACTGGCTGTAAAAAACGTACACATGGATGCCAACAGTGTCAGACTGGGGACCTTGGGCCCACCAGAGAAAATTATTCTTGAGGCCCAACCTCTATATCTATATATATATAAAGAAGGACGTATACATTATACAGTGTATGTGTATGTATGTTCCGAGATAACTCAAAAACGCAACCATCGATTTCAACTAAACTTGGTATACACAACCCTTGCTACCTGGAAATAAATCTTGTGGGGGGTCATAAGCCCCTACACAGCAGCTGCATGGAGTTTGTATGCTCCAACAGTTTTGCTACACACATATTGCTCTGTAACTCAAAAACTTATCGATCAATTTCTACTAAACTTGGTACACATATCACTTACCATCTGGGAAAGAATACTGTGGAGGTAACATGCCGATACACAATGAGTTTCTGTCTGTCCCGACCTCTGTCTGTCTGTTCTTTATGCGCGACCAAACGACTGGACCGATCTTCACCAAATTTGGAACACAGGTACATTAGACCGGGTCTCAGCTCTCTAGGACGTACTTGGATAGATTTTTTGCAACTGTCGTGTCGCTGTCGCAGCATGTCACATGTTGCAATGCAACACCATAGCCTATCATTATAAAAATTGTTGAGACAAAATGTCGCGCAACACATGTCGTCGTGTAGCCCTAGCATTAAAGGGGCAGGGCGCTGTCGAGGTCACTGTCAAAGGGGTGGGGACTGTGGAGGTCACTGTTAAAGAGGCGTTCACTGTTACTGTTAAGGGATCAGGCCGCTGTTGAGGTCACTGTTAAGGGGACAGGGGCCACTACTAAAGCGGCAACTGCTGTGGAGGTCACTGTTAAGGCAGAAGGGTACTGTGAGGTCACTGTAAAGGCAACAGGGTACTGTGGAGGGCACTGCTAAGGGGCGGGCCCCTGAGGAGGTCACTGTCAAGGGAGTGGGGTGCTGTTAAACTCACTATTAAAGGGGCGGGCTGCTGTGAAGGTCAAAGTTAAGGGGATGGGCTGCTGTGGAGGTCCTATTTTTAAGTGGCGGGGCACTGTGGGGGGGTCAGTGTTAAGGGGTAGGGGACTGTGGAGTTACCTGTTAAGGGGGCAGGGTGCTGTACAGGAACCGCAATGAAATACAGTCCTGATCAAAAGTTTAAGACCACTTGAAAAATGGCAAAAAATCATATTTAAATTAAATATAATCAACAGAATCCCCGATAACAGTGGGGGATTCTGTTGATTATATTTAATCTAAATATGATTTTTTGCCATTTTTCAAGTGGTCTTAAACTTTTGATCAGGACTGTATTTCATTGCGGTTCCTGGGTGATTCTTATGCGTTTTTGGTCTATAGTGTTTAAATCAACTGTAGCACATTTCTAAAAAATTGTTTTATAAAACGTACTTTGCTTTTCTTGAAAATAAATCTAAAAGTAAATAGATCAAAAATAAAAATGTCAAGATCATGCACAATCTGTATAAAGTGCTATATGTATGGAATGTAGTGATCTGTTCCTGATTTTTATCTCAAGAACAAAAGGGGAATAGATCATATTATATTGTGTTGATTTTTCAAAAAATTTGTTTTTGTATTCATATGTCCAAAGGAATTTTCTAAAGGATGGCTGGAGTAGGTATATTCCGGATATGTATCGGCCTAACAAAACTAAATGTATTCAATAGAAGTAAGTAGGATGGGGGCTCTCCGCCAAAAAGGGATTGCAGTGTTGGTAAACAGCCTGACTGCGATCCCTCGTCGGCAAGGGGTAAACCACCCAAATAGATTTAAAAAACACGAAAATTTCAAGTTCATCATTCAACCCATCTGGTAGAAGACTGCCAAAGTAAAAAATCTGTCTGGATTCTGCTCTTGACATTCCTGCGATGTGCCCCCCCCCCCCCCCCCCCCCCCCGCCCTCCGCCAATGGCGCTCTATCTGTTCTAATGCAGCAAATGTAAGTGGCTTTAGTTTTTTGTTATGGACTAATTTAAAATGTCTAAATGTCTAGACAGAGAATGTTTCTCATATCCATTCTTGATATTTGTTAGATGTACTGCTAATATGACTTTGAGGGATTATTTGGTCCTTCCGATTGATTGTTTAGAGCATGGGCATTGGATGATATATATAACATTAGAGGAATTGCCGTTCTATACAAAACAATACTTTGCAACAGATTTCTGATAGGTATTGCAGATGTATTGTTCTCCTCTGGTGGCGATTTGTAAGTCTAGGAATTCTGTGTACTTGTTATTGATTATAAATGAGAAAGATAAATTGTGTTGATTGTTATTCATTTTATCTAAAAAATGTTTGTAATTCTATCGTCTATATACCTATGCCAGAGCATTAGATCCGCCCCCAGCTTGGGCGCGATGTATCGGTGTTCCCACTGGGCCAAAAATAAATTAGCCTAGCTGTGGGCAAATCTAGTGCCCATGGTGGTGCCACGAATTTGAAGGTAATACTCTTTCTCAAAATAAATATAATTGTGGGTTACTATGTGGTTTACACCCTCCACTAGAAATTTTATTTGTCTCCTGCCAAAATCTCCACTGGCTTCCAACTGAGATTTGATTGCTGTCATTCCCTGATTATGATCAATAATGGTATAGAGTGATTGGATGTCTAATGTTCCAATTATCCAGTGGGGCTGCACTTTCAAACTTTCTAAAATTTTGATAATTTGTGTTTTGTCTTTTATATAGGATTTAGTTTTCTTTACAAGTAAAGAAAACACATCGCAAGAATGTCAAGAGCAGAATCCAGACAGATTTTTGACTTTGGCAGTCTTCTACCAGATGGGTTGAACGCTGAACTTGAAATTTTCGGTTTTCTTTGATCTATTTCGGCGGTGCCCCACTGACGCTGTTTAGCAGCACTGCAATCCCTTCTTGGTGGAGGGCCCCCATCCAACTTACTTCTCTTGAATACATTTAGTTTTGTTTGGACGATACATATCCAGAATATACCTACTCCAGCCATCCTT
This sequence comes from Bufo gargarizans, assembly GCF_014858855.1. Taxonomy (NCBI): domain Eukaryota; kingdom Metazoa; phylum Chordata; class Amphibia; order Anura; family Bufonidae; genus Bufo; species Bufo gargarizans. The sequence continues at coordinate 328,461,185 of NC_058083.1, forward strand.
TAAAAATTCCTTTGGACATATGAATACAAAAACTAAATTAGAAAAATCAACACAATATAATAGGATCTATTCGCCTTTTGTTCTTGAGATAAAAATCAGGAACAGATTACTACATTCCATGTATAGCACTTTATACAGATTGTACATGATCTTGACATATTTTTTATGTCTATTTAGAAATTTTTTATGTCTATTTACTTTTTGATTTATTTTCAAGAAAAGCAAAGTACATTTTATAAAACAATTTATTAGAAATGTGCTACAGTTGAATTAAACACTATAGACCAAAAAACGCATCAGTATCCAAAAAAACGCATAAGAATCGCACAGGAACTGCAACAAAATATGATATGTGATTTTACACTCCCGAATCCGGTCCAGCTTTTCGAATTAGCTTGAGAACTGAGGATATAAATCCGGCAGTTATCCTGCGCAAGTGTAGCCACTAATGAATGAGTAAGGAGATACTCCAAAATGTGTTTGGCGTTCTTAATATACTTGCAAATCCCACATAGGAGTTATGGACATTATCGATATCAACTACAGATATGATACATAACCCTATATTTAAAGATTGATGAAGCGCTTCACAGAAAACACAGATGAGATAAGGCACACAGCCTTAGTCGATATCCACTGGACCCAGGAATGGGCGTTAATCGTCTGATCCCTACCACTAATACACTTGAAAGATCTGGGACACCGAGCGCACACTCCCTATACTTTACAATTCATAGCTCTACAGTAACTTGCCGGGACACAGAAGATGGTGAGCATACACTGCTCAGACACCACGCATCGCATCATTCTACAGTTGGCCGGAACAAATGAGACGTCGAGTATACATTGCATAAACTCTGCTACAAAGCGATAAGTATTTGTCTCCATTATACTAAATATTATACCTATAGAGGTAAGCATTCCATCCAAACTTCCACTTGGGATGCCACAAATGGATGTGCACCTCATACAACAGTGAGTATAATTTATGGAAAACAACACGGTACTATGAACTGTAGATGAATCAAAGATTTTTTTTAAATAGAGCATATTAAGTAAATGGTAATCTAACAATAGACTCTGCAAGCAACTAATTACAACTATTTACAATATAATAGAGATCTCTGGAGTATAAAACTATACTAACTCCACTATATTATCGGCAACAAATAATTGCCATGTTACCAGCATAAACTCTACTACCTTACGGGTATCGAGTAATTACTATATGCAAATAGGTAACATCAGACATTTGGATGTAAAAGCGGTTGTTTCCTATAGACATTTAAGGGATATCCCTAATTTTTCTATTTTTACTTGATAGATTGAGATATAGTATATCCTTAAGAGGAGGAATAAGCAACATTTTATTATTTCTTCTATTTTTGTTTTATCTACACTGTGTTTATATTGATGATTTACTGCACAGTGCACTACAGATTGGATGCTATTGTAGCCATACAGATGGTAATATATTTACCATCCCTGTAGACTATCCTCATTTTTTATATTGTTTTTATTTAATTGTATATTATATTGTTTTCATTTAATTGCATTTTATTGGTTATTGTGTTTAGTGCTTACTAAATTGTTTACAAATAATATCTCCAGGTGGTCCCAAGTGGATGAGTGCCCATCAATACTACTTTTTTCTTTAATAAATGAACATTTACCTGTATGTAAAGCATCATGATTCCACGTTAGCCAAAAGTTGGGGATGTTCCAGTTTAGATTAACAACCTTTAAAATAATGTATTTCTGTTACCTTTATTGCGCCTATGTTCTGTTCTGGGCTGTCTGTGCAGCTCTTTATTATTTCTTGGAATGTTATTTCCATAGGTGTCTCAGTGATAGGGGAGAGTCTATGTAACTAGCTAGGTAGGAGGAGCTATAAACTAGCTGGGTGTTGTAAGGGGCAGTGCTGACGCTGTTGCAAAGAAAGGAGAAGTGCATCATGGGTTTGGTTGGATCCATGGAGAAAAAATACATTAACATGGATGTTGCGCTTGTATATTGTATGAGGAGGGATATTAAGGTAGATTGTTTATCCAGTTTCCATGCCGGCTGCTGAAAATGCACTGCACAGGAGCAGGGAGCCTGATGCCGTGCCTGGTCTATTCATGTGTTGGGCGCGCATGCGCAGTATACACATGGAGACGTGGGGACGTGCGTTTGGTCTCAATGACGCCTGCCGGGAGTGCTCTGTGCAGGCGCCGGGGGACAGGGATAGCGCCGCATGGAATAGACATTGAGGAACGCCGGACAGGCATGGATACGAATAGGAAAGTGTCTTCTGAGAAATGCTTCCCAGGATTCCACCAAACATTGCAGTAAGCACGATTTTTGATTCTAAGGCTACTTTCACACTAGCATTCGATCGGATCCGTTCTGAACGGATCCGATCATAATAATGCAGACGGAGGCTCCGTTCAGAACGGATCCGTCTGCATTATTTTAGCATATAACAGCTAAGTGTGAAAATAGCCTCGTACGGATCCGTCCAGACTTTCAATGTAAAGTCAATGGGGGACGGATCCGCCTGAAGATTGAGCCAAATTGTGGCATCTTCAAACGGATCCGTCCCCATTGACTTACATTGTAAGTCTGGACGGATCCGCACGCCTCCGCACGGCCAGGCGGACACCCGAACGCTGCAAGCAGCGTTCAGCTGTCCGCCTGTCCGTGCGGAGGCGAGCGGAGCGGAGGCTGAACGCCGCCAGACTGATGCAGTCTGAGCGGATCCGCTCCATTCAGACTGCATCAGGGCTGGACGGCTGCGTTCGGGTCCGCTCGTGAGCCCCTTCAAACGGAGCTCACGAGCGGACCGACGAACGCTAGTGTGAAAGTAGCCTAATATAGCACAATGTGTATTATGAAGGATTGTAAACTGAATAGGGTGAAATGTAGAATCTAGAGTTGGGGTTATAAGGAGAGGTGGTACATATTTTGCATACACAAATGCTAATTAGCATACTTAATTGGGTCATGTGACCCTTTGGAGAGAGTATATATATATATATATTTGATTGTGTTCACATTGTTAGTTGCTTGAAAAAGACCATACCGGTCGAAACGTTACATTGTATTGGTGAATAAACATTTTGGATATTGAAGACAAGAGAG